>NW_003852500.1:4700488-4701998 GCF_000181295.1 Otolemur garnettii
TGAAGATAAGAGTCTTACCTTGTCATCCAGGTTGGAGTGCAGTGGTGCACTTGTAGCTCACTGTAACCTCAAACTCCTGGGCTCAAGTGATTCTTCCTGTCTCAGGCCCCTGAGTAGCTGGGACTATAGGTATGCACCACCATGCCCAGCTAATTTAAAAAAAAATTTTTTTTTAATGTAGAGACAAGGTCTCTTTAAGTTCCTGGTCTTGAACTCCTGAACTCAGAGGATCCTCCCATCTCAGTCTCCCAAAGTATTGCTTTTACAGGCATGAGCCACCGTGCCTGGCCCCTGCCTCTCATTTTAATTTTTAAGTAATAAATGTGCCTTTGCCACTGGTTTTCTTCTAATTCATGACACAGAAGTGACTCCCTTTTCCTGGGCACTGTCTGAAAGACCACTGCCTGGTGTTAGGTCTCCTAAAGGCACCACTTTTCACAGATTTTACAGTGAATAAATTTCACAGTTACAGCACATACAAATCCACCCTATTCTTTCCTTGCTTCAGAGGGTTGAGGAAGATACCCCATTGGTAGTGTCTTTGTTTATGTCCCTGCATTCATTGTTAAGTGAGTACATGCCACCAGGCTCTGTCCCCAGGTGCTCATAGCCCAGCAAAGGCAACAAGACACATCATGCCCAGATTTCTAGTTGTAGTAGGTCTAGGATAACTGGAGCCTGCTTAAGCCAGGCTGTGCCAGGAGGACCCATCTGAGAAGTAGCCTGATACACAGAGGGAATAGCAAGTGCAAAGGTACTATGATCTACCCTGACCTCTTCCCTTTCATCCTCTACCCTGCAGCCTTGCCACTCTTGAGTTATGGTCTACAGTAACCCTCCTACATCAGATCTACCCTCCCCTGCTGCTGTTCAAATCCAGTGGCCCCACCCTGACACCTACTTCCCTCTCTTTATCTGGACTGCTCACTCACTGCCAGCATCCCAGAACATGCCAGGCTGGCTCAGGCCACTTTAAATCTAGCTGCTCCTGAAATGACTCCCCCCACCCACTTCCTCCATGTACCCCTCACACCCACCTCTCTTCTGTCCACTTCCTCCTCATCCCAACAGATAGCCCTTTACTTTTTATCTTTATGTGTCTTTATTCTAGAGATTCTATAGCTGCCATAGAGTTTACCCATTTAAACTGTGTTGGGGCCAGGTATGGTGGTTCATGCCTATAATCTCAGAGCTTTGGAAGGCCTAGGCAGGTGTTGTGGGGGGCACCTGTAGTCCTACCTACTTGGGAGGCTGAGGCTAGAGAGTCGCCTAAGCCCAGGAGTTGGAGGTTGCTGTGAGCTGTGATGATGCTACTGCACTTCAGCCTGAGTGACAGAGCAAGAACCTATCTCAAAAAAAAAAAAAAAAGTGTATTTGATTTACTGACTTTTATTTTTTATTTTATTTATTTACTTATTTTTTTTTAGAGACAGAATCTCACTTTATTGCCCTTGGTAGGGTGCCATGGTGTCACAGTTCACAACAACCTCTAGCTTTTTTTTTTTTTTTT
>NW_003852500.1:4702294-4705666 GCF_000181295.1 Otolemur garnettii
GCTTAGGCGGTTCTCTTGCCTCAGCCTCCTGAGTAGCTGGGACTACAGGCACCTGCCACAAACCCTGGCTATTTTTTTGTTGCAGTTTGGCCAGGGTTGGGTTTGAACCCACCACCTTTAGTATTTGGAGCCACCGCCCTAGTCACTGAGCCATAGGCACTGCCCTGATTTACTGACTTTTAGTGTATTCACAGACTTGTACAACCATCACCACGGTCTAAATTTGGAACATTTTACCCCCAAGAGAAATGCTATTTATGGGGTGGCGCCTGTAGCTCAGTGAGTAGGGTGCCAGTGCCATACACTGAGGGTGGCAGATTAAACCCAGCCTTGGCCAAACTGCAACAAAAAAATAGCCAGGTATTGTGGTGGGCACCTGTAGTCCCAGCTACTTGGGAGGCTGAGGCAAGAGAATCGCCTAAGCCCAGAAATTAGAGATTGTTGTGAGCTGTAACGCCACAGTACTCTATTGAGGGCAATAAAGTGAGACTCTGTCTCTTAAAAAAAAAAACAAAACTACTTATCTGGCCTGGGTGAATTTCAAAAAACAAAAACAAAAGAAACTGTCCACATTTAGCATTCACTCCATATCACTAATCTACTTCCTATCTCAGTGGATTTCCCTGTTCTGGGCTTTTCATGTAAATGGGATCATATACTGTGTGGCTTTTTGTGCCTGGCTTGTTTCATACAGTGCAATGTTTCAAGGTTCATCCAAGTTGTAGCAGGTGTCAGTGCTTTCTTCCTTTTAAGGCTGAATATTTATTGTACAGATACAGCACATTTTGTGTATCTCTTGGTGGATGGACAGTTAAGTTGTTTCCACCTTTTGTCTATTGTGGCTAATTCTGCTGTGAACATTCCTTTACAAGTGTTTATGAATACAAGAGATTGTTGAGTCATATGGTAACTGCATGTTTGTTTGTTTTTGAGACTCTTCTCTGGTTATGTTACCCTTGGTAGCATAACTGGCATCATAGCTCACAGAAACATCAAACTCTTGGGCTCAAGCGATTCTCTTGCCTCAGCCTCCCAAGTAGCTGGGACTGTAGGTGCCTGCCACAACACCCAGCTATTCTTGTTGTTGTGGTTGTCGTTGTTTAGAAGTCCCGGGCTTGGTTTGAACCTGCCAGCCTTGGTGTATGTAGCCAGTGCTCTAACCACTGAGCTGCAGGTGCTAAGCTTTGTTTTTGCTGCTTTTATTTTTTTAATGTTTATTTATTTTTGAGACAGAGTCTTATTATGTTGCCCTTGGCAGAGTGCCATGGTGTCATAGCTCACAGCAACCTCAAACTCTTGGGCTTAGGCAATTTTCTTGTCTTAGCTTCCCAAGTAGCATTTTTGTTTTTGTTTATTTATTTATTTATTTTTTGAGACAGAGCCTCAAGCTGTCACCCTAGGTAGAGTGCTGTAGCATCACAGCTCACAGCAACCTCCCAACTCCTGGGCTCAAGCAATTCTCCTGCCTCTGCCTACCAAGTAGCTGGGACTATAGCACCCACCACAACACCCAGCTGTTTTTTGGTTGCAGCCATCATTGTTCTTTGGTGGGCCGGGGCTGGATTCGAACCTGGCAGCTCAGGTGTATGTGGCTGATGCCTTAGCTGCTTGAGCCACAGGCACCCAGCCATATTTTTATTTTTGTTTTTGAGACTGAGTCTCACTCATTCACCCTGGGTAGAGTGCTGTGGTGTCATAGCTCACTGCAACCTCAAACTCCTAGGTTAAAATGTTCTCTTTTTGCCTCAACCTCCTGAGTAGCTGGGACTAGAGGCACTTGCCACAACGCCTGGGTAGTTTTTCTATGTTTAGCAAAGACGGGGTCCTACTCTTGCTCAGGTTGGTCTCAAACTCCTAAGCAATCCATCCACTTCAGCCCCTCCCAGAGTGCTAGGATTACAGCTGTGAGCTACTACATTGGCTCTTTATACATTTTTAAATTTTTTTAAATTACTGAGTTATAAAAGTATATATTTTGAATGCCATTCCCTTATTAGATAAATTATTTATAGATACCGTCTCCCATTCTGTGAGTTTTCAGCTAATTGATGGTACCATTTACAACAGAGAAGTTTTTAATTTCTAGAAAGTCTAATTTATCTATTTTTCTTTTGTTACTTGTGCCTCTGTTGTCATATCTAGGAAACTATTACCTCATTTGAGGTCACAGAGACAGTTATGTTTTCTTCTAAGAGTGTTACAGTTTTAGCTCTTAAATTTATGTCTTTGATCCACTTTGAGTTAATTTTTGTGGACAGGATAAGGAAGATGCACACCTTCATTCTTTTGCATGTGGCTATCCACTTGTCCGATTTGTTGAAAAGCCTTTTTTCCTTTCATTGAATTGTCCTGTCCAAAATCAATTGACCATAAATGGGAGAGCTTATTTCTGGACTCTCAGTTCTATTCCACTGATGAACGTGTCTATCGTACACTGCGCCACACTGTCTTCTACACACACAGCTGTGTAATAAGTTTTGAAATGGTAAAGTGCAAATCCTCCAACTTTGTTCTTTTTCAAAATTGTTTGGGCTATTCTGGTCTGGTGCATTTCCATATGAATTTCACAACCTGTTTGTCCATTTCTGTAACAGGACCAAAAAAAGGTTGGAATTCTGATGGGGATTGCATTTTGAATCTACATCAGTTTGGGAAATGTTGCCATCTGCACAGTGCTAAGTGTTCTGATTTATGAACACAAGATAGGTTTCCATTTATCTAGGTCTTTAGGAATGTCCCAGATACCCTTTTCTACATGTCTCTCACTACCTCCTTTACCAGACTGGCAGCTCCTGAGACACAGACCCATCCTGATCTCTTAGGACCTTGTTGAGGAAGAAAAGCCCTGCAGAGGTTGCAAGCAAATAATTGTACAAGATTCTTGTGTTGTACTGAAAACATTTATTTGTTTTTTGGGTTTTTTTTTTTTTTTTTTTTTTGAGACAAAGCCTCACTTTGTTGCCCTCCGTAGAGTGCTATAGCATCGGAGCTCACAGCAACCTCAAAGTTTTGGGCTCAAGCAATTCTCTTGCCTTAGCCTCCCAAGTAGCTGGGACTACAGGCACCAGCCACAGTGTTTGACTGTTTTTAGAGATGAGGTCTCACTCTAGCTCAGGCTGGTCTCCAACCTGTGAGCTCAGGCCAATCCACCTGCCTTGGCCTCCCAGAGTGCTGGGATTGCAGGCGTGAGCCACTGTGCCTGGTCTCATTTTATTCTTTAGAATTTATCTTATAGGCTTCATTTTATTCTTTAGATGTATCTTCTAAACCAAAATAAAGGGTAGAATTTATCTTAGAGGTAGGTCTGCATGTGGCTGACTGGTATGAGGGCAAGTGGTCTCTACAAGGAGGGGCCCATTTGCCACAACGGAA
>NW_003852500.1:4706259-4734021 GCF_000181295.1 Otolemur garnettii
AGCTGTAATGCCATGGCACTCTACCCAGGGGGATAGTTTGAGGCTCCGTCTAAAAAAAGAAAGAAAGAAAGAAAAGTCCTATCTAATGGCCTGCATGCTGAGTGTCCAATGCAGGCATCCATCTGGGAAGTGGTCCTGAGCACTTAGGGTCTCTTTGGAGAGATTATGCCTCAGCCTGGACAACCTACCATATCCTCACTGTCCAATCCCTACTCCCCATAACTTTGCAATGTCCTACCCTGAGCTTATGTTTTTAACATGTTGAACTCCATGGGTAAAAAATTGATCAGTTTCTGGCTTGGCACCCGTAGCACAGTGGTTATGGCGCCGGCCAACATGCACTGAGGCCGGCGAGTTCAAACCCAACTCAGGCCAGCTAAACGATGACAACTGCAACAAAAAAATGGCCAGGCGTTGTGGCAGGCACCTATAGTCCTAGCTATTTGGGAGGCCAAGGCAAGAGAATCACTTAAGCCCAAGAGTTTGAGGTTGCTGTGAGCTGTAATGCTACGGCACTCTACTGAGGGCAAAAAAAAAAAAAAAAAGGATCAGTTTCTCATTTATCTCTGGATCTAGCAGAGGTGCCCACTGAGTCCTGTATGGAGCCAAGCTAAAGAAGAAAGAGCAGCACATGGACACCAGCAGCCTCCCATGGGCACCGAGCAAAACCCCAACCTCCAGGGGCCCCAAGGATGGCCATACCCACCATCTTCTGGTCATTCACTGAGTGTTAACTGGAGCCTAATCTGTCCCTGGAACCAGGAGGCCTGTCCAGAGAAGAAACCAAGATTCAAAAGATTTGAGGCATGCGGGATGAGGATGAGAGGCATACCCTAAGCATCCCAGGCTTCCCTGAGGACCCTAGGGCCTAGTGGATCCCTACTCTGTCAAGTCAGGATTAGAGCAGAGCTTCTGCTGGTGCTCAGTAAATATTCATGGTGACTTCTATCCCCCCGCCCCCCCAGGGTACAAGGCAGGGGGCTTGACCTTGCAGTGATAGGAGATAGCAGTGCCGCCCTCAGAGCCCATGAGGTGGCTGTGGGGCCCTCAAAGGGCACTGCCTGTCTTTGGCATCTCCCTATAGATAGCAGCAGGGCAGCGGCCCAGGTGGCCAGGAGCCACCCTTCCCAGTGGGGGCTAGCCTGATGATGACTAAGGTCCAAACAACCTCTTCAATGATGGTAGAGCTGGGGCCACCCAACCACTAATGTCTACACCAGCAATTCTCAACCTGTGGGTTGTGACCTCTTTGTAACAATGAAAATATATCCTGCATATCAGACATTTACGTTACGATTCATAACAGTAGCAAAATTACAATTATGAAGTAGCAACAAAAATAATTTTATGGTTGGGGGTCACCACAAAGGATCATGGCATTAGGAAGGTTGAGAACCACTGGTCTACACCCTTAGCCTTCCTGCATTCCCTGCCTGGCCTATACTTTCCAGAAGCCCCAGCATAGGGGCAAAGTTTTGGCAGCTCAGAGAACCTCACCTGTGAGAGAGAAGCTGCCAGTGTCACCTGACTGTAGAGAGGGTGACAGCAGCTGGAAGCTATTGATATGGGTGTCTAAGGGAGATCCCAGGTTTTCCAGTGCTGAGCAGGAACCTTTCTCTCTCCGTAGGCTATAGCATGCTGGCCATAGGTATCGGGACCTTGTTCTATGGGTACTGGAGCATGATGAAGTGGAATCGAGAACGCAGGTAGGGCCCCCAGGTGGGGTGTCTGTAAAGTGCCTTTGTTAGGGCTTGGTGCCTGTAGCTCATTGAATGGCGCTGGCCATATACACCAAGACTGGCAAGTTCGAGCCCAGCCCGGACCTGCTAAACAGCAGTGACAACTGCAACCAAAAAATAGCCAGGTGCCTGTAGTCTCAGCTACTTGGGAGACTGAGGCAAGAGAATCACTTAAGCACAAGGGTTTGAGGTTGCTGTGAGCTGTGACGCCACTGCACTCTACTGAGGGTGACATAACACCACCTCAAAAAAAAAAGTGCCTCTGTTAGGTCATCACCATTTCCACTTCTAGACTTTAGCCTAATGAAATGTCTAGTGAGCCTGGGCAACATAGCAAGATCCCATCTCTACAAAAAAACTAAAAAGTTAGCTAGGTGTAGTTGACCTCTGGAGCTGGAAACCCATGGGTCCAGGTTAGGATAGCAAATTAAGTGGAGGGGCCTGCAGTGGCAGTTTTATGTTAGTAGTGACCAGTCAAGGATGATAAAAATGTCTTAGAGATTAGACACAGGTACACAGGCAAAGAAGACAGGCCAGAGGCCACTCTTGGGACCACATCACTGGGCACTGCTACCCTCTAGGTCTCAATAGCACAAACAGGGCTAAGGCTCATTTCAGGGGATTTGGAAACTGCCAGAAAGCAGGGAGAAGACAGGAATGAATGATGCTGTCTGCCCTGGCCTCTGGCCCTGTGGTTATTTTGAGATGCAGGGGATGTGGTTTTGTAAGGCCCACAGCCCCGTGATTAAATTCTCAACCCCCTTTATTGCAATCATCAGGCAGGGCTATTTTTAGGATTAAAAAGTTTTTAATTGAAAAGAAAGTGTGAAGACAACAGTCTTGTGGGAGTTTGCCCAGGGAGCTACCCGCCCACTCGCCTACATCTCAGGGCTGCACACTAGCTCCCCCTTCCCTTCTTGCCTGTCCTCACCCCTTCCCAACGCAGTGCCCTAGAAGGCTAAGGTCCAGGTCATCTATCCCTGGCCTGGTCTGACCCAAGTGTCAATTTCGGGGTTTCATAGGCGCCTGCTGATTGAGGACTTGGAGGCCCGCATTGCCCTGATGCCACTGTTCCTGGCAGAGAAGGACCGGAGGTAGGGCTGCTGGGGCCAGGGCTGGGAGGTCTCAGGACTAAAGGCCCCTAGCCAGCAGGGCCTGACTTGTGTCATGGACAGTGGTCTTAATGCACATGGGGATCATCTGCTGCATCCTTGAATGCATAGAGCTGCCATCACTACCCTTGAGGAGGGCTGGAGACTTAGTAGAGACCCAGCAAGGAGTGGGGACTGGGAAGACTGGGAGTGCATTGGGCTGTGGCAGGAGAAAAAATAATTTGCTGGGTGGGGGAGGGAAAGGAAAGGAAGGGGCAATTGGTGAGGAGTAGGTAGTGGAAGGTATGCTTGGCAGGGCCCCTTCCAGGTTCTCACCCTGCCTCTACTGCCATCTCCACCCCTGCAGGATCTTGCAGATACTTCGGGAGAACCTGGAGGAGGAAGCCATCATCATGAAAGATGTACCTGATTGGAAGGTGGGTTCCTGGAGGGTAAGGGTCCTGGCCACTGCAGAAATAGAGCCAAAATGACTCACATAGGCTCCTACAGAAAACCAGGGATTGAGGGGTGGGGACTACCAGGTCCAAGGAGGAGAAAGGTATACAGAGGCCATGGGTCCTGGCAAGGAAATGGTGGTCCCAGTAGCTCTTGTGGGAGTGGCTGTTCCCCAACTTATACCCTCTTGTCCCCACAGGTGGGTGAATCAGTGTTCCACACAACACGCTGGGTGTCGCCCCTTGTACAGGAGCTGTACGTGCTGCGCCCCACCGAGGAGCTTGTCAATGCCAACTATGGCTACGTGTGCTACACATAGGACCTGTGCCCTCAGCTTCCTGGATACCGACCATCCCCACTTAGAGAGAATAAACACTCTGGAGACCTTGCCTGCCTTTGTCCTGGGGAAGGGGACAGGGATGGTCCAGCTTGGCACCAGGGAACTTACCAGACATGATGCTGGGTGACCTCACAACTCACTGAGGGCTGCCCCTGGATCCACACCAGTCTTGGCTTTGGCTCCCCAATATGTCTGGACTTTTCTTTCTTTTTTTTTTTGCTGTTTTTGGCCGGGGCTGGGTTTGAACCTGCCACCTCCGGTATCTGGGGCCAGCGCCCTACTTATTTGAGCCCCAGGCGCTGTTCGAACTTTCCTACTTCCCTGTGGAAGCCCTGAGTGTCAGCAGCCCCGCTCACCTCTCAGGACTGAGGGCTCTGGATCAGATCTGGATCTGACTTCCACGGGGATCCGCAGGTGGGGGAGACCTGGAGGGGGTTGGCTAGGGAGAGGGTCCATTGCTCTCAGATCAGGGTTACATAAAGGGGATAACTGCCCTCCAGACTTGGTTTCCCTGCCGATAATCTCCGGCGCCTCTGGACTTCTTGGTCCGTCAGGCAGCTCCGCTCTTGGCACGAAAAGGTTAAGGTCCCCTGCACCCAACGACCAATGGCGACGCGCAGCGTTTTCGCGGCGTCTCCTGATTGGAGGCCACGCAGAGGGGGGAGATGCCCCTGTGGGTGGGGATTTGCTTATAAGGTTGTAGCGCGGTGGTCAGGCTGCGCGTGCTCGCTCTCCTCGGCCATGAGCTGTGCGACTGTCCCGGACCCGGAGGAGGCGCCCGAGGAGCGGCGTTTCCTCAGGTCAGCTGGGGAGCTGGACGCTGGAGCCAGGCATAGCCAGGATGGGGCCAGGGGAGGGATACCTGAAGCTGGGATGTGGCTGAGATGGCGCCTGGAACTGAAGGCAGGGGCATGGTGGGGATTGGGAACCAGAAGCAGGAGTATTACAGGGATGGGGCTGGGGAGATCGAGGCCCGCCTGGCATCTTGCTGGGCGATTAAGCTGCGTTGCCAAAGGAGACCGGCAGACCATCCCTTAATGAATGATTAAACAGACCATCGGTTAAGTCCTCATCGACCCGACCACCTGCCTCCGCCTCTCCAGGGGCCCTAGAGCTCAGCCCCCGTTCCCTGAGAGGGGCTGAGCTTAGCGCCTCACTTCAGCACATGCTCCTTTGATGGGCCATCCTGCTACTATCTCCCTTGTCCAGAGAAGGAAATAGGCCTAGGGGAGGAAGTCACAGCTAGAGCTGATTTTGGACCCAGGGACCATTTGCTGGCAGGCTGGTGAATTTGGGGTATGCAGCTATGGCTGTGACTCCCCCTTCACCCTGAGTACTGTGTCCTCTAAGTCTTTTGGACATGGGGTCGGCAGGGTAGTGGGCCTCACTGTAAATCAGATTTATCCAATGGCCACTGCCCCACTTCTCTTTTAGCCCAGGGGAAAGTGTTCTCAGAGCTCCAGTTGTAACCACCTGGTGTGAGAGGCTTCAAATACTAAGGGGAGTGAGGGGGGCTTCATAGGGGACAGGTAGGAGTTGATCAGAGTAAGGGGAATCAGAGGCCATGAGGCTAGAGACAATGGAGGCCTTATGGGCATGGTGAAGAGTTTGAATGTTTCTCTAGCACTGGGAGATAGGTTTGGGATGGGCGATGTGATCTGGTGTTGAAGCTTTCCAAGCCCCTACAGCTCTGGTTGAGGAGGAGTTTGGGGAGTGAGACACTGTTCTAGGTGGCCAGGAGAGCAATAATGGTGGTCTGCTGCTCAGAGGCATGAGGTGGAGAGAAGTAGGTGCATGGGCACCCTGGCCTGAGGAGTTCACTTCCAAAAGTGCTCCCTCAGCTGGGCACTGTGGGTCATGCCTAGTGGAGGTGGAAGGATCACTTGAGCCTAGCAGTTCTATGATCTATGATCATGAGCAATGATCATGCTACTGCCTAGGTGACAGAGTGAGACCCTATCTCCTAATCAAAACCCTCAAACCCAAAAACCCACTTGCCATTGTGAGGCCCTCCTTGCCCCCTCCTGAAAGCATTATGGAAGTGTCAGGTCCAGTTCCCTGTGGACTCAGGTCACCTCAGGCTTTCTGAGTGTGACAGAGAAATCCTGGTGCCTCATAGCTTCTTTCATGGGGGCTGAGTTTGGGTGTAGGATGCCCTGGTATCCTGCAACAGCAGGACTTACCTGCCCCACCTACCATCCTCTCTGCTTGGGCTCCAGTTCACTCTCTACCCCACCCAGAGCTGCTGCTGTGCCCACTCCCAGGCGGGTCACCCTCTGCACAGAGTCCCCATTATCACTCTAAAAACCAGTCAGGCAGGAAGATAATGTTTCAAGTGACTGTCATAGGTCAAAGCTTTGGGACAGAAACAGAAGAGGAATCCCAACCCTCCTGCTGGGGCAGCAGCCAAAGCTAACCCCCTGCCATCTGTAGGTCTGAGGAATGAGCAATGTTCTTCCATGCCAGGTTCTTCACCTTGAATACACCACCTCTGATATGCCTTTTCTGGAGTTGAACTGGCCTGCCAGGGAGTGCTCTTTGACTTCCTTGTGAGGTCCTTTTCCCCACCTAGGCCTTCAACTTCATCCTACCCTGGCCACAAGCCTGGTTTGAATCTGGCTCTGTTTGTTGGGGTGGCCCAGGACATGTGATTTCCCAGCCCTGAACCTCTATCTCCCAAAGTGTCTTCCTGGCCATGTTGCCTGACAGGCAATGTCAGTCTGGCATTTCTGGCCCTCCCTGTCCTGTCCTCTTGCTGATGGCTGCAGCCACCCTGACCTCCCTCCTGATCCTTGAATATACCAGACTCATTCCCACCACAGGGACTTTGTCCTTGCTTTTCTTACCACCTGGATAAACCATGATGCTCCAGTCCTCCTCCAGGAGGATTGTGTACTCCCTGATTCCTGTCCTACATCAGTCCTTGTTCCCATGCCTACCCTACCTGATCATGCTGCAGAATTGGCCAGATATTTGTCATTTCCCACTCACAGAATTATACAGTGAAACTCCTTAGGACTCATTCCCCAAAACCCCTGGTTCTGTGTCTGCTCGTGCCCTGAGGCTCTAGAGACAGACAGAGGGGAGAAGTCCTTGCTTTCCTATTTGCTTCCTGCGTGACCCTGGGCAAGCCACTTGGCTTCTCTGAGTCATTAGTTGTTCTTCCAATTCTTCTGGGCCTGGTTCCTTTATTATTTATTACTACAGTCCCTAGTTTCTGCTGAGCTGGAGAGTAAGGAAGTAAGTGCTATTCTTCAGCAGAAAAGGAAGGGGATCCTGCCTGGGAGAGGTGGCATTAAGCCTTAGACCACAGCCCTAGCAGCCCCAACTCAATTCTGAGGTGAGGGCCAACTTCAGTGTCATCTCGCTCTCTCCAGCCACTAAACCTATGCTCCATGGTAAGCCTCAGCTGGGGCTGGCATGATCCTTATACTTAGAAAGTCCCAACACTTGATTTAATGTTCTGCCATCACCATCTTAACTTTTTTTTTTCTTGAGACAGAGTCTTACTCTGTCCGTCCAGCTAGAGTGCTGTGTGTCATAGCTCATGAGAACCTCAAACTCTTGGGCTCAAGTGATCCTCTTGCCTCATTCTCTCAAGTAGTTGGGACTACAGGTGCCCACCACAAAGCCCAGCTAGTTTTTCTATTTTCAGTAGAGATGGGGTCCTGCTTTTGCTCAGGCTGGTCTTAAACTCCTGAGCTCAGACGATCCACCTCCCTCAGCCTCCCAGAGTGCTAGGATTACAGGCGTGAGTCAATGTGCTTGGCCAACATTTTTCTCTCTTTTTTTTTTTTTTTTTTGAGACAGAGTCTCACTATGTTGCCCTCAGTAGAGTGCCATGGTGTCACAGCTCACAGCAACCTCAAACTCTTGGGCTTAGGCATTTCTCTTGCCTCAGCCTCTGAAGTAGCTGGGACTACAGGTGCCCACCAAAATGCCCAGCTATTTTTCTGTTGCAGTTGCCATTATTTCTTAGTTGGGCTGGGCCAGGTTCAAACCCGGCAGCCTCAGTGTACATGGCTGGCACCATAACCACTGTGTTAAGGGCACCGAGCCACATTTTCAATGATTTTTAACAAGAGCCCCCATCCTACCTCCAATTTTGCTCCAAGAGAGAGACAAACTCCAATTGTCTACACAGTGAAGTGGGTGGCAGAGCTTCGCCTCCAGTAAGGGGGCTCCATCTCTTCTGCCTTGAAGAAGGGTCACCAAAGGTTTCATAGCGGCAGGCCTCACATCCATCTCCCAGAGTGAGCCATCAAACTCCGTTGCAGCCTTTAAGAGTCAGTACAGTCTGACCCCTGCAGCGTCCTGAAGCTCATTCAGTGATCCACACTGTCTGAAATCAGTCCATCACCTGCCCCCATCGAATCCTTCACGCTCCATTGCCACATCTTGTTCCCTGGGGGACCGGCAGCTTCCAGGTTGGGCTGGGTCACTCCCTACTTTGGAGCGATAGAATCAACATGAGCCGCCATGCACATCTCTTACCACCAGAGGGCGCCCGCGCCCTGGATTTCATCTGTCAAGTGGGGAAACTGAGGGAGGATCCACAACTCAGAGCTGCAGAAGCTGCTCTGGGGAAGAGGGTGGGCAGTGACTTCTGGACCTGGCGTGGAACGTTGGCGGAATGTTTCTGGCTCCATTTGAGCCTGTCTTTAGGCCTCTCTCTCTGTCTCTGTATTTGAATGTCTCTTCCTACTTTATTCCTCAGCACAGCCGAGGCAGCTGCCCTGGAGCGGGAGCTGCTAGAGGATTATCGCTTTGGGCGGCAGCAACTAGTGGAGTTGTGCGGTCATGCTAGTGCTGTGGCTGTGACCAAGGTACTTGATCCCTGACCCCAACACCAGATAGCCAACCCACCCAGAAGGACTAGGAGGGCCCAGGTTTCAAGAAGCCCCCCCCCCTTTTTTTTTTTGAGACAGGAGCCTCAAGCTGTCCCCCTGGGTAGAGTGCTGTGGCATCTCAGCTCACAGCAACCTCCAACTCCTGGGCTCAAGCGAGTCTTCTGCCTCTGCCTCCCAAGTAGCTGGGACCACAGGCGCCCGCCACAACGCCCGGCTATTTTTTGGTTGTAGCCGTCATTGTTGTTTGGCGGGCCTGGGCTGGATTTGAACCTTGGGTATACATGGCTGGTGCCTTAGCCACTTGAGCCACAGGCGCTGAGCCTCAAGAAGCCCCTCTTTGGCTTGGCGCCTGGAGCACAGTGGTTACAGCACCAGCCACATGCACCAAGGATGGAGGGTTCAAACCTGGCCTGCACCAGCTAAACAACAAGGACAACTGCAACCAAAAAAAATAGGCGGGCGTTGTGGTGGGCACTTGTAGTCCCAGCTCAGCAATCCACCCTCCTTGGCCTCCCAAAGTGATAGGATTACAAGCGTGAGCCACCGCACCCCAGAGAAGTGCTTTTTTTTTTTTTTTTTGCAGTTTTTGGCCGGGGCTGGGTTTGAACCCACCATTTCCGGCATATGAGGCTGGCGCCCTACTCCTTAGAGCCACAGGCACCACCCAAAGCTTAGTATCTTTTTTTTATGGGGACTCAATTTCTTAGCTTTTCTTAACTTAAATGTTTATATTTCCAAGTGAAACATATCCTGGGCGGGATGCCCAAAGGAGAAGGAAACTGTAAAAAGGAAACCCAGTATGTTAAATTCTGTCTTGGCTCTCAGTGCAAATGTCCAGTTTTTGCACTGAAAGCCCATGGCCCATCCAGAAGCTCTTAATTCCCAGTCAGTGGCCAGCAGGACACAGTCTTAGGTCTTGGACTCTGGGCCTGGTGTGGCTAGGGTCGCATGCATATTCATGGCATGTCATGATGGCTCTGGAACTGAGGGGAGAAGACTCAAAAACAAGATCATTTGTCCTCTGTGTGGTTGGAGCCAGGGCCCCTGGAGCCTCATTGGGATGCAAGAGTTGCCCCACGTGACTGTCTGCTTGGTGCCATTGTCACGCCCATTTAATAGAGGCAAAACTGAGACCAGAAGAGGAGAGAGCCCAGGGGAGCACAGAGTCAGGGCAAGTTGGGATCCAACCACCTGGGTTAGAGAGAAAGAGAAGTACATGTCCATAGAGGCAGAGAGAATACAGAGTCTGAAAGAAGGAGACAGAGACATGGAGTCAGAGATACCAGGAGACATAGGACAGACACAGAAAGAGAAGTACCAGGCACTTTGGGGCCTCCAGAAAGGGCTGAAGTCTGGAAACATGGGTGGGGGAGGGGCAGCCACTGTGGTGGAAAAAGGTGGAAGAATGTCTGCGACTCAGGCAAAGAATAAACAAACCTCAATCCAGGAGACTGGCAGTGGCTGGATGATGGGCAGTGGCTGGATGCACATTTTTCCTGCTTTGGTTTGGGAGAGCTTGAAACAGGGACTCTGTGTCTCCATCAGGGAAACTGAGGCCCCAAGAGCCCCAGCCCCTCACCCAGAATGCCTCTCCTCTTATCCTATTCCACTGCTCCCAGGCCCAAGCCCTGTACCTTCCCCTCCTCTGGGCCTCATTTTTCCCACTTGAGCAAAGAGGTATGTCAAATGCTGTGCCCCTTCCTCTGCTGTGCTTCCCACCAGGTGTTCCCTCTGTCAGCTCTCTCCCGGAAGCAGAGGACAGTGCTAGTTGTGTGTGGCCCGGAGCAGAATGGGGCAGTGGGGCTGGTCTGTGCCCGGCACCTGCTGGTGTTTGTGAGTAGCAAGGCTGCCTTTGGCTTCCTGGGTTCCTGTCCCTGAAGAAATCATTCTTGCATTCCAGGGGGACATTGATGGTGGGATAGGTTACAGGATATGCCCAGTGTTTGTCCCAGGTTACAAGGTCAGGGGAGCCTGGTTGGGCCCCAGTGCTGACCATTCTTTGCACTCCCAGGAGTATGAGCCAACCATCTTCTACCCTACACGCTCACTTGACCTGCTGCACCGGGACCTGACCACCCAGTGTGAGAAGATGGACATCCCTTTTCTGTCCTACCTGCCCACCGAGGTCAGTGCTGGGTGGCATATGAAGGTGGAGGTGGGAGATGGCGCCCCAGGGCCACTCCCTGATTCTGCCCACCCTTCCAGGTGCAGCTCATTAATGAAGCCTATGGGCTAGTGGTGGATGCCGTGCTGGGCCCGGGTGTGGAGCCAGGCAAGGTTGGAGACCCCTGTACCCGTGCGCTGGCAACACTCAAGCTGCTGTCCATACCCCTCGTGAGCCTGGACATTCCCTCAGGCATGCTGGGCTCAGGGGAGCATAACTTGGGGTCTTGGGGGTTTGGGTGGAGACCCCCATGTCCCAATTTCTGATGGCCCGCACCTATCTGCCTGCTCTGAACCTCAGTTTCCCCAGCATGGATGAAGTATATACTCTGGCTGCAGCCAAGGGTCACATGCATCCTGTGGGTGGGGAAGACCAAGGCCACTGCCCCAGGTGACCCCAGTTCCTCTCCTCCCCATGTGCCCAGCCCTCATGCCCTCTGCCCACCCCCTGGCCCAGTTGCTTGGGCAGACGTGAGCTCACTCGGCAAAGGCCGCGCCTGCCCTGGCCGCCGCCCCATGCCTGTTGGAGCCATTAGGCGACAGGCAGATGGAACAAACAGCTGCTGGCCAGCCGGACCCTCTGTGGGGGTGGCTGGACTCTGAGGGATGATCCCCAGCTTTTGGGATTCCAAAGCCATCCCAGTGGGGTGCTACAGGGCAAGGGGCACTAAGGGAGGAGGTGGGCTGTCTGATCTTAGGGAGAGAATGCAGGCTCAGCTTAGGACAGAGAGGGTAGACCTGACAGGTCAGAGGCCACTGTAAGGGGCCTCTAGCCTGAGGGTGAAGGCTAGAGTCAAAGGATTAATGTCAGAGAGAGGAGCCAGTGCCTTCTGGTTAGTGTTGCTAGAATCAGGTCAGAGTCAGGAGAGAAGTTGAGGCTGCTAGACTGCAAGTGGAGGCTTACTGGAGAGGTGACAGAGGCTGCAGCCCAATGAGGAAGGGGACAGGGTCCTCCGTAGTTAAAAGGCAGGATCTAGTCGGAGGGTAAGGGCATGGATCTCCAGTTAGAAAAATGAGTCTCTAGTCAGAGAGGGGAGGGGTACGGTCTTGTTAGAAGAAAGAACTTGGGGCAAGGAGACACGTCTGATGGAGGAGGCTTCTCAGTATGTGGTCAAGTTTATTGTCTGAGTAGAGGGTGGGGATCTAGTCAGAGGCGGGGTCTGGGGTCTGGCTGGGAGGTCTGGAGGGGAGGAGGCTCTCTAGGCTAAGGCAAAGGCTCAATTGGATGGGCAGGGAGGTAGAGGGAAAGATGCCAGGTTAGAAGGCAGAGGCATGGCTCTGGTTGAGAGAGGGCAGCAGGTAGTGGAAATCATGGCTGAAAACAGCCTGGGTCAGAGAAAGGGAAGGAAACACCTACAAGGAGAGGGTGAGACAGTGTCGAGGGGAGGGGAGATAGGGGCAGGATTCTAGTCTGAGAGTAGCTCCGGATTCCTCCGCCCAATCCTCCCTCAGGCTGGGACGCCGAGACTGGCTGCGACGCTGAAGACGGGCTGCGGCCCGACGTGCTAGTGTCGCTCGCCGCGCCCAAGCGCTGCGCCGGCCGCTTCTCTGGGCGCCACCACTTCGTGGCTGGCAGGTTCGTACCCGACGACGTACGCCGCAAGTTCGCTCTGCGCCTGCCGGGATACACCGGGACTGACTGCGTGGCGGCTCTGTGACCGCTACCCGCGCCTACGCTGCTTGGACCCCAACCAATAAACAGCCTTTCCCACACCACCTCGCCTCTGCCTCCTTTTTGCGCCGGGCCGCTGCTGGAGTGGGCAAGCTCGAGGAAGGACTTCCCACCGTCCCCGGAGGGACGGAGAGTAGTTGTAGAGGGGACCTCCCGCTGGTCTCCTAGAAAACTCGAGCCAGAAGAATGGAGGGTAGGTTCAGGGTGGGATTCCCAGACTGCTCGGGCTGGCTTAAAGCCGATAGGATTAAAGTTAGACGGGACCGAGGACTTCCAGCAGCCTAAAACATGAAGGTCCAAGCAGCTTCAGTCTCAAATTCCAAGTGGCACTTCCCGCAGGCAGCCTGGGTCCAACTTAGAGAATGGAGGGTGGGCTCGGGGAGGAGTTCCAAAGGGCTACGGGGAACCCAGGCCAGCCTAAGGGCGGAGGCATAGCTGGACACACTGAGGGGGGCAACCCAGAGGGGTTGCGGTAGCTCCAGTCACCCGGGGCCAGAGGGCGGGGCCTGGACGGGGAGGGGCCTGCAGTTGCATCCCGCCCCCGCCCTCAGTCCCACCGGCCTCCAGACCCGCCAGAGTCCCACACGAGTGTGCTGCGGAGCCTGGATCTTCCCTTGGACGCTCGGCCCAGCCATGGCTTCAATACTGCCACTGCTCTGTCTCTGTGTCGCCGTCGCGCATCTAGTGGGGACCCGAGGTGAGGTACCACGAGACCGCAGCCCAGCCTCCAAAGGCCTGGCAGCCGGCCTCGCGTACAGCCGCTCCCGGAAGACCCGCGCACTTCCTGGGGACTGGGTCCCCTTCACCAGCAGGGAGATGCGGGGAGGGGGTGGCGATGGGGAGATGGAGCCCAGAGACATCCTGGCGCTCTTCCTAAAGCGAAGACACAGTAGGGATACCAGGAAAACGGATATGAACCTCGGGTTCCTCTGGGTTCCCACCCGCTGAAGGGTGCTTGATCCAGCCCCGCGCGACTGGACCTCCAATCGCCAGGTCTCCTGCCCTGGCCAAAGGGGTCAATGCTGTCTCCCCACATACGTCTAATTCCCACCACCCACTCACCCACACTAACAAGAAATGCCCATCTTTGGAACACTTGTGGGGCGAGGGACGGGCTCATTTCTCAGGTGAGGAGACTGAGGCTCCGAAGAGGAAGGGACTGGTCTGAGATAATCACTCTGTCTGAGCTATCTTGGACAGCTCCTGGCTGGAAAAGCCAGGCTAGATTCCAAGGAATTCCGACAGATGGCTTGGGACCTAGTAGAGGGATGGAAGGACTTCCAGCTGGCCAAATGGATGGGGGATGCAACCCAGGTCTAGGGCAAAAGAACAGCAAACTGAATTTGTGAAAGTTAAACACACTGAGGGGGAGATCTGGATCAGGCAACAGAGTTTCCCCAGCCCATGGGATTCGGACTAGATCAGAGATAGGGACCAGGCTGCAGGAGTCTGGATGGTGGCTATGGGCAGGCATCCTAGATAAGGGTGCGCTGCAATCCCCAGCTAGACCTGGATTCTGACTTCTCAGAGCATCAGATTTCTCCTTCGTAAAATGAGGATGATCATGGGTCCACCTTGCCTAAGAGGAGGCTCCTGGCCATCTGCACTAGGCGCTTCCTTCCCCCACTCCTGTCCCCTCCCATAGACACCGCCTCCTCCCAGGAGCCCACCGGGACAGCATCGGACCTAGAAGGACGGTCTGTGCACCCTGGCCAGCCCTCACCAGCCCTGGAGGACTGGGAAGGTGAGTCAGCCTGGGTCAGAGTCCCATCTGTGCTGTAAACTTGGTGTGTGAGCTTGGGCTGGTGGGATTGTGTGAGGAGTAGGAGGGACACAAACTAGGTGAAGGGCCCAGGACTTTCGTGGTCCCTGGGCAAGGCAGCCTTGGATGTAATGCCCTGAGATCTAAGTTAGAGGCATAAGTAAGAGACATGCATGAATGGGCCAGCTCAGGCACTGGCCAACAGAACTGGGACTGGGGTTGGGGAAGTCACACCTAGGCTAGGCTAGCGGGTGCCAGTCGGGGGAGATAAGGCCCTTGCATGCACCGAAGGGGGCCGACAGGCCGCAACCTGGGTCCCAGCGAGTGTGGTGCTCGCAGAGGCCAGCGAGTGGACATCCTGGTTCAACGTGGACCACCCTGGAGGCGATGGCGACTTTGAGAGCCTGGCAGCCATCCGCTTCTACTATGGGCCAGCACGTGTATGCCCACGGCCGCTGGCGCTGGAAGCGCGCACCACTAACTGGGAGCTTCCGTCCGCCGTCGGCGAGCGTGTGCACTTAAACCCCACGCGCGGTTTCTGGTGCCTCAACCGGGAGCAGCCGCGCAGCCGCCGTTGCTCCAACTACCACGTGCGCTTCCGCTGCCCGCTTGGTGAGGGCGGGGCCTTGAGGGGTGGGGGCTTTGGAGATGGGGGTGGGGCTAGAGATAGTGGTGCTGGCTAAATTGCGGATGGGTCACAGGTGGGCGGTACCTGAAAGGGTGGGCTGTTGGGGCTGGGCCATGTCGAGAGTGGCTAGAGCTGGGACCCTACAAGGAGTAGGGCCCAATGAGGGTGTGGGGCCATGCAGGGGCGGAGCTTTTGAGGTAAGAACTGGGAACAAAATGCGGCCCAGGTGCATTGCAAGGAGACCTAGCGAGTCTTGAGATCCAAATGTGTACAGAACGCAGAGAGAATAACAGGACTAAAAACTAATTTCGAGGAGTTTATTTGAGGGAGCGGAGAGGCAGTACCTGAACTGCATTTAGAACTGGTGCGCGTAGGGGGTGGGCAGGATTGCTCTTTGGAAGTGCCTAACCTAGGATGCACGTGTGTGTGGGGGGGGTTCAGTGCCGCATTGTCACCAGGTTTCCAGGACGCGTGGTTCCTGGGGAGGGCGGGTGCCTGATCTCTGTCCTTGCCCTCCGCAGAGACGGCGTGGGGTGCATGGGGCCCGTGGGGTCCCTGCTCAGGAAGCTGTGGGCCAGGCCGTCGCTTGCGCCGCCGCCACTGCCCGAGCCCTGCTGGGGATGAGTGTCCCGGGCGTACCTTGGAGGCCCAAAAGTGTGTGCGGCCTCGGTGCCCAGGTAGAAGGGGCGGGGCCTGGAGAAGGTTGGGGTAGAGGCGGGGCCTAGACGTGGAGGGGCGGTCCCTATTGAGGAAAGTACTTAGGGTAGGGGCTGGTTGGGGCGGGGTCTAGAGGACCTGAACTCTGGAGCCAAGTGAAGACTGGCCTTTCCTCCTGGGCCCAAGTAGCACTGGTGAATGTGCCTATCTGGACAAGTGGACGCCACGGGGGTCGTGTGCAGGCAGACATGGGCAAATCAGAGAGGGTGCTTCCCCTGTGTGCTTGCTCAAGTGTACATATGTCCTGTGGGCAAATAGAAGTCAGTTCATACACTTACAGGGTGCACACGTGCGTGGCATTCACAGATCCCTCCAGTCCCCCACGCCCACGCAGACACGCGCTCACACACTGGCAGACACGATGCCCAGGCCCTCCCAGGGCCAGACACCAGGCCAGCCAGGAGGCGACTGGAAATTCCGCTTACTTGGGCTCCACAAACACGGTCTGGAGACTGCTCCCGCGGAGTCCGCCACAGGGTGGGGGCGCAGGGTGGCCAATGGAGCGTTGGGGTCCCCACCCCATCCAGCCTGGCTCTGCCCTCCCAGTGCCTCTGCCCTGAAGTTTCCGGTGGAATTTTCCATTTTCTGGAGAAACCATGGGGTTGGGAGGGGAGGGAAATGTTCTCAGCCCAAGAAAGCAGCCCTCTTTGGGCCCCCAGCCCCTGCCTAGACATTTTCTCTCCTGCCCCTTTCCATCTTTTGAGATTCACCTCGCCTGTCCCCTCCTCCAGAGCCTTTCCCATACCTCTCTAGACTCTAGTTCCACTCCTCTGGCATATCCCTGGGCCTTAAATCCCCTTTCACACTAGGGGTTGCTCCAAGCCAGGCCCTGCTGAAGACCCTGAGGGGCACAATATGGGAGGGCTTCAGGTGTGATTGTTGAGTGACTGAGCAAAGCCCTCCCTAGGAAGGAGGTAGAAGCACCTCTGCCCCTGCTGCCTCCCTGTGTCTCCCCAGGGTGCAGCCCTGACACTTGCGAGTGCCCTGACCACATCCTCCTGGGCTCTGTGGTTACCACATCGGGGCAACCACTGCCAGGAGCCAGGATCTCCCTGAGAGACCAGCGTGGTATTATGGCCACCAGCGATGCCCATGGAACCTTCCAGATCCTTGGGGTGTGTGCTGAGAGCCAGGCCAATGTCAGAGCCCAGATGGATGGCTTCTCTGCAGGCATGGCCAAAGCCCAGGCCAATGGCTCCATCTCGGTGGTCACCATCATCCTTGATAAACTGCGTAAGTGACCTTGCAACAACGAATATAATGGGGCTGAAGAACTGGGGAGGAAATCTCAGTAATTCAGGTATAGGAGCAAGAAATAACATGTAACACAGCCATTGGAGAAGGTGTGGGGTGAACTAAGGCATCCCTGGGAGAAGGGAGAGGATGGGGATTTGCTTTGGGGAAAGGTCATTGGGAGAAGCTGAGTTAGGGCAGGGCCTTGATCTTTTTCTTCCTTTGCCCCACAGAAAAGCCCTACCTGGTGAAGCACCCTGAGTCCCGAGTGCTAGAGGCTGGCCAGAATGTCACCTTCTGCTGCAAAGCCGCAGGGACCCCTACGCCCAAGAAATATTCCTGGTGAGTGCCTGCCCCAGGGAAGAAGAGGTTCCTTGTCTGGCTTTGGGGATAGATTGGATTTCCTGTGATTATGTGCTTGCCTCAAAGAGAGTCTAGAGGTAGATGCCAGCCTCAGTATCACACCTGATAGTGGGGAATGTTTTGGGGGGGTGCGAATGCATGGGAGAGGGACTACCAAGGAGGCTTATCCTAGGGAAGCTGCTCTGCAGCTCCCTGGTCCGTCCCCTGAGCCCTGTGGGGTTGTCCACCCACGACCCAGGTTCCACAACGGGACCTTGCTAGACAGGCGAGCACACAGGTATGGGGCCCATCTGGAGCTGCAGGGGCTACACCCAGACCAAGCTGGCATCTACCACTGCAAGGCATGGAATGAAGCAGGCACTGCACGCTCGGGCACCGCTTGGCTCACTGTGCTTGGTGAGTGTCCTCAGCCCTACCAAACCCTTGCACTGAACACAACCTAACACAGCTAAGCCTTAACCCCAAATGAAGCCCCAAATTCAGACTGACCTCTAACCCAGCTGAGTGCAATCCTAGGCCCCTGCTGAGCCTCAACCTCCAGTCCTTACCCTGGGCTAATACCCCACAACTGGGTTGACCCCTGACCCTAGACTGAGCCTCTAGCCTTGGCCTCCATAGTGCCCTCTCCCCAGTCATAACCTAGCTATTTTCTTGCTCCTTAGCCCCAGGCCAGTCAGCCTGTGACCCCCAGCCCCAACAATACCTGATCAAGCTCCCAGATGACTGTGGGGAGCCTGGTAGTGGCCCTACCTACCTGGATGTGGGCCTCTGCCCTGACACTCATTGTCCCAGCCAGGCAGACTTGGGTCCCCGGTGTGGGGACATCAGCTCCCGCTGTTGCTCTGTACGCCGCCTGGATAGCAGGGAGATCCACTGCTCTGGCTACATCCTCCCTGTGAAGGTGGTGGCTGAGTGCGGCTGCCAGAAGTGTTTGCCTCCTCGGGGGCTGGTCTGGGGCCATGTAGTGGCCACTGACTCTGGGGAGCCACTCAGCTTTGCCAGGATCCTGCTGGGCAGGGAGCCCATTGGCTTCACTTCCTACCAAGGCGACTTCACTATTGAGGTACCACCCTCTACTGACCGCCTGGTGGTGACTTTTGTGGACCCTAGTGGTGAGTTCATGGACACAGTCCGGGTCCTGCCTTTTGACCCTCGAGGTGCTGGAGTGTACCACGAGATCAAGGCCATGCGGAAGAAAGCTCCAGTCATCTTAGATGCCAGCCAGAGCAACACGATCCCTTTGGGTGACCTAGAAGATGAGGCACCCATGGGCGAGCTGGTCCTGCCACCTGGAACCTTTCGAAGAGCAGATGGCAAACCCTACACAGGGCCTGTGGAGGCCCGGGTGACCTTTGTGGACCCCCGAGACCTCACCTCCGCAGCTGCCGCCCCCAGTGACCTGCGCTTCGTGGACAGCGACGGTGAGCTAGCCCCACTGCGCACCTACGGCATGTTCTCGGTGGACCTCCGAGCCCCGGGCTCCATGGAGCAGCTGCAGGCAGGGCCTGTGGTCGTGCGTGTGGCCTCCGACCAGATCCGCATGACAGGCCACAAGGAGGCTCTCAAGCTGTGGTCACTGAGCCCCGAGACCGGCTTGTGGGAGGAGGAGAGTGGCTTCCAGCTGGAGGGGTCCTCGGGCCACCGGGTCCGCCGTGAGGAGCGCGTCTTCCTGGTGGGCAACGTGGAGATTCGGGAGCGGCGCTTGTTCAACTTAGACGTGCCCGAGCGCCGCCGCTGCTTCGTGAAGGTGCGCGCCTATGTTAATGACAAGTTCACCCCCAGCGAGCAGGTGGAGGGTGTGGTGGTCACACTGGTCAACCTGGAGCCCGCCCCTGGCTTCTCTGCCAACCCCCGCGCCTGGGGCCGCTTTGACAGCGCCGTCACTGGCCCCAACGGTGCCTGCCTCCCTGCCTTCTGTGATGAGGAGCGGCCCGATGCCTACACGGCCCTCATCACAGCCACCCTGGGCGGTGAGGAGCTGGAGCCTGCCCCTTCCCTGCCCAGGCCGCTCCCAGGCACCGTGGGTGTCTCCCAGCCCTACCTGGACAGGCTGGGGTACCGCCGGACCGACCATGACGACCCAGCCTTCAAACGCAACGGCTTCCGCATCAACCTCGCAAAACCCAGGCCAGGCCACCCAGACGAGGCCAATGGGCCCGTGTACCCGTGGCGCAGCCTGCGGGAATGCCAGGGGGCTCCGGTGACCGCCAGCCACTTCCGCTTTGCCAGAGTGGAGGCGGACAAGTACGAGTACAATGTGGTCCCCTTCCGCGAGGGTGCGCCAGCTTCCTGGACAGGGGATCTCCTGGCTTGGTGGCCCAATCCGCAGGAGTTCCGGGCCTGCTTCCTCAAGGTGAAGATCCAGGGCCCCCAGGAGTACATGGTCCGTTCCCACAACGCAGGAGGCAGCCACCCGCATACCCGGGGCCAGCTCTACGGGCTGCGTGATGCCCGCAGCGTGCGCGACCTCGAGCGTCCCGGCATCTCAGCTGCCTGCGTAGAATTCAAGTGCAGTGGGATGTTGTTTGATCAGCGTCAGGTGGACAGGACGCTGGTGACCATCATGCCCCAGGGCAGCTGCCGCCGTGTGGCCGTCAATGGGCTCCTTCGGGATTACCTGGCACGGCATCCCCCACCCATACCTGCTGACGACCCGGCCACCTTTGCCATGCTGGCGCCCCTGGACCCTCTGGGTCACAACTATGGTGTCTACACAGTCACTGACCAGAGCCCCAGGCTGGCCAAAGAGATTGCCATTGGTCGCTGTTTTGATGGTTCCTCTGATGGCTTCTCCAGAGAGATGAAGGCGGATGCCGGCACAGCTGTCACCTTCCAGTGCCGGGAGCCACTGCCTGGCCGGCCTAGCCTCTTCCAAAGGCTCCTAGAGTCCCCTGCGACCGCGCTTGGAGACATCCGCAGGGAGATGGGTGAGGTGTCCCGGGCACGGGCCCGGGCCTTGGGTACCCTCCGCACCCGCAGGGGCAGGGTCCGGCAGTGACCTGGGCCTTTGGTGGCTTTCCTGCTTCTCTCAGGACTCCTCTGTCTCTGGGAAGTATTACCCTCTCTTTCTTCCCCAGATGGCCCCCTCTTCTGGGTCCCTTTTCCCCTCCCCTGCCAGGATTTGGATTCAAGACAAGAACTGGGAGTGTCTGATGGTGGAAATTCTAGGCAGAGGGGGATTGTTGCTGTGTGACATGACATGGAGTGAGCTCTGACTTGGAGACAGCACCCTGAGAGACTGTGGGGCCCACATCCAGCCCAGGCTTGGAGGGAGTCACATCCAGCTCAAAATCCGTCTCTGACTTTCATGTGTATTTTGACCTTGATTTCAAATATTCTGCCCTTAGGATTTCTGATGTTTGTCAGGTAGCTCTCTTTACCTGCCTGCTGTGGAGCTTCATACTTTATCGGGTCCCCTGCCCCAAGCTTTGTTCCTGGGGTTATTTATTGAAACAAAGCGTGGGGGGTGGTTGTGGGTGTGAGTAGGGGGTCCAGGCTGGGCCCAGTGAAAGTGGGGAAGGGGCTTCTTTGGGTCCCCCTGCAGGGGAGGCTCTGGGACTGGGTGGGGGAAACATTTCTCATGTGTTTGGTGCTTGGAGATCCCCAGGAGGCTGGGGCTGATCCTCCTAGGGCTTGATTAAAAATGCTTTATTTCCAACTCGTGGTGTCAGGCTTTGGGGCAGAAGGCTGGAGGCTGGGGCTGCCTGACCCAGATGTATCTGCACAGGCAGACACACACCATGGCACATGGGGACATTCAAGTACAAGTAGCTCAGAGGGCCCCCAAGGGCATTCTTGGACAAATGGGTAGATCCCAGCTATGCAGAGACACTCAGGAGCTGCCTGAGCCTGTGTGGCTATAACTGGTGAACACAATAGCAGCCACTGCCCTAGCCTGGCCTCCTTGTCTGCACCTGGCCATATGCCTGAGGATTGTGGCAGGCAGGGAGGGGCCTGGCAGGGGAATGTCTGGAGCAGGCAGCAGAGATTGAGGTTGCCCTGGACTTCCTCAGCTGGGTTGCAGCACTGCCAGCCTCACCCCAGCCACACCTCAGCCACGTGGTGGCAGAGCTGCTGAGGCCTGACTCTCCTGAGGCCTCCTGACTCTCTGACCTTGCCAGGACCCTCTGTCTAGAGGGAAGGGAACCATGTTTGGCTGGCATTCTGTGTGCATATATACATGTCTTCCTGGTACCTCACAGGACAGGTGCTGTTCTGATCACATGCCCCCCCTTTCCAAGCAAAGAAACTGAGGCCCTGGGCCTTGACATGAATCTGCCAAGAGTAGGGGTTCCCAGATGGCCTGGCATCTTTGAGCCCCTGGTAGCTCATGTGTGAAACTCCCCTAATTGGTTCCTGGAAGGCATCAATGTGGTATGATTTGAGGGGCCTCCAAGGGGCCTGGGCTGGGAGACTTGTCCCTGGCTGACCAATTCCAGAGAAGGGGTGCGGGCAGGGAGTCGGGGGTAGGGTTCTGCACACCCACCTACCTACTTCCTCTTCAATCACCCACCTATACTCTCACCTACCTCACCATACCCCCTAATCCATCCTATCGGCATTTAGAGGCTTCAGCTCTGTGCCAACAACATTAGGCCTTTTGGTGGGGGAAATGAGCTCACATATGCAGACTCCAACATACCCTGAGGGTCAGTGCTCAGTCCACAGATCTCTTAACTCTTCTCCATCTTGGCTTAACCTTGGCAGGCCCCAACCTCTGCAGCCATTTCTTCCTCTGGGAAAATCTTCCCATGCCCTAGGCTGGACTTAGAGGCCTGGAGGAACAGATGGGAAGAAGCTGGCAAATTCAAGGACTTCACTGCCAGTCTCTCAAGGTGGGCCCTGGGGCTCTGCTAGAGTCCGGGTTTGAGAGGCCCCAGGCCTTGGCACCCTGGCCTCACCCCAGAGAGCCTGTGATGGACAAGAGAGGGGAGATGCTTCAAGGCTGCAAGGGAGCTGGCAGGCACAAGAACACATGCATTTATTCAGAACTTAGATAAGTTCTACATTCTTAGATGATAGGAAGCTTCAGGGGCTATAGGCCCTCTTCCAAGGCAACCCAAACTCCAGGACTGCATGCTCCAGAGCCCTGCTCAAGCATGCCCAGTGGGGTCCTGGGGAGTGGTGGGAATGTGGGGCCTCCCCCTGCAGCCCAGGACAAAACTGGCTGCAGCATCCAGGCTGATGGTGATGAGGTGTCAGGCTCCATGGCCAAATACCTTTCATTGAGGAAGTGTTGGGACCTCAGCTGCTGCCAGGCCTGGGGCAGCCAGCAGGGTTTGGGATGGGCAGCTGGCCCGGCCCTTGTTCTCTTCTCTAGGGTGGAGGAGGGTTGAGTGGGCATCACCACGAAGAAGCACCCTCTCCAGCAGCTGTGGCCAGGCTACATTGCAGGAGGATGGTACAACCCAAGTTAAAGCCCTAGTCCCTCCCTACCTATGCTAATAGCTCTGCAAGAGGGCAGCTTTGGGCTTCAATTTCCAGATGAGGAAACTGAGGCTCCAGGAGAAGGAAGCTATTACTCTGAGTTGACAGTCTTGTGCCTCTTGACACTGCTTGTTATTACTTTATTGTAGCATTTGAGGCAGGCATCCTAACTCCTCCTACTGGAACTTGGGCAAGCATCTGCTGCCTGATAAATCCATTGCCCCCTCCCCCCACCAAACTCAGGCTGCCAGGCTACACCCTCTCAGTCTGAGGGATGTGAAGGGGCATGACAGCCTCCCATAAAGACCCCAGCTCCAGTCACCCTGGGGTCAGCTCAGGGCACAAGAAGGCTCTTGATCCCACTCACGGCATTTCAGGCTTTTATAATTTCAGAACCAGGGGTTCTTAAAATTCCTAGCATCATGATGGGGAGAACAATCTTGGAACAGTAAAATGTTTAAAACAAGAGTCTTAAAACTGCAGAGTCCAAGAGGAGAGAGATAAAAATGAACACACATTGAGTGCTGACTAGGTGTAAGCTGCTCTAACCACCCCATCACCAAGGCCTAATTCAAATTAAGGACATTTAATGTATCTTCATCTTCTTGGGGCCCCAAAATATGCTTTTAGGAAGGATGATTTCCACCTCCCTTTCACAGATGAAGGGATTTGCCCAGGGTCACACAGCTAATGTGGGCTGAGGGGAAAGAGCAATGTTTCGGGTGGCTCCTGTGACTCAGTGGGTAGGGTGCCCACCCCATATACTGAGGGTGGCGGGTTCAAACCCGGCCTGGCCGAAATGCAACAAAAAAATAGCCGGGCATTGTGGCGGGCGCCTGTAGTCCCAGCTACTCCGGAGGCAAGGGCAGGAGAATTGCTGGGGCCCAGGAGTTGTAGGTTGCTATGAGCAGTATGACACCATGGCACCCTACTGAGGGTGATAAAGTGAAACTCTGTCTCTACAGAAAAACAAAAAAGAAAAGAAAAGAAAGAGCAATGTTTCCTGGAGAAGGGGCCATAGGCAGCAGATCTTTTTTTTTTTTTTTTTTTGAGACAGAGCCTTAAGCTGTGGCCCTGGGTAGAGTGCTATGGCATCACAGCTCACAGCAACTTCCAACTCCTGGGCTCAAGCGAATCTCCTGCCTCCGCCTCCCAAGTAGCTGGGACCACAGGCACCCGCCACAATGCCTGGCTATTTTTTGGTTGCAGCCATCATTGTTGTTTGGCAGGCCCGGGCTGGATTCAAACCCGCCAGCTCAAGTGTATGTGGCTAGCGCCTTAGCCGCTTGAGCCACAGGGGCCAAGCCAGGCAGCAGGTCTTGAAGGATGTGTGGGAGTTTGCCAGGCGAGCAAGGCATTCCAGGCAGCTGGAAAGGTATATGCAAAGGCTGGAGGAGGGGAACCTCCATGGAAGGCAGCAGCAGAGAGTAGATACACAGGGAGGTGAACAGGGCCTTAAATGCTGAGAGAAGTCTGAGTTATCTTTGGCATGCGATAGGGAGCCATAGAAGATGCTGGAGAAGGAGAAGCTTATACAGGGTCTCATGACAAAGACACCCTTGGAGCTGGTGCAGGATTCAGGTTGGAAATTGTTTCTTTCCTGAAACTAGGGTCTGCTCCCTCCCACTTGGCAGCCCATGCAGTGTCCAAACCCAGCAGCCCAGCACCCTCTCCTCCTCATCCACCTCCTGTCCTGGCTGAACATCCTTGGCTCCTCTATCAGGGCCTCGTGGACCTGGCGTGGCCACCCACCATTTCCCTGGCCCTGTCTGTCTCTCTCATCAGTCCTCAGAGTTGGATATGACCCAGTCTCAGACCCCGAAGACCAGAGACAGCCTGGCGGGGAGACCTGGCTTCAGTCAGGTAGGGGGAAACACTTGAACTTTAATGGCGGAAACAAAGGCAGGGTGCCAGTGGGAAAGTGCAGTCCAGGTGAATGCTGATGTTGCACTGCCTGACCCCTTCCAGGGCAGGAGCTCAGGGCAGACTCTAATACCTGGGGTCCAGGGATCTGGGCAGGTTGGAGGGAGAAGGTCCCAGTGAACAGGGAAGTAGCAGACAACAACTTTTGGAGATGGATACAGGGAAACATACACTGCCTGTCTTCAGTCTCAAGGTCACACCTTCCTCATCATACCACATCTCTATCCTCTGTAGGTAGGTAGCACTTTCTATACTTCCCTGCTAACTTCTTGTCACCCAATTGGTGGCACAGCCATATAGGCAGATACACCTCAAAAGTGCAGGGGGCCAGACTTGCCATGTATATAGGCAAGGGCAGACAGACATACCCTCAACCAAAGGCCCATGCCAGAGGGCCACACAGAGGCTGTGTGCACCTGTGCACTCCTGTGCACTGTGTCCCCTTGACCCACCTATCACCATCCACTTGACCGCAGATACCCTGGCTGGCCTGAGTCGGGGCTGATTACAACTGCCCACAAACCTTCATGCTTCAGACCTGCCAGGCACACAAAGTACCTTCCACCCTCTTGGGGCCCTGGGAGGGGATAACGTGGAGGTGGTGGGGGATGCCTCAAGATCCCAGTTGCTTTTCCAGGGAAGTCCTTAATCTTTTCCTGCTGACTCAGCCCTGGGGGCTGGCTAGGTTAGGTGCTGCCAAACCTCAGGTATGTCCTTGAAGACTGCCTGGCGGGGCCTCCGTTAAGGCGGGGGCAGGGGCTCCCACTTAGGACACGGTCCTTCCCTGGGCCCCAGCCTCCCCCTTGCTCCAGACAGAGCTTCAGTTTTAATTGTGATGCTCAAGGCATGGTGCCAATACAGCGGAGGTTAAGGCCTACTGTTCCCACCCCAAATCCTCCCGGGTGAGGGTTAGTGGAGGAATAAGTTGCTAGCCAAGCCAGACAAGTATCCCAGTCTGACTGCGGCTCCTTCATAAAGAGGCCTGGCTGCCTGTCCTGGGGCCCAGTGCAGGAACACACAGGCAAATGCACACACATGTGCTCCCATGTGATGTCTACATGCAGACCTGTGGGTATACATATGCTTGATAGTGCATAAGCTTAGCCCGAGGAATGCCTTCACAGAGCCCCAGTCAGAAGCAAAAGGCAGCACTGGCTACAGATACCCCAGCCTATAGGGTCAGGGTTGGGCCAGCAAGAGGGCCAGGGAGAATACAGAGGAGGACCCAGGAAAACTTTCTGGAGGAGACAGCACTTTTTTTTTTTTTGGAGACAGAGTCTCACTCTGTTACCCTGAGGAGAGTGCCATGGCATCATACCTCATAGCAACGTCAAACTCTGGTCTCAAGTGCTCCTCTTACCTCAGCCTCCCGAGCAGTTGTGACTACAGGACCCGCCACAATGCCTGACCAGTTTTTCTATTTTTAGTAGAGATGGGTTTTGCTCTCGCTCAGGCTGGTCTTGAACTCTGGAGCTCAACCAATCCACTTGCCTCAGCCTCCCAGAGTGCTAGGATTACAGGTGTGAGCCACTGTGCTCGGCCCAGGAGAGAGCATTTTGATTTAGGCTTTTATGGGTGAATAGGAGTTTGCCAAACTAGAATCAGTTGAAAGGTCTTGAATGCTGGGGGTTTTTGTGTGTTTTTAGGGTTTTTTTGCCGTTTTGGGCCGGGCCGGAGCCCTACTCCTCTGAGCCACAGGCACCACCCTTTTTTTTTTTTTTCAATTGAGACAGAATTTTACTATGTAGCCCTCAGCAGAATGCCGTGCCACAGCTCACAGCAACCTCAAACTCTTGGGTGTAAGCGATTCTCTTGCCTCAGCCTCCCAAGTAGCTGGGACTACAGATACCTGGCACAGCCTGGCTATTTTTTTTTTGTTGTTGTAGTTGCCATTGTAGTTTGGCAGGCCTGGGCTGGGTTCGAACCCACCTGCCCCGGTGTATGTGGCTGGCACCCTAGCCGCTGAGCTACAGGAGCTGAGTCTTGAATGCTGTTTTTTGAGTTTACTTTTGTCTCTGAGGATTTTGAGAAGGGAAGGGAGATAGTCAGACCAATCTCAATTCATTGCCTCCTTTTGAGGAACAGCCTCTGCCCTCAGGGTGCTTTCAGTCAGATGGGGAGACAGAGGCAAACCCAGCCCGGAGGGATAGAAGAAAATTCTTGTTTGTGAAGCGCCTACCATGAGTTTGGTTGGATCTTGTCAATAATGTTTTAAGATAAGTGATATTATTATCTTCATTTTACAGCTAGGGAAACTGAGGCTGTGAGGGGGAAATACTTGCCCAGAGTCCCACAGGTCCCACAAGGAGGCAGGGCTGTTCACATACCATCCTGGCCTCTGACCTGAAGTTGTGGCTATCAACCTGCTCCCAAACTGATTCTAAAGCTTAAAGGCCAGAATAGTAAAGCTCAAATAAATCAGCTTTGGCAAGGGTCATGTCTTTGCACCTGGAACACCGGCCAAGGTGGTAGGGCCCCCCTCACAAGCACATAAAGTTTCACCTGAGCCTTTTCAGCAAGATCATTTTCTGTCTTTTGTTAACTAGCCACCAAGTGGCTTTAATGCCAAGCTTCTAGGCCCAGGATGTCGGAATAAGGGCCTGGGGGTGCTTCGCTAGGCCTTCTGGGATGTTTAGGCCCCTGGCCTTGCCCTCCCCGCCGTCTGGCCCAGCTGAACACAAACACTTGGAAATGGCCAACCTAACGGAATCTGGGTTGTGGTCAGGACGGGGCTAAAGAAGCCACTGGAAAAACACAGCCCACAGGGCCAGGCCCAGCTTACGTTTCACCAGGCAGGAGCGGCCTGCTGGGTGCCCGGAGTCCAGGAATGTCCGTTCTCTAACCCTCTGGAACTTGTTTGACTCCAACTGGTGGGTGGTGCCACCCTGAGGTCCTTCTCATGAGGCTGTGACTTGCCTCCTGGTGTGTCCTTCAGAATCAGGCCTCTTGGCTTGGCTACCTGGCTCAGCTACTGTTGAAGACCACTTGCTTGCTTGCACACCCCTGATGACGGGGAGCTCACCCCTTTACAGCTGTCATGCCAAGCAGCCAGAGCCTGTAACTGGGCTGATTTCCCACAGGAAGCTCTGGCTCCCTTGGCCACATGCAGGGGAGGTCAGTGCAGCCAAGGATTTTCCCCTCTCTTTCCCTAGGATCCTGCTCTGTCCTAGACCTCTGGACATTCTCTCAGTCCCTTTGCATTAGCATGTTCCAAATGGAACTGAGTTGAGTGTTTCACTGCGGAATACTCAGTTGGGTATGCCCAGTAGTCATGTTTCAGCATTATCTATCTACTCTGAATGGTAGCCCACACACCCACTAAGTACCCACTGGATGCTAAAACACTTGACTTTTTTTTTTTGAGACAGAGCCTCAAGCTGTCCCCCTGGGTAGAGTGC
>NW_003852500.1:4734864-4762279 GCF_000181295.1 Otolemur garnettii
AAAAAAAAAAAAAAAGAAAAGAAAAAAGAAAAGAAAGAAAGAAAGAAAAAGAAAAAAAAGAAAAGAAGCTGAAGCTCAGGGGGTTCACTTTCCCCTTTAGAGGGTACCATGGCAGATTCTGGAAATAGGGCCCAGTTCCCTGCTGGCTCCAGTACAAGGGCCTGGGCAACCTCATTTGGCCTCTTGGCCAATGCGGGAGCTACAGCCCTGGCCACACGGGGCAGCACAGTGTTTGGGTTACTCCCCTGTTCACACACCTTGGATGGCTCCTGTGGTCCCCCTAATGCAGCAGTTCTCAACCTGCGGGTCATGACCCCTTTGGACTGTATGAAAGGTTTGAGGTATTAGGAAGGTTGAGAACCACTGCCCTACTGGATCAATATAGATGCTCCTGGGTACAAAAAGCCTCTTAGGTTAGAGCCAGGCCCTGTCCCCACAAAAACTGTTTCCCCAGTTGGGGACTGGGCTAAAAAAGGCCTCTTCAGGTATTGGTGAATGCAAGGTTGGCACATAGTAGGTGCTTAGTCACTAGTGCTGCAACTGTCACCCTCAGTAACACACAGGAGAGGGCAGGAATTTGAGTTAGAGTGTCCCAGGCAGTCTCAGGAAGGACTGCCACCCACAGGAGGACTTTGCACTAGTGTTGGGTGAGGGAGGTTAAAACTTCCCAAGGTACCCAAATCAGCGTCTCAATTTCCTCACTAGAGTTTGGAGGTCTCCAAACTTTGCTGAGGGCCCTGGTGTATTGGGCCTTGAAATGTCCCCTGGAGTCATAGGAGAACAGAAATGTTCCCTACAGACTGAGGGCCTTAACAAACACTGATGAAGGGGCCCTTGAAACTTGATATGGGAGATCTTGAAATTGCTCTATTCAAGGGGGGAACTTGAATTTTCCACTGTGCACCCTAACTTGGCCTTGATATTTCTCTGTGACTTGGCTTTGGGGGTTCCTCTGGGGATCTGGAAATGTCTACTAAGGTTTAGGTATGAAGAATCTCTGAATTCCCATGTGCAAGACTTCTGAACTCCGATTTTTAGAATCACACCCTTATTGGTGACCCTGGAAGGAAGGTGGTTGTGACTGTTATTTGAGGTTGGAGGGGAACCTGAAAGAGTTTTATACCTATGCCCCACTCACCCAGGGCCTGGGAAAGAGATCTAGGGACCAGGGACTGCAGCAAAATCCACCAAGGCCAATGTTTCTGATTCTCTCCTCTGTCCCAACTGACCCTGAAGGCTTTCCTGGAAAACAGCAGGAAGAGCAGGGGAGCCTCATAGTGAAAGGAGGTGGTGCCGTGATTCGGGCCAGGCCAGAGCACCAACAAAGGTGAGGCCAGATAAGGGGAGAGGGGCCAGAGTTATGTCTTTTTTTTTCCGAGACAGAATCTCACTTTATCACCCTCAGTAGAGTGCCATGACATCACAGCTCACAGCAACCTCCAACTCCTGGGCTTAGGCGATTCTCTTGCCTCAGCCTCCTGAGTAGCTGGGACTATAGGCACCCACTACAACGCCTGGCTATATATTTTTTGCAGTTTGTCTGGGCCGTGTTCGAATCTGCCACCCTTGGTATATGAGGCTGGCGCACTACCCACTGAGCCACAGGCACTGCCCCAGAGTTAGATCTTGAATGAAGTGGGACAATGCCAAGATCCTAAGAAGAGGTGGGGCTATAACCCAAGTGTTTTCTCCATGCATTTTTCTCCTTTCCCAGTAGAGATCTCAAAATTAAACCAGATACTATAGGGAAACTTAGACCAAAAACTTGATGGGGGTGATTGAGGTCAAAGACCTCCCCCCAACTTAAAGCATTCCTCTCCTCCCTCTTTCCTCCTCCCCATGGACTGCTTCTGTTCAGAAAATCCCCATTGGCCAGGTAGGTGTAAGGCTGAGTCCCAGAGAGGGACAACTTTGTTTCCAGAGTCACATAACCCTCACCCTGCCTTCTCCCTGAGTGGGGAAGGGGGTGATTCCAGGCCCAAGGTGTGGGGGAGATGGGCCTAGAGCAAGATCAGCCAGGGCCAGGCCCATAGCTGCCCCCTTCTCTACCCCAGGATAAAGGATTAGAATGAAGTTGTCAGTCGAGAGAAATGACAAGGTCCCTTGCCCAGCCTCTGAGGTCTGGGGCTCTGGCTGGCTGGTGAGGAGCAGCAGCTGGGTAAGAAAGCTGGGGAGGAGTAGTAGGGAGTCAGGGACTCTGGGGCATCAGGGCCTGGGAATAGGAGATGGGCCCAGAAGAGAGGGGTCTTTTCTTTCTTTTTTCCTTTTTTTGAGACAGAGTCTCACTTTGTCGCCCTTGATAGAGTGCAATGATGTCATAGCTCAAGAGCAATTCTCTTACCTCAGCCTCCCAAGTAGCTGGGACTACATGCGCCTATCACATGCCTGGCTATATTTAGAAGCAGGGTCTCTCTCTGGCTCAGGCTAGTCTCTAACCTGTGAGCTCAGGCAGTGCCCCTGCCTCAGTCTCACAGGGTTCTGGGATCATAGGCATGAGCTACCATGAGGGGTCTTAGGGAAGGGGACAGCAGTTAGCCAGCAAAGAGGGGAGGAGAGGGTAGTCAGGCAGCAGAAACAGCCAGTGCAAAGGCCCTGTGGTAGGAATGTGCTTCTGGAGGGGGTTGGTACCAAAGGCAATGACCTCAAAGACCTCATAGGGCACAGTGGGGTAAAGGAGCAGAGGAACTGGATTATGAGGGAAAGGAATCCAGGACTTGTTGGTAAACATGCCTGGTTTGTGTTGTAGGATCGCCCCCTGGTGGCACAGAGGAGAATGGGGCGGGGAGATATGCTCGTCTGCCCTCCAGCCTTCACAGCCTGGCAGACAGTGGCCTCCCTCTCTCCCTGTAAGCAAAATGGGACAACATACTTCCGATCTCATGAGAGCACCCCTGCACAGATACGGCTCAGCATGATGTTCCCACCAGGCCCTACACTTCCCATTTCACAGAGGGGGAAACAAGCTCAGGGAGGGGAGCATGCAGGAGGCAGACTCAGAACTTGATCCCAGGACTCCCAGTCCTATGTTGGGTTCTGAGAGGTCTGGATGGCTGCTGGCAAAGTCTGGCCCCCTTGACAGGTGTCCCTGGTGTGAGAAGGCCCTGGCCAGGTAGTTGGATCAAACCAGGGGCATCTGAAGGGGACAGCAGGAGCTGCTAAGAGCCTGCCAGATAGGTGGCAAGGTAGGGTCTACAGTTGAGGGAAGTGAGAACAGCACTAATTCCCTCCTCAAACTTTTTCTGGCAGTCTCGGCCTCTGCTGGTGATTCTAGCACAAATCAGTGCAATCATGGGCCAGTAGGAGTCTCCTTCAAGGCTGCTCCAGTGTTCCTGAAAATGCAAGTCCCCTAGCGCCTAAGGTCAGGCTTGTACAGATTGGGATATGTTTTGAGATCAAAAGTGTTGGCTCGGTGCCTGTGGCTCAAGTGGCTGGGGCGCCGGCCACATGCACCTGAGGTGGAGGGTTCAAGTCCAACCCAGGCCCGACAAAACAACAAAGATGGCTGCAACCAAAAAATGACCGGCGTTATAGCGGGTGCCTGTGGTCCCAGCTACTTGGGAGGCTGAGGCAGGGGACTTGCTTGAGCCCAAGAGTTGGACATTCCTGTGAGCTGTGATGCCATGGCACTCTACCCAGGGTGACAACTTGAGGCTCTGTCTCAAAAAAAAAAAAAGAGATCAAAAGTGTTACTCCTCACTTTTCAGCATCTCACTATTCCCAAATAAGGAACCTAGAAGAGATCTGATGGCCCAGCATCGCATCTTGGCTGGCAGGCAGCATGTGATGGATGATATGTGGTCCACACCTAGCAGGGATGGTTACTCTAGTCAAGATCACACACTCAGGTATTTAACCACTATCTGAAATAGTATAACCCGAAGGGCAGCTCCTTTTATCTGTAATCCATTGCCAATTTGCACAATGAACAATAGAAAGGAGTTCCCTTTGTTCAGGGAGGGGAATTAATGTGTGGATCAAAGAGAATATTAGCAGCCTACCTGCCCAGAAACCAGGTCAGAGCATCAGCCTAGTCCAGAAGCAGGTGAAAATGTAGATGCCTGCCTAGACCTCTTGGATGGCTTCCTTGACTGAAGACTCTGAACAAGACCTTGTCTGACTGCCTGGTTAAGTATTTTTATTCTTTTTTTTTCTTTTTTTTTTTTTTGAGACAGAGCCTCAAGCTGTCCCCCTGGGTAGAGTGCCGTGGCATTACAGCTCACAGCAACCTCCAACTCCTGGGCTCAAGCGAGTCTCCTGCCTCCACCTCCCAAGTAGCTGGGACCACAGGCGCCCGCCACAACGCCCGGCTATTTTTTGGTTGCAGCCGTCATTGTTGTTTGGTGGGTCCGGGCTGGGGATTCGAACCCGCCACCTTAGGTGTACGTGGCTGGCGCCTTAGCTGGTTGAGCTATAGGCCCCGAGCCCTTTTTTTTTTCTTGAGACAGAGTCTCATTTTGTTGCCCTCTGTAGAGTGCAATGGCATCACAGCTCACAGCAACTTCTAACTCTTGGGCTCAAACGATTCCCTTACCTCAGACTCCCAAGTCGCTGGGACTACAGGTGCTTGCCACAATGCACAGCTATTTTTTGTTATTGTTGTTGTTGTTATTGTTTAGCAGGCCCAGTCTGGGTTTGAACCCTTCAGCTCTGGTGCATGTAGCTGGCACCCTAACCACTGCGCTATTGGCGCCCCCTCAAGTATTTTTATTCTTTGTAGAGATGGAGTCTTACTATGTTGCCCAGGCTGGTCTTGAGCTCCTAGCCTCAAAAGATCCTTTCAAAGTACGGCTGTGAGCCACCTTGAACTTCTGGCTTCAAGGCAGTCCTCATGCCTCAAGCCTTCCAAAGACTGACAAAAGAAACTAAGGGCAAGGAGAGGTAGTCACTTTGATCTTCTGGCTACAAATGATAGAAAACCCAGATAAGGAGGCCGGGCATAGTGGCTCAGGCCTGTAATCCCAGCACTTGGGAAGCCAAGGCAGGTGGATTGCCTGAGCTCACGAGTTTGAGACCAACCTGATTGGTCTCCATCAGAAAGAAACCCCATTTCTAAAAAATAGGTGGGCGTTGTGGTAGGTGTCTGAAGTCCCAGCTGCTTGGGAGGCTGAGGCTGGGATCCTTGAACCCAAGAGTATGACATTGCTATGAGCTAAGATGCCACAGCACTCTACCAAGGGTGATTGAGTGAGACTATCTCAAAAAGAAAAAGAAAGAAAAGCCAGATAAGCCACTGTGGGGAGGATCACAAGCTGACCCAGCTATGGCCCAGAGTGGGCAGAGGGACCACATCTCCCCTTCTATCCTTAGATGTTCTTCCCCTCCATTTACGCCCCGGCCCCACAACATTCCAGGCTGTGGAGAGTCCAGGGCCCTTGCTCTATGGCTGCTGAGCACCCAAACTGCTCATGCTGGTCAGGATGGGGGTGACGATCAGGGCGCCTCCCATAGGAAAGTTTAGGGGAAACATCACAGTTGCACTGGGGTGGTTCTCTGATGGCTCTCCCGGTCTGCCCTGACATCATGCGAGGCAATGAGGGAAGGAAGGAGGGTGGTAATGCGATCAACTCTATGATAAGGCTAAACTTCGGGGAGCAGCAAAGATGGGAATTCCCTAAACATCCTATACTTGGGACCACATGAGAGACACAGAGGCCTCTCTGGAATAGATGAGGAAAAATATCCAGGATATATCACATGGGGAAGAGTGAGGTGGGCAACAGCACGTGCTGGTGAAAAGTGGAGCCACATTAAGCTGGGGTGTCCTATTAGATCATTGCAGCAGGACAAACCTGGGGAAGGAGTCAGGACAAGTCAGGGAGTGCCCAGGTACTTTCCTATGCCCTTTGGTACTATGTGCAGCTGGAATCCTGTTCTTGGCTCTTGGAGGCATGTGGAGACAGTGTGGTGACACAGCTGGCAGGAGCTACCTGACCACAGCGCACAGAGGTCTGGGGCCTGGTAGATCCCCTGGCTGAGAGACTCTGGAGTCCGGGGCAGGGGCAGGGGCAGGGGCTAGGTCTGCAGGTAGCTAGAGCTGGGGCCTCACTGGAGCCCATTGGGGATCAGAGGTAGGACCAACCCTCCCTCATTTGTGGCAGTTATACTCTCAGGACTCATGGAACAGCCCCTGATCTGTAGCCCTCACAGAGCCAGGCGAGGACACCCCCATCAGCTCAGCATGTGTCAGCTCCATGGTGGTGCCTGACAGGTTCTGGTATTCAAGGGGAGAGGAGGATGGCAGGACCTCAAAAGGGTAGGGCCCTTCAGTTTAGGAACCAGAGGACACTAGGGTGTCCAGCTGGCCAGGACCTAGAGTGAACTGGTGTGGAGGCACACGAAAGCCTTCCTGAGCCATGTCAAGGGATGGAAAACTCAGGACAGAAGCTCAGACACTGGTCATGGCGGCAGCTGATGGGATGGGGTTGGGGTGCCATGACATTGACTGATGAGGGTGGGCAGGGAACATTTGCTCCAGGCTTGGCAGCACATTCCCCATTTGCAGGTGAGGAAGTCATGACCTGGCAATGGCTGGGAAGGAGATGAGGAAGGTTCAAACAGAGGACCGGGAGTTCAAGCAGAGGGTATCTGAAGGTTCAGGCAGATGACAGAAAAGGGAGACCCAGGATACAGGGATGCTGAGCATTAAGCCTTGGCCAGAAATGGGCCGGTGAGACCTCATAACACAGAGTGCAGGAAAGTATTCAGAAAGCTTTTGTTATGACATAAGAAATGTAATGACATTTCAACTAAAAACAAACAACCCCCCCCCATAAAAACAGGCTGAGTGTAGGGGCTCACGCCTGAATCCTAGCACTCTGGGAGGCCAAGGCTGGTGGATTGCTTGAGCTCAGGAGTTTGAGACCAACCTAAGCAAGAGTGAGACTTTGTCTCTAAAAATAGCTGGGCATTGTGGTGGGTGCTTGTAGTCCCAGTATTTGGGAGGCTGAGGCAAGAGGATCTCTTGAGCCCAAGAGTTTGAGTTTGCTGTGAGCTATGATACCACAGCACTCTACTGAGGGCGACAAAGTGAAACTGTCTCAACCCACCCCCCCAAACACAAAACAGAAAAACAGCAAAAACAAAACAAAGTGAAAAACTAATTCCAACTGAAATGTTGAGCTTAGGACAGATTTAAATCAGAACATAATGAGATAACCACACACCATGTGGGAAGTAGGTAGATGGTAACATAGGTGAGCAGCAGAAGCACATTGTGTGAGACACTTACAGTTGTGATCGATGCCTACAACTACCACCTGAAACACATCTGTGTAGTGAACAAATATCCAAATTAAAATAAGCCAAAAAGTATTTTTTTTAATAAGCCAAAAATTTTAATGGGAAATTTGTGACAAGTCCTAGAAGAGACAATTCAGTCTTACCATAAAATTACTATTAAGAAAACAACTGAGGTGGGAGAATTAAGTGCCATTCCTGGCCATCTTGAACTCTAGCAGATAAGTAGGCTGGCGCTGCAGGCTGAGGCCAGGAACTAGGGGCTGAGGATCACCACCTCCAGTTGTCCTGGGTGTTCTGAGGTCATCAGGTACACGTGCAGTAACAACTCAAGTGCTAGCAATGCACAGGAACCTATGTGGCTCTCCTTCCTGCTCATCCCCCAAACTTAATTATAAGTCAGAGTTGACATTGCCAAGGTCTCCAGCAGGTGATGTGGTCAACAGCGGGGGTGGGAGGGGTGGCCCCCTCCCAACTACCACTGGCCTGAAAAGACAGAGACTGAACATCAGAGGCAGTGACTATGAGACAAACGACCACCAGCCCTTACATCCCCAAGGCAGGGCTTCCAGGGGCCCCTGGGAAGGCTCAGATCACACCAACAGATAACCTCAAGGACAGCCAGGGGAGGAAAGAAGGGACAGGGTGGTCAGTCCTGGGTCATGGCAGCCTTATCACCTTACCTGTGTCATGGACAAGCTTCCCCAGCAGGAAAAATGGCTTCCACTGGCAGCCCCATGGGTTTTGGCAAAGGATTGATGTAGACAAGGTCAAGCCTAGAGCCTAGAGTCTCCCACTGGCGAGACTCAGTGAGAGGGAAGAAGCTCTTTACCCTGCCCTGACACTGGCCTGAAGCGGCAGCTAGGAGGACACGGCGCATGGCTGGCAGGGGAGGGCTCCCCTTATCATGAGGAGCTGGGGGCTCCTTCTGTGAGACAGGGATGGTGTAGGACACTATAGGACATTCGTCCATAGGTCCTACTCTCACTGTCATGGGTAGGGCGTACACTAGGTCTGTTAGTCTGAGAGGAGCTCAGACATGATGTTAAGAGCTACTCTGCCCTGGGACGGATGCACAATACCTGTCATTTAGTCAGGAAAATGGATAGTAGGTCTGTGTCCCAAAAGGAAGAGCTTAATGGGGAAGGGGAGAGCTGATGCCCAGGGCCGAAAGAGGGCCACCTGCTCTACCATGGAGCATCTGTGCTTGCCCAGGCTATGTAGGGCACAGTGGAAGGTAGCTGTCAGTGAGGGGTCTTCATAGGGCCTGTCACTGGGAGTGGAGGGTGCTCTGAAAGATGAGGGCAGGATAAGGCAGCCATGCTGAGCACAATATGGGTACAGGTGCCTGAAGGCTGTGGCATCTATACCAGGACCCCATCTTCCCAGCTGGCTACATAGGGTGGGTAGGAAAGCCTGGTGGGTCCAGGGCTGGTGATGGCTGGGAACCTCACCCCCAACTCATGTTATACACACCTGTACCTGCTATGCATGAACCATGGGACTGAGCCATAGTGGTGCAAAGGGCAAGAGGACTGCCACTACAGGGACAGTGTAGGGTGTGTGTCCATTCTGAGCCCCCAAGTGGCTGAGGTGATAAGTCAGGAGGGGTCTGCCTGGCTCTGCAGGGGTCACCTCCATGAAGGAAATGTGGACTCTGCAGGGCCCTGGCCAATGCCGTACAGCCTTGCTCCAAGGTGGTCATGCCTGTGCAGTATCTTCAGGACAATCCATATATAGGGTCCCACAAGCTTCACCTGCAACTAGGTTGTGCCCATGACCATCCAGGGAGACTGGGGAGGTCCCAAGGCCTCTCAGAGGTGGGCATGTCAGTTGCCTGAGACCCCTGGCTCATTTTCTTGTCAGTCCCAAAACGAATCCTCTCTCTGGCCAAGTTGGGCACCTTTAGCTCCTCATCAGACAGTAGAAAAGGAGGGGCTGGTGCAAAGCCCTCTTCCCAGCTAGGACTGCAGCCCTGGCAAGGCGGTGGTGAGTCTGAGCCCAGCAGAGCCCCACATTTGCAATACAAGGACCCTATCTTTCCTCCAGGCCTCCTCTGTGAGCTGCCTGCCCCTTTCTCTCCAGGGATAGATGCTACCTCCTCCCCATGCTCCCTCAGGATGGGGGATCCTTTCCTTCCACAACCAAAGCCCTCATTTGAGGGCCTGTATCCACTGACTGCTCCTGGTGGGTGCCACGAGTTACCATCCTGCCACAGGCAGAGGTAGGAATGACGGGGATGGTCTTTGCAGCATGAGTCCTGCAGAGCTGTGCTCCTGGAGGTGGCTTAGCCAAACTGCAATTGTCACAACATGAACCACACATGGTTGCTGGGACCTCCAGGGATCCTCCCTGAGGCAAGTTTGGGAGGTGGAGGACAAGAAGGCCTATTTTTTTTTTTTTTTTTTGAGACAGAGCCTCAAGCTGTCACCCTTGGTAGAGTGCCGTGGCATCACAGCTCATAGCAACCTCCAACTCCTGGGCTCAAGTGAGTCTCCTGCCTCCACCTCCCAAGTAGCTGGGATTACAGGTGCCCGCCACAATGCCCGGCTAATTTTTGGTTGTAGCCGTCATTGTTGTTTGGTAGGCCCAGGCTGGATTCGAACCCGCCAGCTAGTGCCTTAGCTGCTTGAGCCACAGGCGCCGAGCCCAAGAGGGCCCATTTTAAGGATCAGCCACCCATCTGGGCTCTGTGGGACTATGCCCAAGACTCACCTGGGATTGTAGGTTGGTTCTCCCAGGAGAGGGCTGGAGATATGCCAGCATCTGCAAGGTGAGAAAGAAGGAACCCCCGACACTGGTCAGTGGGAAGGGCCCAGAGGAACCTGGAAGAGGTGGGAGTGGTATAGCAGGAGCCAGCGTCAGTAGAGTTATGGCAGTCCCTCAGGTGGGAATGTGGCTCCTGCCAACCAGGCATCTGTCCTCTGCCCCTCCCAAGCCCCATGCAGGGGAGAGAGCACTTGCTCAGGGAGGAGAGCAGCCCCCCCACCCCCCACTGCTCATGTTCTTATTGGTATCAGTGTTCCTGTCCCCTTAGCAGTAGCACTGCCTGCAGGTATCATTGGGATCATGGCCAACACAAACCAACATCTCACATTTTAGACAGAGGAAAGAGTTACACACAGTGACCAGTTGGGGAGGGGTAGGGTGGTCTCATGACAGCTGCCCCCATGGTGTTTGGTGGTCCTGGACACGTGGGAAAAGATAATGGTCCCCGGGCTGGGCCAGCCTCACTCACCAGAGCTTGGTGTTGATGGGCAACTGGTGTGGCTCCCTGGGACCCTGACTTCGGTGATGTCTGTGGCTGATTTACCCGTGTAGATAGCAGCTTCTTCTTGGAACTTTCCTAGGTTCTTTTTATACCGGATTCTTTTATTGCCAAACCAGTTAGAGACCTGTGGATACCCACACAGAAAGTTGTTGGAGGAAATGACCCGGCATGAGACATGATAGGCTTTGGACATACTCAGTCTGGGAGCTGGTTAAGAGGCAAGGCCTGAGAGGTGCCACCAGATAACCATGGGCGCAGGGAAATGTCCACATGGGTTGAGGACACCCTGGACCCAGCGTGTCTTAAGAGAGAAAAACGGCTCAGCGCCTGTGGTTCAACCGGCTAAGGCACCAGACACATACACCTAAGGTGGCGGGTTTGAATCCCCAGCCCGGACCCGCCAAACAACAATGACGGCTGCAACCAAAAAATAGCCGGGCTTTGTGCCGGGCGCCTGTGATCCCAGCTACTTGGGAGGCGGAGGCAGGAGACTCGCTTGAGCCCAGGAGTTGGAGGTTGCTGTGAGCTGTAATGCCACGGCACTCTACCCAGGGGGATAGCTTGAGGCTCCGTCTCAAAAAAAAAAAAAAGAGAGAGAGAAAAACAAACTCTACTGCCTAAGAACCAGGCACTGCTGGAACAAGGAAGGAAAACAAGGATGTCTGTGATACGCTCAGGGATGCAAGAAAGAAGTGCCACTTGCAGCTCACTGTAGCAATAGGGTGCAGGGTACACTGTGAATTCCTCTACAGCAGTGGTTCTCAACTTTCCTAATACTGCAACCCTTTAATATAGTTCTTCATGTTGTGGTGACCCCCTCCATAAAATTATTTTCATTGCTACTTTATAACTGTAATTTTGCTACTGTTATGAATCATAATATAAATATCTGATATGCAGGATGTATTTAGGTGACCCCTGTGAAAAGGTCATTTGACCCCCAAAGGGGTCACCTCCCACAGATTGAGAACCGCTGCTCTACAGGGAAAGGAAGAGCCAGGAAGAAGCCTGGGACCCGGTAACTCTACTTCTGGGAGTTCAGTCTAGGGAAACAATGGAATGTGATCAAATCTAGAACTTAGCAAATGACAAAGACGAACTCTGGGAGGGTAGCTGTAATGACCCAGGCACTGAGCTAAGCACTTTTCATATATTGTTTCACCTACTCTTTATGACGACCTGGGAAGGAGCTGTTATCACACCCATGCTCTAAGAAAGCAGAGGCTCAGTGGAATAAAAGAACTGGTCCAGAACTAAGATGGAATTTGAGCCCATCTCCAAACTGCACAGGAGTCTCTTGGGGTGGGGGCTTGTCACCCTCAGCAGCATTGCTGATGCATGGAGCTAGATCACTCTCTGGAGGTGTCCTGTGCATTGTAGGTGGTTGAGTAACATCTCTGACCTGTAACCTGTACCCACTGGATATCAAGAACAGTCATGATGACAAAAATGTCTCCAGGAACAGAATCATCCCTGGGTGAGCACCCCTGGGCAACCTCCCTAAAGGCACATCTGATGGCCATCCAGGGCCACAGGTCCATATCCCAAAGCAAGTGCAATATGCAATAGTGTAATGAGCAAAAATGAAATTGCTGAGTGATAAGTAGGATTGTGGATGATCTTTGCTCCTTAAAAAATCTTTGCTCCTTTGTTCTTGGCCAGGCATGGTGGTTCATGCCTATACTCCTACACTTTGGGAGGTCCAAATGGGAGGATGGCTTGACATCAGGAGTTTGAGACTGGCCTAAGCAAGAGTGAGACCCCATCTCTACTAAAAATAGAAAAAATTAGCTGGACATGGTGGTGCACACCTATAGTCCTAGGTACTCGGAAACTGAGGCAGAAAGATCACTTGAGCCCAGGAGTTTGAGGTTAAGTATGAAGGTGCCACTACCCTCTGGCTAGAGAGACAAAGCAAGACTCTGTCTTAAAAGAAAAACCAAAACAGTTTTTCTTTAATGTCTCTACAGTATCAGAAAGATGCCTATGTACTCTCCGCTCCTAAGAGTGCCTCTTCCCTGCCTGTCGCTGGGCATGAGGTAACTTTCTCTTGACCTAAGTGAGGTAAGCACTGGCTTCCATTTATATGCAAAGAATGCCCTAGAACTTCTTTGTGGAAGCAGACCTATTTCCACAAAGAAGTAGAAAGAATGGCAGCAAATAACCTTTCCTTGGCACGTTGGAGGGACAAACAGCAAGCTGTCTGCATGGCAGGATCAAAAACCCTGGACCTGCCACTGGGAGGAAAAGAAGTCCCAGTGGCTGGAAGAGGTTGGCCCCTGGCTAGGGCCTGCCATATCCATGGGGAATGGCACCCCATCTAGGTGTGGAGGCAGCACCAGCTTGGGCCTATGCATCTTCTCCACCTGAGGTAACTCAGGAACTGCCAGCCACTTCCCACCCAGGACTCTGACTCAGGCAGTTGCAGTTGTCCAGGGCTCTCCTAGCCCCACCTTGGCTGGGCTACCTACTCCCTTTCTCACTTTTGTCTCTTCAGCCTGGGCCTCAGGAGCTGACTGTGTCCTAGAGTTGTCCAGAGGCCTGAGCCATGACATCTTTCCCTGATCATTCCTTCCCTGCTCCCTCACCTCTCCTTGGGTGAACTTCAAAGCCTATATAACATCTGTATCCTGAATTAAAAAGGCCCTCATGTCCCAAGACCTGGTGGTCCCACCAAAGTAGAGTGTTCCTACCACAGAATTCTCCTGTGGAGCAGGATAGGTAAGGTCTTGGGCCTAGACCACACAGTGGGACAATTCCTGGAACATGGCTGGTGCTTTTCAAACTCTTGTCTGCAACCAACCCTCTCTCCAGATGAAATCTCAGATGCAAGACCTATCTCTGTCCAAAGGCCCCAGCCCTGAAGTGAGTCTGGTTGTTCTTCAGACAACTATTTGTGATACTCAAGGGGCAGTCATGCCTGATGCTTGTCCCAGGGCCTTGAGGACCCAGAGGCATAGTCCCTCGCTCTAGCTCTTCACTTGTTTCTGGCAATACCACAGAAGTATGCTCACCCAGTGAGCAAAGTGAGATGTGACTGGCATCTCTGTGATATTTTGCTGCCTGTGTGACCGTGAGAGGTTCCAAATGCTCTCTGTTACAGAGATATAGCTGGACTTAGCCTGGTAAAGCGTGGTGGCTAACAGCTAGAAACTTAGCCCCTTCAACTGCAAAGTAGAGAGTAGAGGGCTGTGCCTGCCCAAGTGGGGGTGTTGCAGCCAGGCCCTACTCTATACACTCACACTGTCCCATGAGTATGACCTCGACTTACTGTCCCCATGTTAAAACCCTCTGGGATATTTGCTTTAGATCCTCCCCGTTGCCCTGAACTACACAGAGGATACTAGTGGCAGACAAGCAGGCTATAGGGTCAAGAACTACACGCTTCACCCATATCACCTCACACTCCCATCACAATCACTTCGGGGGGCTCACACTCCACAATCGTCCCTCAGGAGTCTCTAGGTATCTTGGTCGGTGAGCTTGCACTGCTTTCTCACAGTTAAGGGAGGATAGCCCCTGCCTAAATCCCACATTTATAGCGCAGAGCCAGGACCTGAGCCTAAGCAGACTGACCCAGAGCCTGGACACTTGGCTCCTGTTCCCCACTGTCCACATATTTAACTAACTTCACTGGTTGTCCTCATGAAACTTAATCTGCCACCCCTTATAGGTCCCAGGGTACATGGCAGAAGAGGACATCACCTGAGAGACTGTGATGCCACCCTTCCTGGCCAACTCTTCTTTGGCTTCTTCGCTGGGGTAAGGATTGCTCAAATGAGAATAAAAATACTCATTCAGCACTTCCGTTGCCTGCTTGCTGAAATTCCGTCGCTTACGCCTGCAAAGATAGCCTCAGTTCATGTTAATTTGTTGGGACTCTCCAACTGTGGTTTTCTAGCAATTCTAAAAACAGCAATCAATACTTCAGGATCTTCTTCCCAAGAGGTTGTGTGAGGCCTATAGTCGGGCCAGAACCCCCAGGACTAACTCCAACCCAAGCCAGCATTGATTCCCTCCATTTTCCTCAGAGCCCACCCTCAGGGTCTTGGCAGTGTGTGGTCCCTGACCTGGCATCAAGGAACCGTGAGCGTAGCGTCATCACGGCCTCACAGGTGCTCTGCTTCAGCTGCATCTGGATGGCACTGAATTTGCTGTGAATGACGCCAACCATGTGCTCAATCTCCTTGGGGGAGACGGGTCTCATTCTGCTCTGCTCCCGGAGAAGATTGGTGACATGCATGGTGAACTCATGGCAGGCCTGGGGTAGGGACACAGACAGGCCAGCCTGTGACTAACCAGCCACCTGCCACTTACCGTGGCTCACACACAGGCTGGTGACTAAGAAGTCAATGAAAAGGGCTTTCAGTAAAACTGACCACCTTTGTGTATACTCCCTATTCTGCGCCACAAAAGAAAGGTGGTTAGCGTTCCAAGTTTTGCTTTGACAAATGTGCATTCACATGACAGAAACTCTTCCATGTAGAAAGATCACCTGTTCATATTTCTCTAGCTCAGAGTGGTAAATCTGTCGGATCTGAGACAGCTTGGCCCTGTAGTCAGAGTGCTCAATGCTATTGTCATTTGGACAGCCACCTGGTGTTGCTGTGCCGGCCACCACCACCGGTCCTCTTCCTCTCTTCTCCGGCCTGGACACACCCTCGGCCAGCAGCATGTTATCCAGCCTTGTGAGCTGAGCATCCGGGGTATCTTCTTCCTGAATGCCACAGATGCTTACCACTAGATAAGAGAGACAGGAACAAATCAGGATTCATTTTCTGGAGAGAAAACAAACTACAACAAAACATTAGCACTGGTGTCCTATCTGACCATTTTCAGATGCAAACCCTCCATTTTATGCAAAACCCTCCATTTTATTACTAAAACTGATAATAACCCCCAAGTAACCCATTATGACACTGGTCCAAGTGCCACTCTTAGGAGTACAGTTGCAGTGGTTCTCAACCTTCCTAATGCTGCGATCCTTTAATACAGTTCCTCATGTTGTGGTGATCCCCAACCATAAAATTATTTTTGTTGCTACTTCATAACTAATTTTGCTACTGTTATGAATCATAAATATCTGATGTGCAGGAGACCCCCAAAGGGATCGGGCCCCATAGGTTGAGAACCGCTGGGCTAGAGAGAAAAGGAGGCCAGGCTGCAGCTTGGCACAGCCCATGGGAGCAGAATTTGGCTATGGGTAGCAGGTCCTGGGCAGGACAGGGAAGAAACATGGTGATGGGGAAGCCTGAACCCTTGAACCAAGTCTCCAGAAGTGTCAAGGAGGAGGGCACATCTCAAATGCTTCCCAGGCACAACACTGGGCTGGTGTGGGTCTGTGTGTCTGCCCCAAGTTGTTGTTTTTTTTTTTTTTTAGAGACAGAGTCTCACTTTATTGCCCTCAGTAGAGTGCAGTGGCAGCGTCACATAGCTCACAGCAACCTCCAACTCCTGGGCTTAGGTGATTCTCTTGCCTCAGCCTCCTGAGTAGCTGGGACTACAGGCGCTCATCACAATGCCCGGCTATTTTTTTGTTGCAGTTTGGCCGGGGCAGGTTTGAAACCACCACCCTCAGTATATGGGGCCGGCGCCCTACTCACTGAGCCACAGGCACCTCCCGCCTGCCCCAAGTTGTTGGGGGAAATCCTCATCAAGAAAGTGCCAGTGGGCCAGGCGAGGTGGCTCACAACTGTAATCCTAGCATTCTGGGAAGCTGAGGTGGGTGGATTGTCTGAGCTCACCAGATTGAGGCCAGCCTGAGCCAGAGTGAGATCTTGTTTCTAAAATAGGTGGGTGTTGTGGCTGGCACCTGTAGTCCCAGCTACTTGGGAGGCCGAGGCAAGATAATTACTTGAGCCCAAGAGTTTAAGGTTGCTGTGAGCTATGGTGCCCTGGCACTCTACCAAGGGCAACAAAGTGAGACTCTTTCTAAAAAAAAAAGTGCCAGTGGCCAGGCACAGTGGCTCATGCCTGTAATCCTACCATTCTCGGGGGCTGAGATAGGAGGATCACGTGAGGTCAGGAGTTTGAGACCAGTCTGAATAAGAAGGAGATGTATCTACAGAAAATGGAAAAATTAGCTGACTGTGGTAGTGTGTACTTGTAGTCCCAGCTACTCAGGAGGCTGAGGCAGGAGGATTGCTTTAGCCCAGAAGTTTGAGGTTGTAGGCATCTATGATGACACCATAATCTAGCCCAGGCGACAGAGACATTGTTTCAAAAGAAAAAAAAATGCTAAAAAAGAAAGATGTAAAAAGCCCACTGATAGACTATAAGTAGAAAAACAAGACAATTGTCCCTGTGATTTAGAAAAGCTGTCCCAGCTCCTCTGAGAGGGGCAGGGGAAATAGTTAAGGAATAGCCACCATCTATTTGAATGGGGACCTCAGATCAGCTGCAGGGTGGTTAGAATGAGAATCCATGGGACTTGTGCCCCTGGATGTGGGTGTAAGAGAAGAAAAGAGTACAGAATGACTCCCAGATTCCACCATGAGCAGTACAACAAATGGCACCACTTGAGCCACCACCTGTGGCTCAAGCAGCTCAGGTGCCAGCCACATACACCTGAGCTGGCAGGTTTGAATCCAGCCCAGGCCCATCAAACAACAATGATGGCTGCAACAAAAATTAGCCAGGTGTTATGGCGGGCACTTGTAGTCCCAGCTACTTGGGAGGTGGAGGCAGGAGAATTGCTTGAGCCCAGGAGTTGGAGTTTGCTGTGAGCTGTGATGCCACGGCTGTGATGCACTCTACCAAGGGCGACAGCTTGAGGCTCTGTCTCAAAAAAAAAAAAAAAAAAAAAACCCAAAAAACTAATGGCACCTCATTTCCCAAGTATAGCACAGAGTAGCAGCTTGTGGAGGTGGGGCTAGGTGAAAATGTGGCCTCAGCCTGGTCCCATGACTCAGCTAAGCATGGGTGTCCAAGTGTCTGGGAAGTAGCTGCTTAATGGGAGTTGAGGGCTGAGCAAACTGTCTGGGCTGCAGGTCTGCACTTTGGGTCATTGGCAGGTAGGGGTGTGTGTGTGAGAAATCTCAACCTCTATCTAGGAGAAGGCCAATTAGGGGTAGGCAGAGGAGAAGGCAGAAAGAAAGCATTAACTCACTTATGTCTCATGTTCCATTATTGGAATGCTCAAGAAGTTATGTGGGAGTTATTTATATCTTGCTGCTCAAGGTCATCACCGAGGTCTGATTTTTCACACAGGTCTGCCTCCTGAGGGTACATGTTATTGCATGATGAATTGAATTAGTCACTTCTATAGATACTGGTGTGCTTGTCAAAATGTGATGTGAAGTTTTGGAAAATTTTTGAAGAACCATCCAAAGGCAGGTAAATACAATTTTACTATACTACATCTTATACTAGTAATTTTTTCCTGTTACTTCTCTACTAGTTATGCTACTGTGCTATAAAGAGAAAATACTGACGTTATTATTATTATATTAGTTATGAGTTTGGCTTTTTTTTTTTTTTTTCGCATGTTCCATTTTGGGAGCATTAGGAAAGATATTACCACCAGGACTAATCATATCTTTCCCCTTTTTAAGTTGAAATCATTTTAAAAGTGTCAGGATGCCTCAAACTCTAAGTTTACGGCTCGGCGCCTATAGCTCAACCAGCTAAGGTGCCAGCCACGTACACCTAAGGTGGCGGGTTCAAATCCCCAGCCCGGACCTGCCAAAACAACAATAACGGCTACAACCAAAAAACAGCCGGGCGTTGTGACGGGCGCCTGTGGTCCCAGCTACTTGGGAGGCGGAGGCAGGAGACTCGCTTGAGCCCAGGAGTTGGAGGTTGCTGTGAGCTGTAATACCACGGCACTCTACCCAGGGGGACAGCTTGAGGCTCTGTCTCAAAAAAAAACTCCAAAAAACAAAAAAACTCTAAGTTTACATGAAGTAACTGACCTGTTAGAGACAGATGGCAGCATAGAAGCAAGTGCTATAGTGACATGACCACCTGAAAATGCTATAGCACCTGTTTCTGATGAGGACCCAGGAGATGAAAAAGGTGGAGCAATAAATAATTGCCAGGTTCTCTGTTGTACACACCTGCATATCTTATTCAAGATGGCTATTATGCTGAGTCTGACTCAGAGGATTCCTTACACTCACTTGAAGATGACTCTCTTGACAATGAAGTTCCATTTATGTCTACTGTACAGCAACCTCCTCCATCAGAGAAAAAACGACTAGAATTGTGTGCAAATGAAAAAAAGCTGACCTAACTGCACAACCTGCACCAGGCAGAGTTACAAAACCATCCAATGTTTTCTTCACCAAAATGAGAACTCCCATAGAAATTCTTGTGGCTTTTTTTTTGAGACAGAGTCTCACTTTGTCACTCTCAGTGTTCTTGCTCAGGCTGGTCTTGAACTCCTGAGCTCAAGCAATCCACCTGCCTCAGCCTCCCAGAGTGCTAGGATTATAGACGTGAGCCACTGGCATCCAGCCTTAAACTCCTTTAAAAACTACCACATAGACTCGAATAAGATCACATAACTTAACACTGGTTACTTTTCCCCATATTTGTCCATTCATAAAGCTCAACAGGCTTCTTTTTTTTTTTTTTTGTTTTACTTTTTTGAGACAGTCTCATTTTGTCACCCTCGGTAGAGTGCCAAGGTGTCATAGCTCACAACAACCTCAAACTCCTGGGCTCAAGCAATTGTCTTGCTTCAGCCTCCTCAGTAGCTGGGACCACAGGTACTCACCACAACTCCTGGCTATATTTAGAGACAAGGTCTTGCTCTGGCTCAGGCTGGTCTCAAACCAGTGAGCTCAGGCAATCCACACGCCTTGGCCTCCCAGAGTGCTAGGATTATGGGCGTGAGCCATGGTGCCTGGCCTCCACAGGCTTCTTAAAGTATATTTAAACAGTAACATTTTCACCGTCTATTAAGAAAAGTTTGTGAAAATCATTTACACTGGGTGCGGTGGCTCATGTCTGTAACCCTAGCACTCTGGGAGGCTGAGGCAGGTGGATTGCTTGAGCTCAAGAGTTCAATACCAGCCTGAGTAAGAGTGAGACCATGTCTCTAAAAATAGCCAGACATTGTGGTAGGCTACTGCAGTTCCAGCTACTCAGTGGGCTGAGGCAAGAGGACTCTTGAGCCCAGGAGTTTGAGGTTGCAATGAGCTATGATGCCATGGTACTCTCCCAAAGAATGACAAGGTGAGACTCTGTCTCAAAAAAAAAAAGTTTTATAAAAAGCCACTTTAGTACCACAAAATAGTAAAGAAAGATTGTGAACCCAGTTTCCTTTTTAAAAAATCTGTTTTCCTTGTCTTCAATTCCAAGCACTATTCATCATCTTTAGAGCCAGTTTTGCTTAAATGCTTAACAATATCAACCCAGTTCTGACCCCAAGGAAGTTCCCTTTTGTGATCTGTCAGCTTGAGTGTCTGGGCTTTTGAAAGTCATTCCTTTTTGTCTTTTTTATTACTTGATGAGGCTGTGCTAGGAGTTTCTTTTCTTTTCTTTTTTTTTTTTTTTTTGCAGTTTTTGGCCGGGGCCAGGTTTGAACCTGTCACCTCCAGTATATGGGGCTGGCGCCCTACTCCTTTGAGCCACAGGCGCACCTGTGCTAGGAGTTTCAATTGAGATTGTATTGCTCAGCAATGTTGAAGAATTAATGGGATAGTGATTCTCCATGAACTGCTCTTTATCATCCTTGGCATATTCAAATAATGTATAGGTCATCACTGTTCCAAGATTCACTTCCACTGCTTCCTGTAACTTGGCTAATATACTTTGCCTTATAGCTGCCTAAAGGCTGCCTTATAGCCTTTATAGTGTTGTTAAAAAAAAAAAAAGTGTTCACAGATGTAATTGGAGGTATTTGGGGATATGTTTCTGTCTAGGAAATCTCTATTTAGAAGGCTTTGGGGGCAGTGCCTGTGGCTCAGTGCATAGGGCACTGGCCCCATATACCAAGGGTGGTGGGTTTAAACCTGGCCCCGGCCAAACTGCAACAAAAAAATAGCCGGGCATTGTGGTGGGCACCTGTAGTCACAGCTACTTGGGAGGCTGAGGCAAGAGAATCACCTAAGCCCAGGAGTTGGAGGTTGCTGTGAGCTGTGTGATGCCACAGCACTCTACTGAGGGCAATAAAGTGAGACTCTGTCTCTACCAAAAAAAAAAAAAAAAAAAAAAAAAGAAGAAGGCTTTGGGATCACCATTTTCACCCTTTATTGAAATGAAACTGGATTTAATTCCTAGAAACTTTCATCTCCTTCATAAATAGAATGTCATGCTTCTAGCTCCATCTCCTAGTCCTCCTTGGCACTCATCATGCTAGTTGATGGCATTTGTGACAATGCAGAAGTGAGGGCAGTGGCCCTGAGGCTGGGGCATCCCCCTTCCACACCTTGTCTGGTGGGGGTGACACCCATGGATGTGAGTCCCTGGTGCTTCAGCTCTCGGCAGTGCCCAGCAGTTGGCGTGGGGTTGTGGGCCCTGAGCCAGAGGCCATGGCAAGTGGGTGACTGAATTGATCTTCAAATTCCTATTCTGAGAATTTATCCCACAGGGATAAAAAAGATGTATGTACAAGAGGCACACTACCACAGTATTTGTAATTATGAAAGACCAGAAGCATCCAGATGTGTATAAATTTGGGCACAGACAACATATCCATCGCACTTGGGCCCTGTGGTGGTGTTAACTGTGTGCTTCCTGAAGGTGCCATCATGAGAGGCAATTGTGCAGCACAAGCCTTATTCTTTAAGGTTATGTATTTTTGCAATATAAGTGTCTGAGAAAAAGCAAAGTTTTAAAAAGTAAGTTACCCCAAAGGAAAAAAAAGTAAGTTATCTGGGAAAACTCCGTACCTCAGTCACCACCATCAGTCACTGCAGGGGATGCTACCATCCCAAGCATGTGAGTTTGGCTTCACTTTCTGTCAGCTGCTCCTTGTGTCAGCTGCAGCTCCCTCAGCACCATGCCTTTGTCCTCCCAAGGCACCATCACTGGCATAATTATAGTCATTAGACCTTTGTTACCATAAATTATAGCAAACTCAGTTCCAGTAGACTGTTCCAGAGCATCTCACCCATGCCTCTTACTTCTCCCAGGGCTCTTATCTGGCAGGCCAGGAAGCCTTGGGGATGAGAAGTTTAGCTCTCGAATGCTGTCAGCTGGAGGTACTCAGGTGGCAAGAGGATCTAAAACAAAGGCACCCCATCCCTCCCTTATCATACTGCTGGATTTCCCATTGAATTGAGAGTAATAAAAATCCCAGTAAACTAAATGATGACATAAAATAAAACTGAAAATATTATGCTTTTTTGTTTTTGAGACAGCGCCTCAAGCTATCCCCTGGGTAGAGTGCCGTGGCATCACAGCTCACAGCAACCTCTAACTCCTGGGCTCAAGTGAGTCTCCTGCCTCAGCCTCCCAGGTAGCTGGGACCATAGGCGCCCACCACAACGCCCGGCTATTTTTTGGTTGCAGCAGTCATTGTTGTTTTGGCGGGCCTGGGCTGGATTCGAACCTGCCACCTTAGGTGTATTGTGGCTGGCGCCTTAGCCACTTGAGCCATAGGCGCCGAGCCTATTATGCTTTTTTGTAAGAAACAACATGAAACTGCTATGGACTAAATGTTAGTGTTCCCCCAAACTTACGTGAACCCTACCCCACAATGTGACTGTATTTGGAGATAGGACTTTTTAAGGTAATTAAGGTTAAAGGAGGTCCTAAGAGTGTGGCACTGACTTAGTAAGATCACTGTATTTATAGGAAGAGACACCAGAAGCTCACTTTTTCCTCACAAAGAAACATTGTGAGCTCACAGCAAGATGGTGGCCACCTATAAGCCAAGAGAAAAAGCCTCATAAGGAAATCCAGGCAGGTGCCTATAGTCCCAGCTACTTGGGAGGCTAAGGCAAGAGAATTGTTTAAGCCCAAGATTTTGAGGTTGCTGTGAGCTGTGATGCCACTGCATTCTACCAAGGGCCACACAGTGAAACTGTCTCATTAAAAAAAAAGAACAGGGATGGAACAATCTAGAAGTGACCTCTTGGAGAATAAACCTATTTCCTTGCACACATCTGCAGGATGCCTGCGTCCCCTTTGCATCACTACTACCTTTAGCCCTTGTGTGGAAGTGGCACTGCTACTTGAAAAGAGCTGGCATTCTTACGTGGCTTTTTCCAGGTAGCAATGCCACTACCTGGATGATGACACAGGTAGCAGTGCTCACCCCAGCACTCCCAGTTGAGAGGATATAGTGACCCTAAACAAGGAAGCAGAGACCAGACTGTACAACAATAGAAAGTCCTGTTTAGTGAGAAGCAGGCCTGTCCAACATGGACAATACCAGTCCAGGGACACCACGGCTGCCTTGGGGCATAGCACTCAGTTTTGGTAGCTGATGGATTGAGGATTACTAGCTGTGAAGGATATTCCTGCTAAGATGCAATGGGACTAGGTACAGGGTTTTGAAGTGGCAGGGGTGGGGGTAGGGGTTGGGCCTGAGCAGCAGGAGACAAGACTGGCTATGAGAGGCTGATCGAGGAAGCAGAACTGCCCAATTTCTGAAGGGTGGGGAGCTGAATACTGGGCTATGGGCACTGCTACAGGTGCCATACCCTGAATACTGTTTTTTTTATTTATTTATTTTGAGGCAGCGTCTCACTTTGTCACCCTTGGTAGAGTGCTGTGGCGTTATAGCTCACAGCAGGGGTCCTCAAACTTTTAAAACAGGGGGCCAGTTCATTGTCCCTCAGACCACTGGAGGGCTGAACTGCGGGCCCCGGGACGAGTTGGCTGCTAAGCAGGACAGGAAGCAGTAGCAAAAACATCTGGCGGGCTGGATAAATGTCCTAGGTGGGCTGTGTGTGGCCCGCAGGCCATAGTTTGAGGACACCTGGCTCACAGCAACTTCAAACTCTTGGGCCTTAGTGATTTTCTTGCCTCAGCCTCCCAAGTAGCTGGGCCAACAGGCACTTGCCACAATGCCCGGCTATTTTTAGAGATGAGGTCTCACTCTGGCTTAAGCTGGCCTCGAACCCATTCAGGCATTCCACCTGTCTTGACCTCCAGAGTGCTAGGATTACAGGCATGAGCTACTGCACCTGGCCCCAAGTACTGTTTTAATTAATTTTAAAAAATTTTTTATTAAATCATAACTTTGTACATTGATGCATTTATGGGGTTCAGGGTACTGCTTCGATATACAGTGTGAAATGTTTACATTGAACTAAGTAACACATCCATCTCAATTATACTCATTTCTTAATAGTTTTGAAATGTACCACTGTATTATGCACATTAGGTGAGGTCCCCTCAAATACCCTCCCTTTTCCCATATCCCCTCTCCCCACTCCTCTCTCCTCTTCTCTTCTACTTTATGGACTATAGTTATGTTTTGCCATTCATATGAGTGTGTAGGTGGTTATATACTGATTTCATAGTAGTATTGAGTACATTGGATACTTTATTTTCCAATAAAGTATTCTTGGGATACTTTACTAAGAAGAATATGTTCCAGTTCCATCCAGGTAAACATAAAAGATGTGAAGTCTCCGTCTTTTTTATGGCTGCATAGTATTCCATGATGTACATATACCATAATTTGTTAATCCATTCATGGGTCGATGGGCACTTGGGCTGTTTCCATGTCTTGGCTGTTATGAATTGGGCTGCAATAAACATTCTGGTGCAAATGTCTTTGTTGTAAAATAATTTTTGATCATCTGGGTATATACCTAGTAGAGGAATTGCAGGATCAAACGGTAGGTCTACTTTTAGTTCTTTGAGTGTTCTCCAAACTTCTTTCCAAAAAGGTTGTATTAGCTGGCATTCCCACCAGCAGTGTAGAAGCATTCCCTTCTCTCTGCATCCACACCAACATCTGTAGTTTTGGGATTTTGTGATGTGGGCTAATCTTACTGGAGTTAGATGATACCTCAAAGTGGTTTTGATTTGCATTTCTCTGATGATTAAGGATGATGAGAATTTTTTCATGTGTTTGTAGGCCTAGCACCTGTCTTCATCAGAGAGGTTTCTGTTCAAGTCTTTTGCCCACATAGAAATGGGGTTATTTATTCTTATTGATTAGTTTGAGTTCTCTATAGATTCTAGTTATCAGACCTTTGTCAGTACAAAGTACAAAAATCTCCCATTCTGAAGGTTGTCTTACTGTGCTCTTGGCTGTGCAAAAGCTTTTTAGTTTGATCAGATCCCAGTAATGTGTTTTTGGTGTTGCTTCAATTGCTTAAGCTACAGTTGCCACCCCTGTTTCAGTCTTTTACATAGGATTATCCAGTTCTCCCAATACCATTTATTGAATGATGATTCTTTTCCCCAGTCTACATTCTTGTTTGGTTTTTTAAATTTTTTTATTTTTTATTTTTTTTTTGAGACGGAGCATCAAGCTATCCTCCTGGGTAGAGTGCCATGGCATCACGCTCACAGCAACCTCCAACTCCTGGGCTCAAGCGAGTCTCCTGTCTCAGCCTCCCAAGTAGCTGGGACTACAGGCGCCCGCCACAACGCCTGGCCATTTTTTGGTTGCAGCCATCATTGTTGTTTGGCAGGCCCAGGCTGGGGATTCGAACCTGCCACCTTAGGTGTACGTGGCCAGCACCTTAGCCACTTGAGCCACTTGATCCACAGGCGCTGAGCCTCTTGTTTGGTTTATTAAAGATCAGGTGGCTATAAGATATTAGTTTTATCTCATGGTTTTCTATTTGGTTCCAAAGACACTTGGTCAATGTCTTTATTTTTGTGCCAATACCATGGTGTTTTGATCACTACGGCCTTGTAGTATAGCCAAAAGTCTGGTAAGGTGATACCCCCATTTTTTTTTTTTTTTTGAGACAGAGTCTCACTTGGTCACCCTTGGTAGAGTGCTGTGGCATCTTAGCTCACAGTAACCTCAAACTCTTGCATTGAAATGATCCTCTTGCCTCAGCCTCCCAGGCAGTTGAGACTACAGGCGCTCATCACAGCGCCTGCCACAGCACCTGGCTATTTTTTAGAGATGGGGGTCTTGCTCTTGCTCAGGTTGGTCTCCAACTCATGAGCTCAGGCAATCCACCCACCTCAGCCTCCCAAGTGCTGAGATTATAGGCGTGAGCCACTGCCCCCGGCTTCAGCTTTGTTTTTATTACCATGAATTGCCTTGGCTATACAGGGTTTCTTCTGGTTCCATACAAAACGAAGAATTACTTTTTCCAATCTTGAAAGTATGATAATGGTAATTTTTTTTTTTTTTGAGACAGAGTCTTACTATGTTGCCCTTGATAGAGTGCCATGGTGTCACAGATTACAGCAACCTTAAACTCTTTGGCTTAAAGGATTCTCTTGCCTCAGTCTTCCAAGTAGCTGGGACTACAGGTACCCACCACAAAGCCCAGCTGTTTATTTTTTCATTGTAGTTGTCATTGTTGATTTTAGCTGGCCTGGGTTCAAACGTGCCAGTCTCTGTGTCTGTGGCTGGCGCCCTACCTACTGAGCTATGGGCACCACCTGATGATGGTATTTTAATAGGGATTGCATTGAATCTGTAGATTGCTTTGGGTAGTATAGACATTTTCACAATGTTGATTCTTCCCAGACATGAGCATGGTTTGTTCTTCCATTTGTTAATATCTTCTGCTATTTCTTTTCTTAGGATTTCATAATTTTCTTTGTAGAGGTCCTTCACCTTTTTCATTAGGTATATTCCTAGGTATTTCATTTTTTTGAAGTTACTGTGAAGGGAATTATGTCCTTGATTAGCTTCTCATATTGGCTGTTATTAGCAAATACAAAGGCTACTGATTTGTGGACATTGATTTTACATCCTGAGACATTGCTGTGTTTTTTCATCACTTCTAGGAGTCTTGTGGTTGAGTCTTTGGGGTTTTCTAAGTATAAGATCATATCATCAGCAAGGACTGAGAGTTTGACCTCCTCTGCTCCCATTTGGATGCCCTTTATTTCCTTTTCTTGTCTGTATTGGCTAGAACTTCCAGCACTATGTTAAATAGTAGTGACAATAGAGAACAACCTTGTCTGTTCCCAGTTCTGAGTGGAAAAGCTTTCAGTTTTGGCTTGGCACTTGTAGTATAGTGGTTACGGCACCAGCCACATGCACCGAGGCTGGCAGGTCTGAACCTGGCCTGGGCCAGCTAAACAATAATGACAACTGCAACAGCAAAATAGCCAGGCATTGTGGTGGGCACCTGTGGTCCCAGCTACTTGGGAGGCTGAGGCAAGAGAATTGCTGAAGCCCAAGAGTTTGAGGTTGCTGTAAGCTGTGACACCACAGTTCTCTACCAAGGGTGACATAGTGAGACTGTCTCAAAAAGCCAAAAAAAGTTTCAGTTTTACTCCATTCAGTACAATATTAGTTGTGGGTTTGTCATAGATGGCTTCGATCAGATTCAGAAATGTGCCCTATGCCTAAATTCTTTTTCTTTCTTGAGACAGTCTCAAGCTGTTGCCCTGGGTAGAGTGCCACGGTGTCACAGCTCACAGCAACCTTCAACTCTTGGGCATAAGCAATTCTCTTGCCTCAGTCTCCCAAGTAGCTGGGACTATAGGCGCCAACCACAACACCTGGCTATTTTCTTTGGTTGTAATTGTTATTGTTGTTTGGCAGGCCTGGGCTGGATTTGAACCCACCAGCTCTGATGTATGTGGCTTGCACCCTATCCACTGAGCTACAGGCGGCAAGCCCTATGCCTAATTCTAAGTGTTCTAATTAGAAAAGGATGCTGAATTTTATTGAATGCTTTTTCTGCATCTATTGAGAGGATCATATGGTCTTTGTTTTTGCTTCTGTTGATATGGTGAATTATGTTTATGGACTTGTGTATGTTTTTTTTTTTTTTGAGACAGAGCCTCAAGCTGTCCCCCTGGGTAGAGTGCCGTGGTATTACAGCTCACAGCAACCTCCAACTCCTGGGCTCA
>NW_003852500.1:4763994-4765239 GCF_000181295.1 Otolemur garnettii
AGATTGTTCTTATTTTTCCAGTTTTACAAAATGGTTCATGCATTTGTTGATGCACTCTCTCTTTTTCAAATGTAGGCATCTAATGCAATAAATTTTCTTCTTAGGATTGCTTTTGCTGTATCTCACAGGTTTTGGTAACTGGTGTCTTCATTGTAGTTATGTCTGAGGAATTTAACAATTTCCTCTTTTACTCTTCCTGAACCCAACTATTATTCAGCATAAGGTTGTTTAATTTCCAAGTCTTTGTGTGGGGATGAATGTTTTTGTTGGAGTTGAGTTCCACCTGTATTGCCTTGTGGTCTGAGAAGATCCACGGTATAATTTCTATTCTTTTAATTTTGTTGAGGTTTGATTTGTATCCAAGGATGTGGTTAATTTTGGAGTACATACCATGGGCTGATGGGAAAAATGTATATTCTTTAGCTTTGGTATGGTGTGTCCTGTATATGTTTATTAATTCCTTTGTTCTAGGGTCACATTTAAGTCCTTTGTACCTTTGTTTAGTTTATGTTTAGAGGATCTGTCCAGTTCTGTCAAAGTGATGTTTAAGTTCTCGACTATTGGGCGGCACCTGTAGCTCAGTGGGTAGGGCACTGGCCACATATACCCAGGCTGGCCAGTTTGAACCCAGCCTAGGCCAGCTAAACAACAATGACAACAGCAACAAAAAAAAGCCAAGTGTTGTGGCAAGTGCCTGTATTTCCAGTTACTTGGGAGGCTGAGGCAAGAGAATGGCTTAAGCCCAAGAGTTTGAGGTTGCTTTGACACCATGGCACTCTACCGAGGGCAACATAGTGAGACTCTGTCTCAAAAAAAAAAAAAAAAAAAGTCCCCGACTATTATGGTGTTATGGGATATCATATTGCTCAGACACATCAAGGTCTGCTTCCTGGGAGCATCTAAGTTGGGTGCATAAATATTTTAAATTGAAATATCTTCTTATTGTATTGTTCCTTTGACCAGTATAAAGTGTCCATCTTTGTCTTTCTTAACTTTGGTTGCTTTAAATCCGTTTATTTCTGAGAATAATATTGCAACCACTCCTTTCTTCTGAATTCCATTAGCTTGAAATACTGTTTTTCCATACCTTAACTCTTAGTCTTGATTTGTCCTTCAAGGCTAGGTGTGTCTCCTGGAGACACCATATGGATGTCTTGTGCTTTTTTATCCATTCAGCCAGTCTGTGTCTCTTCAGTGGTAAACTGAGAGAATTGATAAGTGTGGTGGAGTTCTTTTTTTTTTTTT
>NW_003852500.1:4765478-4766801 GCF_000181295.1 Otolemur garnettii
TTTTTTTTTTTTTGGTTGTAGTCATCATTGTTGTTTGGCAGGGCTGGGCTGGATTCGAACCCGTCAGCTTTGGTGTATATGGCTGGTGCCTTAGCCGCTTGAGCTACAGATGCTGAGCCAGTGTGGTGGAGTTCTAGTCATCTCATTTTGTGAATGTTTTGTAGTTTTATCCTTTGTGCCATTGTGGAAGCTAAATTTTGACACTTAGCTTCTGAGTGTTTCTTTGCTGGTGGGCCCTTGTGTCACTAAGTGTTCAGAATAGGTCTAAGTATTTCCTACAAAGCTGAGTCTTCTTGTGGCAAATTTCCTCAGTGCTTGTATATCCATAAAAGATTTGATTCCTCCATCCATTCTGAAGCTTAGTTTAGCAGGATACAAAATTCTGGGCTGAAAATTGTTTTGTTTAAGAATGTTGAAGGTAGATGACCATGCTCTTCTAGCTTTTCAGCTGAAAAGTCTGCTCTCATCCTAATGGCTCTGCCTCTGTAGGTCAGTTGGCACTTACTCCTGGCTGACTGCAGAATTTTTTCTTTCATCTTGACTTTGGACAAGTTCATTATAATGTGTCTTAGAAAAGCTCTGTTTGAGTTGAGATGACTTGGGGTTTGATATCTGAAAGGAGTATGTTGGGGTCTTTGGTAAAACCTGGGAAGTTTTCATTTATGATAGTCCCCAGTAGGGCTTCCATACATTTTGGACAATCTTCTTCCCCTTCAGGAATCTGTATTATTCATATATTTGAACATTTCATGGAGTCTCATAGTTTTCTAAGCACCTGTTCTGCTTTCTTTCTCTTCTTTTCTGCCTCTTTAACTACTTGGGTTAACTCAAAAACTTTATCCTCTAACTATGAGATTCTTTCTTCTCCATGGTCTAACCTATGTTTGATACTTTCTACTGCATCTTTACATTCCCCGATTGTCTCCTTCATTTCCTTAAGTTCTGCCATATCCTTTCTATACTCTACATATCTCTCATCCGAATCTTGGTTCTGTATTTCCATTTTTTTGTCCATTCCTTTTATCGTCTTTATCATCCGTATTTTAAATTTCCTTTCTGCCAAGTGCATTAATTTTTTATAGGTGGAGTCTCCTGCAGTAGTTGCCTCATTGTCCCTTGGGGGAGTACCTCTGTTTGGTTTTTCATGTTACCTGAATTTTTCTGTTGGGTCCTCCTCACGTGTTCTTTTCTCTTCTTCATCTCCTTGTCCTATTTGTCATTGCCTCCTTTGTTTTAAACTGAAGTCTTGATGACTCTGTTGCAATGTGTCACTGGGACACCAGGTGGCGCTGTGAGTTTTTTAGGAGACAGCACAGCCAGGAA
>NW_003852500.1:4767299-4768993 GCF_000181295.1 Otolemur garnettii
CATTGTTGTTTGGCGGGCCCAGTCTAGATTCGAACCCCCAGCTCAGGTGTACGTGGCTGGTGCCTTAGCTGCTTGAGCCACAGGCACCGAGCCAACCCTGCCAACTTGGGATCTTAAAGCTCACAAGAATCCTTCAGGGGCAGGTCTCACAGTGCCCCCGACTCCATTTCCCATGGGATTCAGGTGTCCCTCAGCCTGTTCCAAGGGTGGAGTTCTGATCTTAGCAGGCAGAATTAAGATGGGAGTGCTTTAGGTCCCTGCTGAGATCTTGTCAGGACCTTCCCACAATGGCAGTCCCCTTGCCACCGAGACCTTCTTAGTATGTATGCCTTGCTGATAAATTCACTCCAAATGGAATTCAAATCTGGTTGCTGTATAATGCTCAAGTTGGCCCATTCTTCCAAGCTTTCCACTCAACACATTGCTTCCCCCAACCACTGAAACTCTACAAAGGCTTCTTCCCATCCTGGACCTCTGTGGTGGGGCAGCCGATCCTAGTTGGTTGTAATCACTTGCCTAATTCATCAGAATTCCACCGCTCAGGATCATATGCAATACCTAGCTCACCACCTCCTTCCTGTGCTCCCTGAGCTATGACTCTGGGTAAGGTCCCTATGCCAGGTATAAACTCGGTTCTTTCTTTCTCCCCAGTTGTTCTAAGACAGTGGTTCTCAATCTTCCTAATGCTGTGGCCCTTTAATACAATTCCCGTGGGTCATGACCCACAGGTTGAGAACTGCTGTTCAAGGAGAACTCAGCTAAATGTTCTTTATGGTCCACCATCTTGCTCCGCCCTTAAGCCTCCAATTTTTTTATTTTTAGTAGAGACAGGGTCTTGCTCTTGCTTAGGCTGGTCTTGACTATGGAGCTCAAGGGATCTACCTACCTTGGCCTGCCAGAGTGCTAGGGTTACATAAGACATCACACTCGGCCAATTTTTTTATTTTTTGAGACAGAATCTCACTCTGTTGTCTCAAGTAGCTGGGACAATAGGTGCCTGCCACAAGGCCTGGTTAATTTTTTTTTTTTAATAATATTTTTAGTAGAAACAGGGTCTCACTCTCACTCATGCTGGTCTGAAACTCCTGAGCTCTAGAGATCCACCTGTCCCAGCCTCCCAGAGTGAATTTTCTTTTTTAATTAGCTGAGCATGGTAGTACACTTCTATAGTTTCAGGTACTCAGGAAGCTGAGGTGGGAGGATCACTGGACCCAGGAGTTTGAGGCTACAGTGAGCTATGATCAGGTCATTGCAATCCAGCCTGGATGATAGAGAGCCCCTGTCTGTAAGAATGGAAAAAAAAAAAAAGAGTTTACTGGTAGGTATTGTGTATAAAGCTTGTCATATGCCACTGACTTGCCCTATGCTTTCCTGGTGCTGGTGTTCCAGGGAGGGAGTCAGAAAACAAAGTAGAAATCAAAGCAGAAGATAACTTCAGTCACTGGCTAAGCCCTAAGATGAAACCTAAATAGGGTATCAGATACTGTAAAAAAGTGACAATTAGGTGGCGCCTGAGGCTCAGTGAGTAGGGCGCCGGCCCCATATACTGAGGGTGGTGGGTTCAAACCTGGCCCTGGACAAACTGCAAGGAAAAAAATAGCCAGGCGTTGTGGCGGGTGCCTGTAGTCCCAGCTACTCAGGAGGCTGAGGCAAGGGAATTGCCTAAGCCCAAGAGCTGGAGGTTGCTGTGAGCT
>NW_003852500.1:4769675-4773457 GCF_000181295.1 Otolemur garnettii
CGCCTCCCAAGTAGCTGGGACCACAGGCGCCTGCCACAACACCCGGCTATTTTTTGGTTGCAGCCATCATTGTTGTTTGGTGGGTCTGGGCTGGGGATTCGAACCCGCCACCTTAGGTGTACGTGGCTGGCGCCTTAGCCGGTTGAGCTATAGGCACCGAGCCCGACCAGCTATTTTTTGATTGCAGTTGTCATTGTTGCTTAGCAGACCCAGGCTGGGCTTGAACCCGCCACCCTAGGTATATGTGGCTGGCACCCTTGCTGACTGAGCCACGGGCGCCACCAGTGAAATCATATATTATGTGGCTTTTTGTGTATGTTTCACTCAGCATCATGTTTTCAAGGTCATCCATGTAATAGTATGAATCAGGGCTTTAATCCTGTTTATGGCTGAGTAGTATCCCATTGTATGGATGGACCACATTTTGTTTTTCTGGTCATCATGGACACTGGGTTGTTTTCATGATCCTTGATTTGTATATTTGTGTATATTGACCCACTTATCTGTCCTATAAAACTTTCATAATGGGGCGGCGGCACCTGTGGTTCAAAGGAGTAGGGCGCCGGCCCCTATATACCACAGGTGGCAGGTTCAAACCCAGCCTCGGTCAAAAACTGCAAAAAAAAAAACTTTCGCAATGAAGGAATGTTCTAGACTTGCACTACTGGTGGCACCAGCCACATATGGGTATTGAGCCCTTGAAATGTGGCTACGGAGGCAGAGGAGTGCCCTGGGTAACTGCATCTGGTTTTAACTAATTCAGATATAAACAGCCCTGTGGTGAGTGTCTGCTGCACAGGTGCAGGAACAACATGGCTGATGAGACTCAGAGGCTTGATTTACAGGTCACCATGAGACTAGGGTCTAGGAAGGACACTCAAAGCAACCTGGAAAATAATTCTCCAGCTCCAGCTTTAAGGAACTGTTGTACATAGGACTAAGCCCAGAGTATAGCTGATTAGAAAAGGGATCTGAGGGGCAGTGTCCATAGCTCAGTGGGTAGCTGGTAGGTCATGCCAGCTAAAAAAATGCAATTGCAACAACAACAACAACAAAAAAATAGCCAGGTGTGGCAGGTGCCTGTACTCCTAGCTAATTGGGAGGCTGAGGCAAGAGAATCGCTTAAGCCCAAGAGTTTGAGGTTTCTGTGAGCTGTGATGCCACAGCACTCTACCCAGGGCGACAGCTTGAGACACTGTCTGAAAAAAAAGGGATCTGAGAGCAAGGGTGCAGTGGCTCACGCTTGTAATCCTAGCACTTTGGGAGGTCAAATTCAGAGGATTGCTTGAGGCAAGGAGTTTGAGACCAGCCCAGGCAACATAGCAAGGCATCATATGTACAAAAAAATAAAATAATTAGCTGGGTGTGGTGGTCTATGCCTGTAGTCCTAGCTACTTAGGAGGCTGAGGTAGGAAGATTGCTCGAGTCTAGGAGTTCAAGCCTGCATTAACCTATGATTGCCACTGCACTCCAGCCTGAGTAATGGAGTGAGAGCCTGTTAGAAAGAAAGGAAGGGAGGGAGGGAGGGGAAGAAAGAAAGAAAAAAAAAGAGAAAGGAATAGAGAAGAGAAGAGAAGAGGAAGAAGAAGAGGAAGAGAAAGAGAAAAAGAGAAGAGAAGAGATTCAGAGAAGTTATAATCTGGCCCTCAAGGTGATTGTTGGGACAGAAAGAAAACCCTGGGAGCACAGTAACCCCAACCAGAAGCTGGATTTATAAATCACTATTCTGCAATTGAAACAGACCTGATCAGCTGACAAGGAAGGGAAACAATGTGTATTACTTACTTCTGCCAACTACCAGCAAGGCCAAGAAGGAGGCAGTCAGGAGGACAAACCAACATTCTCTGATACAATGAATAATTTACATTTACTCCCTTGAAAAGAGCCATCTATGCTTAGATAGCACAGCAAGCCTGGCTGACATGCATCTGCAAGACCTCTCAATCCTCAGAGACTCAGACCAGCACAGGGGTGGGTCACAGCACACAGAAAACAAAGCAGGCCCTTCCCTGCAAACTGCCAAGACAGGTGGACTGGATAGGTTTGTTAGGGGCCATAGTGCTCAGTATGCCTGGGCCAAGTTGCCTGCCAACCCACTATCTAAGACTGGAAGGTGTTTTTTTTTTGTTTTAAATTGAGACAGAGTCTCACTTTGTCACCCTCAGTAGAGTGTCTTGGTGTCATAGCTAACAACAACCTCCAACTCTTGGGCTCAAGCGATTCTTTTTGCCTCAGCCTCCCTAGTAGCTAGGACTACAGGTGCCTCCCACAACATCTGGCTATTTGTTGTTGTTGTTTGTTTAGCAGGCCTGGACAGGGTTTGAACCCACCAGCCCCAAAGCATGTGGTTGGCACCCTAACCACTGAGCTACGGGCACCTAGCCTAGACTAGAAGGTTTTTTGTTTGTTTGTTTGTTTTTTTAATAAGCTGAGCGAGTTGATTTTATTTATTTATTTATTTATTTATTTTGGCCGGGGCTGGGTTTGAACCCGCCACCTCTGGCATATGGGGCCAGCACCCTACCCTTTTGAGCCATAGGCACTGCCCCCTTTTTTTTATTTTTGAGACAGAGCCTCAAGCTGTTGCCCTGGGTAGAGTGCTATGGCATCACAGCTCACAGCAACCTCCAACTCCTGGGCTCAAGTTGAGTCTCCTGCCTTTGCCTCCCAAGTAGCTGGGACCACAGGTGCCCACCACAATGCCTAGTTATTTTTTGGTTTCAGCCGTCATTGTTGTTTGGTGGGCCTGGGCTGGATTCGAACCCGTGACCTTAGGTGTATGTGGCTGGTGCCTTAGCCACTTGAGCCACAGGCACAGAACCAAGGTTGTATTTTTTTGAGACAGAGACTTACTATATCGCCCTTGGTAGAGTGCCGTGATGTCACAGCTCACAGCAACCTCAAACTCTTGGGCATAAGCGATTCTCTTGCCTCAGCCTCCCAAGTAGCTGGGATTATAAGCGCCTGCCACAACACCTGGCTATTTTTTGGTTGTAGTTGTCGTTGTTTGGCGGCCTGGGCTGGATTCGAACCTGCCAGCTCTGGTGTATGTCGCTGGTGCCTTAGCCACTTGAGCTACAAGGGCTGAGCCTTAAGGGATTCTCTTACCTCAGCCTCCCAAGTAGCTGGGACTACAGGTGCCCACCACAATGCCTGGCTATTTTTAGAGATGAAGTCTCACTCTGGCTCAGGCAGGTCTCCAACCTGTGACCTCATGCAATCCAACCTCCTTGGCCTCCCAATTGCTGGGATTACAGGCATGAGCCACTGTGCCTGGCCTTTTTTTTTTCTTTTTGAGACACAGTCTCACTCTCAGCTTAGCTCACAGCCACCTCAAACTCCTAGGTTCAAGTAATCCTCCTGTCTCAGCTGGGACTACTGGTACCTGCCTCCATGCCTGGCTAATTTTTCTATTTTTAGTAGAGATGGGGTCTCGCTCTTGCTCAGGGTGGTCTTGAACTCCTAAACTCAAGGAATCCTCCTGCCTTGGCCTGCTGGAGTGCTAGGATTACAGGCATCAGCCACCATGCCTGGATATGACCCTTTCTTTTAAAAAAAGAAAACAGCTATTCAGTGTGGTGGCTCACACCTGTAATCCTAGCACTCTGGGAGGCCAAGGTGGGTGGATTGCTTGAGCTCATGAGTTAGAGACCAGCCTGAGCAAAAGCCCTGAGCAAAAGCGAGACCCTGTCTCTACTAAAAATAGAAAATCTGAGGCAAGAGGATCACTTGAGCTGCGTTGGATGTTGCTGTGAGCTATGACGCCATTGCACTCTACCCTG
>NW_003852500.1:4774164-4775996 GCF_000181295.1 Otolemur garnettii
TCTACCCAGGGGGATAGCTTGAGGCTCCGTCTCAAAAAAAAAAATTGTTTTTTACCACTACTAAATTCCATATTTTGCATTGCTAAACATTGGTGTGGGTAGTGGGGATCCCTCAAAGGGCTGCATCCTAAGATGGGTTGGGAGGGACAGGGGACAGTTCAGGTGTCTGTGCCCAGTGGCATACATGCCTCAGTAGGTGGCACTGACACTGGCTTATTTTTATTAGGTAAAAATTGAAATGGACCAACATTACAGAATTCCATGATAACAGAAAGCACATAACTATAGCCAGTGTCCCCAAGGGATGGACACATGTTGGTCATGCCCCCTGCAGATAGCTTCTCTCAGCACTTAGGACTGAGGGATCATTGGGTGCAGGACCACTGCCTGTCTAGATCACTATGCAGAATGCTAAAGCACCAACAGGGAGTGCTGTCAGGGGTATGAAGCCAAATTTGCTTAAAAATAATTCACTGCTAGCAAGAAGCTTGTGTATCTGGTTCCCCAAGAAAGTCTAAACTTTATGCTTCCATTTACATGACATCTACTTCCCCATTATTTAATAAGGAGCAGATAAGACCAGTTATCAGATATTTATACACCTAGGAGATGCATCAGAGGTCAAGAATGACAACTTGAGTGAGGACAGAAAGCAGGGGCATCATGACCTAGCACTCAGTGTCTGGGAAAGAGGGCCACCTGGCACTGGTATTGGAGACCAATGGAAGTATTAATGGGGAGGGGGGCTGTCAGGCAGAGACACAGAGGGGTCTATGTTGAGGGGAATTGGCATACACGAGAATGAGGGCATGGGAGAACGATGAAATATAAGTCCTAAAAATAACAAAAGCAATGTTCTCACTATTGGACAAAGGAGTTACAAATATGGAAAAGGAAAAACAGCATGAACCCTGTGGTGGTGAAGTAGAATTAAAGATATTGAAATCAATGTATGGTTTTCAATATCTGCAAATATAGGAAAGACAGATGTGAATACATATATGTGTGTATGCACATACATGTATATACCCATAAACATTCCTTAGCTCTGTGTCCTGAGAGTGCCCAGGTGCAGCAACACTCACAGGCAAATCTAGGGCCAAGATTTACTCAGAATGGAGTCAGATTTCCTTGGAGAACTGGTGCAGGCTGAGGCAGGAGAACAGAACATGAGCCTGAAATATGTATGGCAGCAACTAAGGAAGTGCTCAGAGGATAATGAAGACACGTCAGAAGGACACGAGGCCAGTTTGAAGGGGCCCCCACTATTAAAATGAATGATGAGGGCGGTGCCCGTAGCTCAATGGGTAGGGTGCTGGCCACATACACCCAGGCTGCTGGGTTTGAACTTGGCCCGGACCAGCTAAACAATGACAATTGCAACAAAAAAATAGCTGGGTGTTTTGGCGGGCACCTGTAGTCCAAGCTCCTTGGGAGGCTACAGCAAGAGAATTGCTTGAGCCCAAGAGTTTGAGGTTGCTGTGAGCTGTGATACCACGGCATTCTACCGAGGGTGACATAGTAAGACTCTGTCTAAAAAAAAAAAAATGATGACAGTAATTGATTGTGATAAAATACGACTACATAAATCCATCCTGATACAAAATAAATGGAAATTTTAATAAAGAATGGAGTATTTACAGAGAGTCAGAGTACCTTCCTACAGAATACTTATTCCAAAGGAAAAAGAAACAACTTTAAAAAGAAGTCTGGGGCTCAGCGCCTGTGGCTCAAGTGGCTAAGGCGCCAGCCACATACACCTAAGGTCACGGGTTCAAATCCAGCCCAGGCCTGCCAAACAACAATGATGGCTGCAACCAAAAAAAATAGCC
>NW_003852500.1:4776741-4779078 GCF_000181295.1 Otolemur garnettii
AGCTACTTGGGAAGCTGAGGCAGGAGACTCGCTTGAGCCCAGGAGATGGAGGTTGCTGTGAGCTGTGATGCCATGGTACTCTACCCAGGGGGATAGCTTGAGGCTCCGTCTAAAAAAATAAAAAATAAAAATAAAAAGAAGTCTGGCTGACACCATATTACTAATGATTAAAGTTAACATCATCAAGAGGCCAGGTGTGGTGGCTCACGCCTGTAATCCTAGCACTCTGGGAGGCCAAGGCGGGAAGATTGCTTGAGCTCACAAGTTCGAGACTAGCACAAGCAAGAGCAAGATCCCGTCTCTACTAAAAATAGAAAAACTGAGGTAAGAGGATGTCTTGAGCTCAAGAGTTGGAGGTTGCTGTGAGCTATGATGTCACAGCACTCTACCCAGGGTGACAGCTTGAGACTCTGCCTCAAAAAAAAAAAGTTAACATCATCATCGTGGGGGGAGAAGAGATGGAACCTGCACCACCCAACTAGCCTTCCAGATGAGAAGAGGGTGTCATTTCAAGGCTGCCTAGCAGAATGTTGAGGAAGTATCAAATAAACCCAAATGAAGGCAGTGACCTGTGACCTTCCTGAGAGTCAAGACCATAAAAGTCAAGGAAAGATGGGACTGTCACAGATGGAAAAAGACTAAAAAGACAAGATAACTACATGCAATACAAGATTCTGACCTGAGTTCTTTGCTATAAAGAAAATTATTGGGAAAACTGGTAAAACTTGAATAAGGTCTGCAGATTACATGATAGTGTTGTATCAATGCTAATTTCCTAGCTGTGAGGGTTGTCCTATGGGTAAACAGGACAATTTCCTAGTTTGTAGAAAACATTTGTTTAGTGTGTCGATGTCAGGGGTACCACATCAGCAACTTACTCAAATGGCTCAGGAAGAAAACGTATTTGCACTATTCTTGGAACATTTTTGCAATTCTATGATTGTTTCAAAATAAAAAGTGAAATACACACAAATAGACCTATGAGAACAAATGTAAACCAGTCAAGCTATACTAACAGGGGTCCTCAAACTTTTTAAAAAGGGGGCCAGTTCACTATCCCTCAGACCATTGGAGGGCTGGACTGTGGGCCCTGGGACGAATTGGCTGCTAAACAGGACAGGCAGCAGTGGCAAAAACACCCAGCGGGCTGGATAAATGTCCTAGGTGGGAAGCATGTGGCCCCTGGGCTGTAGTTTGAGGATGCCTGCATAGTGGCTTTGCAAACCAAATGAAATATAAATTTCCATGTCAGAAAGTGAAAGAGTTAGATCAGGCGCATGGCTCACACCTGTAATCCCCAGCACTTTGAAAGGAGGAGGCAGGAAGATTGCTTGAGGCCAGGAGGTCAAGACCAGCCTGAGCAAGAGTAAGACCTCGTTTCTAAAAATAGCTGGGCATTGTGATGGGCTTCTGTAGTACTAGCTACTTGGGAGGCTGAGGCAAGAGGATCACTTGAGCTCAAGAGTTTGAGGTTCCTGTGAGCTACAACACTATGGCACTCTACCCAGAGCAACAGAGTAAGACTGTCTCAAAAAAGAAAGAAATCTTTCAAGGTATGGCCCACTTTTGTGGTTTCAGCATTTAGTTCAATAAATGCTTTTGGAATTTATGTTTGTAGGTGCAAGTGTGTAAATAATGATACAATTTAAGCCATGTCCTAGGTAGGGTACAGAGGTTTAAAAACTGGGCAGATTATACACCATGTACTTTCAAAAGCTATAACATTCTGGAGAGAGAAAACTAAGAAGATAGCAAAAAGATCAATGGTTATGAAAGGTTGGTGGGAGGGAGGGATGAATAGGTAGAACATTGAGGGTTTTTTTTTTAATCATCGCTGTGTACATTAATGCAGTCATGGGGTACAATGTGCTGCTTTTATATACAATTTAAAATATATATATATATATATATATTTTTTTTTTTTTTTTTGAGACAAAGTCTCACTTTATTGCCCTTGGTAGAGTGTTGTGCCATCACAGCTCTCGGCAACCTCCAACTCCTGGGCTTAGGCGATTCTCCTGCCTCAGCCTTCCGAGTAGCTGGGACTACAGGAAGGCCCAACACAACGTCCAGCTATTTTTTTGTTGCAGTTTGGCCAGGGCCGGGTTTGAACCCGCTACCCTCTGTATATGGGGCTGGCGTGAGCCACAAGCACCGCCCCAATTTGAAATATTTTCATCAAACTGGTTAACATAGCTTTCATGGCATTTTCTTAGTTATTGTGTTAAGACATTTATATTCTACATTTAGTAAGTTTCACATGTACCCTTGTAAGATGTAACACTGAGAATTTTGAGGTAGTGTAACTACTCTGTGATACTATAATGGAGGGCACGT
>NW_003852500.1:4780616-4782510 GCF_000181295.1 Otolemur garnettii
AAATTTTATGTTAAGTATAAAAAAGTTAAAATGGAGAATATCATGTCTTTACAGCATTTAGGTGAAACTTAAGTATAGGTTTAAAATTGAATTTCTCCATTAGTCACTAGATCACTCCTGAAGACTAGGCATTTTACTCATACCTTACACGTATGAACTCAGACAGTCCTCAACAAGCCTCAATAATCATGAGTTAAACATTATCATTGTCCCCCGAACAAAGGAAGCTCAGGGACAGAGAAAGGTTCAGTCAAGTGACCAGGGTCATACAGAGCGGAAACAATTCAGAACCTACCACTGTTCTGAACCGCATATGTCAAGTATATATAAATCTCACATCAAGGGGCAGTACCTATGGCTCAAAAGGGTAGGGCACTGGCCCCATATGCTGGAGGTGGTGGGTTCAAACCCAGCCCCGGCCAAAAAAAAAAAAGAAAAAATCTCACATCAAAATGGTGCTCAGAAAGAAACACACTTTGGTATAACATACACTTTCTAAAAGCCCCAGCGTATCTGATGTGTAATTCTCTGAAGTCACATACAAAATTCAAATGATTGACCTCAAGAGACTAACTTAGGGGCAGCGCCTGTGGTTCAGCGCCTGTGGTAGGGCGCTGGCCCCATATACTGAGGGTGGTGGCCAAACTGCAACAAAAAATAGCCAGGCATTGTGGTAGGCACCTGTAGTCACAGCTATTTGGGAGGCTGAGGCAAGAGAATAGCTTAAGCCCAAGAAAGTTAGAGGTTGCTATGAACTATGATGCCGCTGCATTCTACCTAGGGCTACATAGTGAGACTCTGTCTCAGAAAAAAAAAAAGAGAGACTAACTTAGGAGCTGGGTTGGGTGGCTGACACCTGTAACGCCAGCTACTCACAAGCCTGAACTGGGAGGATCATTTGAGCCCAGGAGTTGGAGCCTATAGTGAGCAGTGATTGTATCACTGTATTCCAGCCTGGGTGACAGAGTGAGACCCTGACTCTAAAAAAATAAAAATATACAAAAAAATTATAAAATAAGAGACCAACTCACTCTAAGAAACCAAGTGACAACTTTCCTGTTGATGACTTTTGGTTTTAATGATCTTCATTTTATTTGGTGATCTCTCTTACAAACTATCTTGAAATTGTTATTAACTTTGAACAAGTGATCAAGGTCAGCAACCCCAGTGATTGGATGTATTGACAGCTTGTACCCTCTACACAATGTGCTGAGAAGGACACACATTGCCTCTGTGGGACTCCTGACTAAGACATACAACTTCAGTCTACTCATGAGGAAACATCAGACAAATTATATTGAAAAATGCTCTACAAAATAACTGAGTTCTCATTAAAATGGCCAAAGTCACAGAAGACAGGGAAAAACTGACAAACTGCCACAGATCAGAGGAGACTAAAAGAGACATGATGACTAAATATAACATGGAATTGGGATAGGATGCTGGACCAAAAAAGGTTATTAGGGCAAAAACTGGGGAATTCCCACTGAAATGTGTACTCATAGTTCCGTTAAAGGGTACCATAGTAATGGTAATTTCCTGGTTTTGATATGGTACTATGGCTCTGAAGGTACTGACAAGAGAGGAAGCCAGAAAAAGGGCAGGAATTATAAGAACTCTCAGTACCATTTTAACTTCTTTTTTTTTAAAGCCAAGACTTAAACAAAAAAATACATGTACTATTTTAACTTTGGATGCTTAAACATACAGAATTGTTATTATTCAAATTTTTTTTTAATTTGAATTTATTTATTTTATTTGTTTATTTTTATTGTTGCAGTTTTTTGGCCAGGGCTGGGTTTGAACCTGCCACTTCTGGCACATGGGGTCAGCGCCCTACTCCTTAAGCGACAGGTGCCGCCCTATTATTCGAATTTTAAAATTTTGTCATCTT
>NW_003852500.1:4783430-4785743 GCF_000181295.1 Otolemur garnettii
GACTCGCTTGAGCCCAGGAGTTGGAGGTTGCTGTGAGTGAGATGCCACAGCACTCTACCCAGGGGGGATAGCTTGAGGCTCCATCTCAAAAAAAAAAAAAGAGCCACAGGGAACACTGGGGTCAAGCCAGGACCAGAGGTGCGTGAGGCTGTCACAGCCCTAGACCCACAGAGGAAGTGTCTTCTAAATAGCCTACCTGTCTTTTCCTTAATCTCACAGAGCACACTGAAGAGAGCAGGCTTCATCCGATGGCAATTCAGAGCATGCTTTCTGAAAGAGAGGTGACAGGAGCATGTGAGAAAAAGGGAAGAATCATCTTGTCCCCAGAGTAAAGATCCTCCATATTGAGAAATCAAACCAAGACTGCCAGTCTGCCAGTCCTATTGATAATGCCTCTTATGAAGATGCAGTACAACCACATTTTATATGAATTTGATTTGTATAAAATTAAAATAAAACAATAAATATTAAAAACATTTCTCATTAGAAGTATAGATAGGGCGGCACCTGTGGCTCAAGGAGTAGGGCACTGGCCCCATATGCCGGAGGTGGCAGGTTCAAACCCAGTCCTGGCCAAAAAAAAAGAAAGAAATGGTCTCGGAGCTTGCCTTTCTTTTACTGTCTCAACATAAAGTTGAACCATTTCTATACCATATTGTTATGTGTGATGAAAAAAACATTCTTTTTGACAACTTGAAAGCATTCAGCATAATGGTTAGATAAAGATGAAGTGCTGAAATAGTCCAAAACTGAATATTCATTAAAGAAAGCTAACGGTGGCTCAGCGCTCATAAGCACAGTAGTTATGGCACCAGCCACATACACTGGAGCTGGTGGATTCAAATCCAGCCACGGCCAGCTAAACAACAATGACAACTAAGTCCCCAAAATAGCCAGGCACTGTGGCAGGCACCTGTAGTCCCAGCTACTTAGGGGGCTGAGGCAAGAGAATCACTTAAGCCCAAGAGTTTGAGCTGTGACACCATTGCACTCTACTCGGGGCGATATGAGACTCTGTCTCAAAAAAAAAAAAAAAAAGCAAGCTAATGGTGTCTGTTTGGTGGTTCAGCACTGGTATTATCCACTACAGCTTCACAAAACCTGGCCAGCCAATTACAGCAGACATTGACTGTAACAAAATGGATTACAAGGTGAGGAAGCTTGTGATTAAGCAGCCAAGATTGGTCAATAGAGACAGGACAACCCTCTTGTAAGACAATGCTCAACTACATGTCACACAAATAATGCTGCTCAAACAACAGAAGCTAGACTTGGAAACACTCTGTCACCCATCATATTCACCATGCCTTGCACCAACTGACCACCAGTTCTTCAAGGCTTTAAAACACTTTTTTTTTTTGTGACAGAGTCTAACTATGTCACCCTCAGTAAGTGCCGTGCTGTCACAGCTCACAGAAACCTCAAACTCTTGGGCTTTAAGTGATTCTCTTGCCACAGCCGCCCAAGTAGCTGGGACTATAGGTGCCTGCCACAACGCCCAGCTATCAAAACACTTCTTACAAGGAAAAATATTCAATTCTCAACAAGATGTGGAAAATGCCTTCTGTAATTTTATCACCACCTGCTCTCCAGGCTTCGTTATGGCTGGCGTAATTAAGCTACTATTAAGATGGCAAAACTATGTTGATAGTTAAGGTGCATACTTTGATTAATTATACTTCTTTAGTAACTTCTGATTCAAAATTGAACATTTCATATTTAATAACCTAATAAATTTTTGGTTTGGGGCCAGTTGTGGTGGCTCACACCTGTAATCCTAGCACTCTGGGAAGCCGAGGGGGGTGGATTGTGTGAGCTCAGGAGTTCAAGATCAGCCTGAACAAGAACAAGACACCATCTCTATTAAAAATAGAAAAACTGACACAAGAGGATCACTGGAGCCTAGGAGTTTGAGGTTGCTGTGAGCTATGCAACACCATGGCACTCTATTTAGGGCAACAAAGTAAGATTGTCTCAAATATAAATAAATAAAATTTTATTTTTTTAAACCATTAAGTTTGCTAATTTTTTAAAGTGGCAAAAGAAAACTACAAAGGAAGCAATGGAAGATTTTGCAATGGTTGTCATATAACACAAATTGCATATTTTTAGTGATTTTTTAAGATGTTATTACATACTATAAAATTCATCCTTTTGGCTCAGCGCCTGTGGCTCAAGAGGCTAAGGCACCAGCCACATACACTTGAGCTGGCGGGTTCGAATCCAGCCTGGGCCCGCCAAACAACGACGGCTGCAACCAAAAAACAGCCGGGCGTTGTGGCGGGTGCCTGTAGTCCCAGCTACTTGGGAGGT
>NW_003852500.1:4786173-4787141 GCF_000181295.1 Otolemur garnettii
CCCAGGAGTTGGAGGTTGCTGTGAGCTATAATGCCATGGCACTCTACCCAGGGGGACAGCTTGAGGCTCTGTCTCAAAAAAAAAAAAAAATGTATAGTTCAATGACTTGTACTACATTAACAATGTGCAATCATCACTACTAATTCGAGACCACTGATTTCATTACCACCCAAAGAAACCCTATACTCATTAGTTGTCACTCTACTTTCTTGCCTCCCTCCACCTCCAGGAACCACATACCTTTTCTATGCCTACAGATTTCTTGCTTCTGAACATTTCATGCAAATATAATCATACAATCTGTTGCCTTTTATGTCTGGCTTCTTTCACATGATGTTTGCAAGGTTCATCCAGGTTGTAGTGTGTATTAGTACTTCATTTTTTTTTAATACCAAATAATATTCCATTGTATGGATATACCACATTTTGTAATTCATTCATCTCTTGATGGACATGTGAGTTGTTTCTACCTTTTAGTTGTTATAAATAATGCTGTTATGAACATTAATGTACAAGATTTATGTGAACATTTGCCTAAAAAGTAGAGGGTTCAAATTTCCCAACACCTCATCAATACTCATTACTATCTACAGCTGCCCAATAAGTGTGAAGTGGTGTCTCATTATAGTTTTGATATACATTTTCCTAATGATGTTGAGCATCTTTTCATATGCCTTTTTCAGCTATTAATATATCTTCTTTGGAGAAATGTCTATTTAATCTTTTGCCATTTTAAAAATGGGTTATTTGTCTTTTTATCACTGAGTTTTAAGAATTCTTTTTTTTTTTTAGAGACAGAGTCTCACTATATTGCCCTTGGTAGAGTGCTGTAGCGTCACAGCTCACAGCAACCTCCAACTCCTGGGCTCAAGCGAGTCTCCTGCCTCAGCCTCCAAAGTGGGGGGGACTACGGGCGCCCGCCACAATGCCTGGCCATTTTTTGGTTACAGCCATCATTGTTGTTTGGC
>NW_003852500.1:4787161-4789817 GCF_000181295.1 Otolemur garnettii
GCAATTCTCTTGCCTCAGCCTCCTGAGTAGCTGGAACTATAGGTGCCCGCCACAACGCCCAGCTATTTTTTTTTATTGTTGCAGTTTGGTGGGAGCCGGGTTCGAATCTGCCACCTTTGGTATATAGGGCCAGCACTTTACCCACTGAGCCACAGGCGCTGCCTGAGTTTTAAGAATTCTTTATGTATTCTAAATATCTGACTTACCAGATATGACTTGCAAATCTCTTCTCCCATTCTGTGGGTTGTCTTTTTACTTTTTTTTTTCTTTTTGGAGACAGAGTCACACTCTGTTGCCCAGGCTGGAGTACAGTGGCATCATCATAGCTCATTGCAGCTTTGAACTCATGGGCTCAAGTGATCCTCCTGCCTCCATCTCCTGAGTAGCTGGGACTACAGGATTGTGCCACCAAATCTGGCTAATTTTTCTATTTTTTGCTGAGATGGGGTCTCATTCTTGTTCAAACTGTCTTTATACTTCATTTATTTATTTTATTCATTTTTGTTTGTTTGTTTTTAGAGACAGAGTCTCACTTATTGCCCTTGGTAGAGTGCTGTGTCATCACAGCTCACAGCAACCTCCAACTCCTGGATTTACGCTATTCTCTTGCCTCAGCCTCCTGAGTAGCTAGGACTATAGGCACCCGCCACAACGCCTAGCTATTTTTTTGTTGCAGTTTTGCCGGGGCTGGGTTTGAACCCACCACCCTGGGTATATGGGGCCAGCGCCCTACACTGAGCCACAGGCGCTGCCCTTATTTTTTTTAAAGACTTGGTGGGGAGTCTCACCATATTCCCCAGGCTAGTCTTCAACTCCTAGCCTCAAGGGATCCTCCTGCCTCATCTTTCCCAGTTGCTGGGATTACCAGCATAAGCCACTGTGCCTAACAGATTGTGGTTTTTTTTTTTTTTTTTGTAGAAACAGAGTCTCACTTTGTCACCCTGGGTAGAGTGCCATGACTTACAGCTAAGAGCAACCTCCAGCTCTTAGCCTAGGCAATTCTCTTGCTTCAGCCTCCCAAGCAGCTGAGACCACAGGCACCTGCCACAATGCCCAGCTATTCTTTTTTTTGTTGTTGCAGTTTTGCCAGGGCCGGGTTTGAACCTGCTACCGCGGTATATGGGGCCGGCGCCCTACTCACTAAGCCTAGGGCGCCGCCCTAGATTGTGCTTTTAAAGAATAACTTTGTTTTTACAAAAAACTTGAGAAGATGGTACAGAGATTTTTCATATTTCTCCCCTACTGGTTATTACTATTATTATTTTTATTTATTGATTGATTGATTTTTGAGACAGTCTCAAGCTGTCACCCTGGGTAGGGTGCTATGGCATCACAGCTCACAGCAACCTCCAATTCGAGCTCAAGTGATCCTCTTGCCTCAGTTTTTCTATTTTCAGTAGAGACAGGGTCTCAATTTTATAAAAGTGTTTCATTTTGATGAAATCCAATATATCTATTTTTCTTTCATTGTTTATGCTTTAAAAATGTTGTATCTTAGCGTGGCACTTATAGTTCAGTGGTTAGGGCGCCAGCCACATACATTGAGAGCTGGTGGGTTCAAATGCAGCCCGGGCCTGTCAAATAACAATGACAATTACAACCAAAAAATAGCTGGGTGTTGTGGCTGGTGCCTGTAGTCCCAGCTATTTGGGAGGCTAACGTAAGAGGATCGCTTAAGCCCAGGAGTTTGAGGTTGCTGTGAGCTGTGATGTATAGCACTCTACCGAGGGCAACATACTGAAACTCTGTCTCAGAAAAAAAAAAAAGTCGTATCTTAGAAATAATTGCCTTATTCAAGGTCACAAAGATTTATGAACTCTGTTTGAGTTAATTTTTTTTTGAGACAGAGGCTCACTATGTTGCCCTTGGTAGAGTGTCATGGCATCATAGTTCATAGCAACCTCAAACTCTAGGGCTCTATCGATTCTCTTGTCTCAACCTCCTAAGTAGCTGGGACTATAGGAGCCAGCCACAACACCTGGCTGTTGTTAGAGACAAGGTCTTACTCTTGCTCAGGCTGGTCTTGAACCTGTGAGCTCAAGCAATCCACCCACCTCAGCCTCCCGGAATGCTAGGATTATAGGAGTGAGCCACCATGCTCTGTCCAAGTTAATTTTTGCATATGGTGTAAGGCAGGGCTGTCCAACCTGCATGTTAATTTTTTAAGGCCTTCTTTTGCTTATCTGTGGTTTTGGATATTATGAAAAGTGTGCATGGATCTTTTATTTGCTAATCAGCTTTTGTTAGTGTTTGTGTATTTAATATCTGGCCCAAGAAAACTTATTCTTTCAGTGTGTGGCACAGAAGAAAAAGGTTAGACACCTCTGAAATATAAAAGGTATATGGTTGGAGAGATTCATTCTTTTGCAAAGACAGATCTTTTATTTTAAAGAAAGAATCAGGCTCGGCGCCTACAGTGGTTATGGCGCCAGCCACATACACCAAGGTTGGTGGGTTCAAACCCAGCCCGGGCCAACTAAACAACTGCAACAATAACAACAACAACAAATAGCCAGGCATTGTGGCAGGCGCCTGTAGTCCCAGCTACTTGGGAGGCTGAGGCAAGAGAATTGCTTAAGCCGGCTCGGCGCCTGTGGCTCAAGTGGCTAAGGCGCCAGCCACATACACCTAAGGTCCTAAGGTGGCAGGTTCGAAT
>NW_003852500.1:4791055-4793509 GCF_000181295.1 Otolemur garnettii
CCTGCCACAACACCCAGCTAGTTTTTCTACTTTTAGTAGAGATGGGTCTCACTTTTGCTCAGGCTGGTCTCCAACTCCTGTGCTCAAGTGATTCACCCGTCTCTGCCTTCCAGAGTGCTGTGATTACAGGCATGAGTCATTGCTCCCAGCAAGAAAACAGTTTCAAGGAGAAAACAGTAATCTGTGAGAAAAGCTTCTAACAGATCAAACAGAATAATAACCCAGAAATGAATTTGGATTTAGCAACATGGAGGTCAGAGGTGACTCAGCAGAAGGAGGAGGCTGAGAGAGGGGTAGAAATGGAGAGGAACTGGAAGCAGTAACCATAACTCTTTGATGTTTTATCATAAAGGAAAGCAAATAAATGCAACAGGTGCTAAAAGAAAGTGTATTAATCACGTTTTTTTTTTTTTTTTTTGGAAGAGATTCAGTCTCACTTTAGCCCTTGGTAGAGTGCCATGGCATCACACAGCTCACAGCAACCTCCAACTCCTGGGTGTAGGTGATTCTCTTGCCTCAGCCTCCTGAGTAGCTGGGACTACAGGCGCCCACAACAATGCCCAGCTCTTTTTTTATTGCAGTTTGGCTGGGGCTGGGTTTGAACCTGTCACCCTTGGTATATGGGGCTGGCGCCCTACCCACTGAGCCACAGGCGCTGCCCATGTTTTTTACTTTGCTTTTATTTTCTGGGCCTTGGAGAGGCTTTTATTTTCTGGGCCTTTTATTTTCTGGCTAGCTAATTCCTTGAGATAGTAGACAACCTGCCTATGAAATTGTCACTTATGTGAAACCATCCAAAGGCCCATATTTCCAACCACTTCCTTTATCTAACATTCATACACTATGCCAGTATTTCCCCTGCCCTAAATCATCCCAGGGTCAGGTACTGGACAAGTAAAGACCACTACTGAGGGTGGCACCTATGGCTCAAGGAGTAGGGCACTGGTCCCATGTACTGGGGTGGCAGGTTCAAACTCGGCCCTGGCCAAAAACTGCAAAAAAAAAAAAAAAAAAAAAGAGAGAGAGAGATAAAGACCACTACTACAGCCCAGTGCCTGCCAGGGATGTCTAACCTTTCAGTCTTTTCTTTCAATTTTTAGTTTTCTCTTTTTCTTTTTTTTTTTCTTCTTTTTTGAGACAGAGCCTCAAGCTGTCCCCCTGGGTAGAGTGCTGTGGCATCACAGCTCACAGCAACCTCCAACTCCTGGGCTCAAGCGAGTCTCCTGCCTCAGCCTCCCAAGTAGCTGGGACCACAGGCGCCCGCCACAATGCCCGGCTATTTTTTTGGTTGCAGCCGTCATTGAACCGGCCATCATTGAACCAGCCACCTTAGGTGTATATGGCTGGCGCCTTAGCCACTTGAGCCACAGGCACCGGGCCTATCTTTTCTTTAAAAAAATTTTTTTTTGTTTGTTTGTTTTGGTTTGGTTTGGTTTTTGTTTTGTTTCCTTTGAGACAGAGTTTCACTCTGTTACCCTGGGTAGAGTGCCGTGGCATCATTATAGCTCACAGCAACCTGAGTCTCTTGGGCTCAGGCCTCCCGTGTAGCAGGGACTATAGACACCCACCACAATGCCTGGCTAGTTTTTCTATTTTTTACAGGGACAGGGTCTTGCTCTTGCTCAGGGTGTTCTCAAACTCATGCAATTCACCTGCCTGGGCCTCCAAGAGTGCTAGGATTACAGGTGTAAGCCACCAGGGCCAGCCCAACCATTTTTTTCCTGGCACACATTGGAAGAACAAGAGTTGTCCTGGGCCACACACATTAAATACACAAACACAAACAAAAGCTGAGGAGCAAAAAGAAGGTCCATGCATTATTTTTGCAAAATCCAACATCTCAGATAAGCAAAACAGGCCTCAAATAATCCACACAGTCTGCAGATGTTGGATACCCCTAACTATCTTACTTGAGCTTGCTCACACTTGCCTAGTTTGTCTTGCCTATTCTTTCCTAAGGAAATCACTATAAAAATTCTGGGCCAAGCTTTCCCTTGGCTCCTTCTGTCTCCTGACTAACCCAGATACTTCCTCATGGGGCCCTGCGGGGCACAGTGTGCCCCCTCCACTTAGGAGCTGTTAAATAATAGTCTCTTCTTTCAGAGGTACTTGTCTCCTTATTATCTTAATCACACCTGATTAAAACAAATCTCAAGTACAAATCAAGACCAAGGAGGCGAATTAAGAGAGGTTTTTTGGCTCAGTGCCTGTGGCTCAAGCAGCTAAGGTGCCAGCCACATACACCTAAGCTAGCGGGTTCAAATCCAGCCCAGGCCCGCCAAACAACAATGACGGCTGCAACCAAAAAATAGCCGGGTGTTGTGGCAGGTGCCTATAGTCCAAGCTACTTGGGAGGCAGAGGCAGGAGAATTGCTGGAGCCCAGGAGTTGGAGGTTGCTGTGAACTGTGATGCCATAGCATTCTACCCAGGGCAACCGCTTGAGGCTCTGTCTC
>NW_003852500.1:4793561-4806217 GCF_000181295.1 Otolemur garnettii
AAAAAAAAAAAAAAAAAAAAGAGAGAGAGAGGTTTTTTAAATTGTTGTTTCTTGTGTTTTTAAAAATAAGAGATACTGGACAGGCACGGTGACTGACACCTGTAATCCCAGCACTTGGGAGGCTGAGGCAGGTGGATTGCCTGAGCTCACAGATAGAGACCAGCCTGAGACAGAGTGAGACTACATCTCTAAAAATAGCTGGGTGTTGTGACAGGCGCTTTTAGTCCCAGCCACTTGGGAGGCTGAGGCAAAAAAATCCCTTAAGCCCAGGAGTTTGAGGTTGCTGTGAGCTATGACACCTTGGTACTCTACCAAGGGTAACAAAGTGAAACTCTGTCTCAAAAAAAAAAAGAAAAAGAAAAAAAAGGAGATACTAGCACTAGCACATGTTATATGCCAAAAACCAGTCTAGACGGAGAATCTGATAATGCAAATGATAGTGATGATAATTGAAATTGCAGCAGTGTGTACATGTAGCAGAACTTCATGTGCACTATACCATTACTTCAACATTTACTAGTACTATGATTTTAGATCCTGTAACTCTGTCATCCAAAGCATCCAGTGTTAAAAGATGCTGCCAAGGTTGGATAAGGTACCTAAAAGTCATTAACTTCATGATAGAAGTCAGATGACATTAACACTGTGAGGAAGGCCAAACACCTGCCACAATGCCCGATACTTTGTTAACCTATAAGAGAGTATCTTCTTCCTTTTTTTTTTTTTTTTTTTGGCAGTTTTTGGCCAGGGCTGGGTTTGAACCTACCAACTCTGGCATGTGGGGCCAGCTCCCTACTCCTTTGAGCCATAGGTGCCGCCCTTCTTCCTTTTTTTTTTTTTGAGATAAAGTCTCATTGTGTCACCCCATCTAGAGCACAGTGGCATCATTGTAGCTGACTGCAACCTCAAATTCCTGGGCTTAAGTGATTTTCCTGCCTAAGCCTCCCAAGTAGCTGGGACTACAGGTGTGTACCACCAGACCCAGCTAATTTTTTCTATTTTGGTGTAGAGTCAGGTCTTGCTCTTGTGCAGTCTAGTCTCAAACTCCTGAGCTCAAGTGATCCTCCCACCTCAGCTTTCTAGACAGTATCTTCATTTTCCAAATGCCTTCCAAGTTTACCATGTCCTTCTGTGGCATGCCTTTCAAAGGCTAGAGCTGGGGTACAGATCTAAGATTTATGTTTCTAAACCCCAAATATGAAAATGTTTGTGGAGGGCCAAGCGAGGTGGCTCATGCCTGTAATCCTAGCACTTGGGAGGCCAAGGTGGGTGGATTGCCTGAGTTTACAGGTTGGAGAACAGCCTGAGCCAGAGTGAGATGACGTTTCTAAAAATAGCTGGGCACTGCAGTGGGCACATGTAATCCCAGCTACTTGGGAGGGTGAGGTGAGAGGATTGCTTGAGCCCAAGAGTTCAAGGTGCTGTGAGCTATGACCCCACGGAACTCTACTGTAAGGTGACCAGACATCCCACTTTTGGCAGGACAGTCCCGATTTTTAACAATTTGTCCCACATCCTGCGGCATTTTAAAAAAGTCCTGATTTTTGCAAAGAAAGCACAACAAGCTAGGGAACAGTGGGAGAATGGGAAGGGAATATATGGTTTTCGGCTGCCATGTGGCTATTTCACCAGGATATGAGTTTTATATTATTTTTGTTAATTTTATAATGTTAAACTTTAATAATAAATAATTGTTGAGAACTGATTATCAAGAACTGCTTATCAAAGTTTGCATTGTTGATCAGAATTCAACCACCATTGTTTGGACTTAATGAACAATGGCATTTTTTGGCACTGGCAATGACGAAAACATTTTGTAACTGTCTCTTAGACAATACACATCGTACTGCGTGCTAGTGCTAGTTAAACAAGTGATGTCAACAAATCAGCTATTCAGATAATTTAGGTAAGTAATTTGTTTATTTATTTCATGAATTTAGCAGACAGTACTCATATTATTTACATTTTATAGTGGCAGCAAAAAATCTAGCGCTGGCCTTGAAAGTGACACTTACGACTTACAAGGTATCATGATTCAAAAAAATATTGATAAGGAAAAGGTTAAATCTTGGGCATCAGCAAAAATCACAATAGAGAACAAATGGTTAGAAATATTTCATCATTTTGAAACAAACTATGTTCCATACAACAATGCACTAAAAATTGTGGATATGCGCTGTCCTTACCAGGAACTAAATGCTGTGACTGAATGCATTTTTTGGTAAAACGCGGTAAATACGTTTTACGGTAAATAAAGCGTGGGCATCAGAAAAATCACAATTAAATGTTGAGACTTTCAAAGCCATTTTATGTGTGAAATATAATTTAACAAATTCTTGTGAAAAATTTCATGACCTTTTAAACAACAGCAATCTACTAAAAAAATTCACTAAAATGAAAAATATGCCAAAGAATAAAATAATACTATACATAATTTTTTAAATGTATTATATTTGTAAATTGTACTTATGTTGAAATTAAAAAAAAATTACAATACTATTTTTGCGTTCTATGAAAATTTTTGTTGCTCCATATAGACCAAATTTTTAATTAAAAACCCCCCTCCCCGCCCTAGTCAATGGTGTCCCAGCTTTACCAATGTTAAAATCTGCTCACCTTACTCTACTGAGGGTGACAAAGTGAGACACTGTCTCAAAAAAAAAAAAAAATCTAAACCCAAACATTAGTTTTTTGTTGTTGTTGTCGTTGTAGAGATAGAGTCTTACTTTGTCACCCTCCTTAGAGTGCTGTAGCATCATAGCTCACAGCAACCTCCAACTTCTGGGCTTAGGCGATTCTCTTGCCTCAGCCTCCAGAATAGCTGGGACTACAGGTGCCCGCCACAATGCCCAGCTATTTTTTGTTGCAGTTTGGCCAGGGCGGGTTTGAACCCCCCACCCTCGGTATATATGGGGCCAGCGCCCTACTCACTGAGCCACAGGCGCCACCCCCAAACATTAGTTTTTCTTATAAGATGTACAGTAGTTGATCACAAGGAATATTCAGCCTAAAATATTAAATGGCTTCCTTCCATGGAAGAAGTATTAACATTAATTAGAACGGACTCTGGTTATAATTTATCTCCTGAAAATTTAATATTAACAATAAGAGAGAAGACAACTCGGTGACTATAGCTCAGCGGCTAGGGTACCAGCCACATACGCTGGAGCTGGAGGGTTCGAATACAGCCCAGGCCTGCCAAACAACAATGACAACTACAACTAAAAAATAACAGGGTGTTGTGGTGGATGCCTATAGTCCCAGCTGCTTGGGAGGCTAAGGCAAGAGAATCACTTAAGCCCAAGAGTTTGAGGTTGCTATAAGCTATGACGCCATGATATTCTACTGAGGGCAACATAGCGAGACTCTGTCTCAAAACAAACAAACAAAAAAACAATAAGAGAGAAGAGAATAAAGTTAGCTGTTCTGTGTCCCTACAGCAGACTCTAGGAATGTTTTTCATCAGTGTTCTGCTTATAAAAACATCTAATTTTAGAAATACTCTGAAGCACCCTTTAATGTAGACAAAGTAATTTCACAGTATATTTCTGTGGTTTATTATGAAAAGAAAACAATTGCCTAAGCTTTCAGAGCATGTTCTTAGTCTAAAGATCAAGCAGCTGACTGCAAATCATCAATAACTAAGTAATATCACCAAAGGGGATGAATTAACTTCCTTGATGAACACACCCTAAAGGTAACTTGTAATGACTCATGTCCTTGTATAATTTTCTTTCCTTGAGTTCAGGAAGAACCTGTTACTTGCAGTGTAGCAAAGGTGACAGTACAGCCATTTCCCATGGTGATGTTATGTTATGTTATTTAAGTCTCTTATCTTAGGCTGGGCAGTGGCTCATGCCTGTAATCCCAGCACTCTGGGAGGTCGAGGTGGGCCGATCGCCGGAGCTCAATAGTTCAAGACCAGCTTGAGCTAGGGGGAGGTCTGGTCTCTAAAAATAGTCGAGCCTTTTGGAGGGCACCTGTAGTCCCAGCTACTTGGACTCTACCCAGGGCTTTATTTCTGAATAAATAAATAAATCTAGTTGGGCATCATGGTGGGTGCCTGTACTCCCAGCTACTTGGGAGGCTGAGGCAAAAGGACTGCTCAACCCCAAGAGTTTGAGGTTGCTGTGAGCTATGACGCCAGAGCACTCTAATCAGGGTAACAGAGTGAGACTCTGAAAAAAAAGAAAGAAAGAAAAACCTAGCAGTCATTATTTATCACACTCAAAGTTTAACAAACAATTATTATGTTTTGTGCTATGATTTTATATAGACTACATGAAGAGAATATAGAAACCACTCTAGCACCTCTAAAACCTTATTTTCTTGTAAAATGTAAACAGACAGCTTGGCGCCTGCAGCTCAGTGGTTAGGGCACCAGCTACATATACTAAGGCAGGCAGGTCTGAACCCTGCCTGGGCCTGCTAAACAATGACAACTACAACAAAAACATAGCCAGGTGTTGTGGTGGGTGCCTGTAGTCCCAGCTACTTTGGAAGGCTGAGGCAAGAGAATCACTTAAGCCCAAGAGTTGGAGGTTGCTGTGAGCTGTGATGCCACAGCACTCTACTGAGGGTGACATAGTGAAACTGTCTCAAAAAAAAAAAAAAAAAAAAAAAAAGAAATGTGGACTCTTGGCTGAGTGTGGTGGCTTACATCTGTGATCCTACCACTCTAGAAGACCACACAGTGGGAGGATCCCTTGAAATCAAGAGTTTGAGATCTTGCACAGAGTCTGAATAAAGCAAGATGCTAACTCTACTAAAAATAGAAAAATGGTGGCAGGCACCTATAGTTCCAGCTGAGATAGAAGGATTGCTTGAACTCAGGATTCTGAGGTTGCTGTGAGCTAGGTTGAGGTCATGGTACTCTAGCCTAGGCAATAGAGCAAGACTCTGTTTAAAAAAAAAAAAAGGAAAAGAAATATGGACTCTTGGGCTCCACAAAGACCTGTTATATCAGAACTTGCACTATCATATGATTTTCACAGAGATATGCCGCATATCAAGCCTGAGAAGCACTGCTCTACAGCAATACTATTCAGAAGAATTTTTTGTGATGATGGAAATGTCCTCTATGTATGGTAATATGGTAGCTACTGGCCATGTCTATTAAGCACCTGAAATGCAGACTGAGAAAATGAATGCTTAATTTTATTTAACTATAATTTATTTTATTATTTTTTTTTTTGAGACAGAGCCTCAAGCTGTCACCCTGGGTAGAGTGTCATGGCATCACAGTTCACAGCAACCTCCAACTCCTGGGCTCAAGCTGTTCTCCTGCCTCTGCCTCCCAAGTAGCTGGGACTACAGGTGCCCACCATACGCTCAGCCATAAAGCTGTCATTGTTGTTTGGTGGGCCCGGGCTAGATTCGAACCTGCCAGCTCAGGTGTATGTGGCTGGCACCTTAGCTGCTTGAGCACCACGGGCTGAGCCTATAATTTATTTTAATTTAAAAAGATACATAGACCAGGCACGGTGGCTCACTCCTATAATCCTAGCACTTTGGGAGGCTGAAGTGAGTGGATTGCCTAAGCTCACAGGTCTGAGACCAGTGTAAGACCCTGTCTCTTAAAATAAAAAAAATAGCTGGGCATTGTGACAGGCGCCTGTAGTCCCAGCTACTTGGGAGGCTGAGACAAGAGAATTACTTGAGCTCAAGAGTTTGAGTTTGCTGTGAGCTATGACACCACAGCACTCTACCGAGGGTGACAAAGTGAGACTCTGTCTCAATAAAAGAAAAAATTAAAATAAAATTAAAATAAAAAAATAGGGCGGCGCCTGTGGCTCAAAGGAGCCCTGCCCCATATGATGGAGGTGGCGGGTTCAAACCCAGCCCTGGCCAAAAACTGCAAAAAAAAAAAAAAAAAAAAAAAAGATACATGGTTGAGTGGGTGAGTGGCTGTCACATCTGATGGTACAGCTGTCTAGTGTATCAGTTTGCAATTGCAAGTAAGAGATCAAGATGTGACCACTATAAGCCAGGTGTATGCCTGTAGTACCAACTACTCAGGAGGCTAAGGTAGGGGGAATCATTTGAGCCCAAGAATTCAAGTTAATGAGATCCTGTCTCAAAAAGAAAAAAAAAAAAAGAAAGAATTGCTATAGCCCAGACCTATTAATTGAGCAATACAACCTGCCTGCTGTTCTAATATGCAGAATGACTTGAAGAAAGGCCAGTCCTCTTCAGCTGTGCTATATACTGAATGTTTATATTCTCCCAAACTTCTAATGTTGAAATCTATTTCCTAATGTGGTGATATTTGGAGGTAATACCTCTGAGAGATGATCAGTTCATAAAGATACCCCAGAGAGCTGCCTAGCTCCTCTGCCATGTGAAGACAGCTGTCTGTGAACCTGAACCAGAAAAAAGGTCCTCACCAGATACAGAATCTGGAACTTGACCTTGGACTTTTCAGTCTCTCAGAAATGTGAGAAATAGCATATCTGTTGTTTATAAACCACCCAGTCTACATTATTGTTAAAACAGCCTGAACGACAATTTGCTTCTTTCTGAGTGTCAGATAAGGATGAAGCCTGGGTCTCCAAGATGACACTGTTGAATGTTCTGCTTCCTGTTTCTTTCTTTTTTCTTTTGAGACAGAGTCTCACTATGTCAACCCTGGTAGAGTGCCATGGCGTCACAGCTCAGAGCAACCTCAAACTTTTGGGCTTATGCGATTCTCTTGCCTCAGCCTCCCAAGTAGCTGGGACTACAGGCACTCACCAGAATGCCTGGCTATTTTCTTATTGCACTTGTCATTGTTGTTTAGGAGGCCTGAGCCAGAGTTGAACCTACCTACCAACCTCAGTGCATGTGGCTGGCACCAGAACCACTCTGTTACAGTGCCAAGCCTGCTTCCTGTTTCTATCCGGTTTCTAAAAATCAACCCTCAGAAATTTCCAGCTTTAGTCAAAGAATTTTAGGGGGGAGAACTTTAGAGCCTGATAGCCCTGACAGATACGTTACCCTAGACTGATAATTTTCATAAATCACACATAAAGGTGGTTGACAGAAGCATATGAAATAACCAGGCACAGAGGCTAAAACCTATAATCCTAGCACTCTAGGAGGCTGAGGTGGGTGGCTTGCTTGAGCTCAGGAGTTCAACACCAGTCTAATTAAGAGCAAGATCCCATCTCTGCTAAAAATAGAAAAACTAGCTGGGTGTTGTGGTAGGTACCTACAGTCCCAGCTACTTGGGAGGCTGAGGTAAGTGGATCACTTGAACCCAGTAGTTTGAGGTTGCTGTGAGCTATGAAGCCAGGGCACTCTATCCAGGGTGACAGAGATGGGTCTCAAAAAAAAAAAAAAAAAAGCTTGGCGCCTGTAGGTCAGCTGCTAGAGCACCAGCCACATACACTGGAGCTAGCGGGTTCAAATCCAGCACCCTGGGCCTCCTGAACAACAATGACAACTACAACCAAAAAATAGCCAGGTGTTGTGGCAGATGCCTGTGTCCCAGCTACTCGGGAGGCTGAGGCAAGAGAATCACCTGGGCCCAAGAGCTGGAGGTTGCTGTGAGCTGTGATACTACAGCGCTCTACTGAGAGTAAGACTCTGTCTCTTAAAAAAAAAAATGCATGTTTAAGAAGAGAGGTATATTTTCCTTCTTTAAACATACTTCTGGTGATGAAACAGGTTGAGAGGGCCTCACATCTGAGATGAAAAATTCTTTCTTGCTACACAGTTGAGGTGAATTGACTCCAGGGGTTATGAAAGGGATTCTTAGGCATGTTGAAAAAGGGCAGGGTCAAAACGGCTTGCAAAAGCTTCACTTGGTCAGTTAAGAGAGACACAATCTGCTTCCCCTCCCAGGTTGATAATCTACCAGGCTACAGAGTTAACTGTGAGGAAAAGACTCCAAGCTTTGTTTTCTCCAGAGTGAAGTAAGAGAACTACCTGGGGACTGAAGACAGGTTGTCTGAACTCAGGTGACCTTTAGAGCAGGGGTCCTCAAACTTTTTAAACAGGGGGTCAGTTCACTGTCCCTCAGACCATTGAGCGGCCGGACTGTGGGCGCCGGGACGAGTCAGCTGCTAAGCAGGACAGGCAGTGGCGGCAAAAACACCAGACTGGCCGCATAAATGTCCTTGGCGGGCTGCATGTGGTCCATGGGCTGTAGTTTGAGGACGCCTGCTTTAGAGTCTTGAGTTCACACCTAAAGGCTAGGGCCTAAGACGGTGAAGGAACCCAGGGGTCTCCCCACCTCATCAAGAAGCCAGGAACCAGCTACTAAATAGCTCCAGTATCAAGCATGAATAATCCCTCCCCCACTTTCCTCAACCTGGTATTTCATTTCTTAGACTTAAATCAGAAAGAGCTGTATTAGCCTGTTGTGGTGATCCATGCTTGTAATCCTAACACTCTGGGAAGCCAAAGAGGGGGGATTCCTTGAGGTCAGGAGGTTGAGACAGCCTGAGCAAGAACAAGACCTTGTCTCTACTAAGCACAGAAAAATCAGCAGGTATGGTGGCACACACCTGTAATCTCAGCCTATTTGGGAAGCTGAGGCAGGAGGACTGCTTGAGTCCAGGAGTTTGAGATTGCAGTGAGCTACGATGATGCCACTGCACTCTATTTTGGGCAACAGATCAAGAATTTGTCTAATAAAAAAAAAAAAAGAGCTGTCTTCCAAAATAATAAGGAAGAGGTGATCAACGACATTCCATTCTAAAGCCTCTCAAGGGCCAACCAGAATCTCAGGAGTTTGCTGTAGGAAAAAAGCAGTAGCCTAGGAGCTATGCTAGGTCACAAATGCCTGAGGAAGGCCATATCTGAGTGGAGCTTACCCTTTAAGCTATTTCTGCTCTGACTAGAAGGAACATGGGCAGCTCTCAGGACACACCCAAGGCACTGCCTCTGTGGGGACATTCCTGGGTATAAAGAGCCCGTCTCCCCCCTCCTCCAGCTCCTATTAATCCTTCCAGAACCTCCTCAGTGCCACAGAACTTTACTGAACGCTAGATGCCTCATATTGTGCACAACCCTAGGAATACAAAGGGAGGGCACCTCTGGTCTCACCTGTCCAAGCAGATCCTCAGGGCCCTAGGCAACATGCCGCCCAGCTGATGGTTCCTTTATGGTCACCAAAATATGTTGTTGGACCAAGAAGTCTGTCTGCTTGTCATCGAAATCAATTAATGGAGAAGTGGATGAAATATCAACAGTTTTACTTTTTTTTTTTTTTTTGAGACAGTCTCACTTAGTCACCCTTGGTAGAGTGCTGTAGTGTCATAGCTCACAGCAACCTCAAACTCTTGGGTTTAAGTGATTCTCTTGCCTCAGCCTCCCAAGTAGCTGGGACTATAGGCGCCCAGCACAACACCTGGCAATTTTCTTTTTCTTGTTGTTGTTGTTGCAGTTGTCTTTGTTGTTTTAGCTAGCCCAGGCTGGGTTTGAACCTGCCAATGTGGTGTATGTGGCCGGCGCCCTTACCCGCTGAGCTACAGGCACTGCCCAATAGTTTTGCTTTTACTTATAGAAAAGCTAGCAATTCTGGAAAACAGTGAGGATATCTTTTTAAAGAGCTATTCTGTCGTTTGGGGAATTTTTGTTATTTTTAATTTTCACAGTAAAAGTAAACATTAGTAATGTTATTATTTGTTATAATATATATTAAACAGATTTTCTATAGGTTATAAGGTTATACAATATCTCCTTATTTTATTTTATTTTTTGAGACAGAGTCTCACTACATTGCCTTGGGTAGAGTGCTGTGGCATCACAGCTCACAGCAACATCAAACTCTTGGGCTTAAGCGATTCTCTTGCTTTAGCCTCCCAAGTAGCACAGACTATGGGTGCCCACCACAATGCCCAGCTATTTTCTGTTGTAGTTGTCATTGTTGCTTAGCTGGCCTGGGTGGGGCTTGAGCTCATTAGCCTCAGTGTATGTGGCTGGCACCATAAACTATGCTACGGGCACCGAGCCTATATCTCCTTATTTTAAAATGGTTATTTTTTTAACATAATTCTTACTTTATAGTCATTATTTTACTAAGTGCATTATTAAGTATACTTCGTATATTTTGTTTCTGAGACAGAGCCTCCCTTTGTCACCCTGAGTAGAGTGCCATGGTGTCATAGCTCACAGCAACTTCAAACTCTTGGGCTCAAGAGATCCTCTTGCCTCAGAGCCTACCACAATGCCCAGCTATTTTTAAAGACTGGGTTTCCCTCTTGCTCAGGCTGGTCTCAAACTCTGGAGCTCAAGCAATCCACCCACCTCAGCCTCCCTAGAGCACTAGGATTACAGGTATGAGCCATTGCCCCCTATTCCTTGTATACTGGATCTTTGGCACTATGGTCTTCAGAGTGTTCAGTGTTTTTAAATTTATCTATAATAGAAGGCCTTTTAGGAGGATAAGTAACTCCAGATAGTAAGTAGCACATGGGTTCATCTGGCCCTGCCAGGGCCGGTCCAGTAGTATGTAATGGTTATTTAGGGTAACAGTGGATGGCATCACCTGGAGGTCAGGAGCTGGAGATCAGCCTGTCTCTACTAAAAATAGAAAAAGTAGGTGGGCATTGAGGCGGCACCCATAGTGCCCTACTTGGGAGGCTGAGGCAGGAGGATTACTTGAGCCCAGGAGTTTAAGGTTGCTGTGAGCTAGGCTGATGCCACAGCACTCTAGCCTGGGCAACTCAGACATTCTGTCTTAAAAAACAAAAAAACAAAAAAACAAAAAAACTTCCCACTCGCTTAAGTCCCATGAACCCATTAACCCTACTATTTAGTCGTTCACTCCTCAAAAGTCCCGTGTGTACCCATCTCTTATCTCTGTCATAAACTCCCAAACCCCCTTGTCCAGAGACTTCCCATAAGGCCTGTCCAACCCGTCCCATTTTAACCCCAAACATCCTTCGTCCTTGGAGATCCCCTCTAGGCCTTCGCAAACACTCCCCGTCAGCCGACGGCCCCACCCCGCCCCCGCCGCCCCAGCCCCTTTCCCTGCGCCGCCTGCATCTCTGCTCGAGTCGGCTCGGCCCCGGCCTAGCCCGCGGGCAATACCTGGCCTGCGCTTCGTCCAGGCTCTGGTTAGTGATGGCCATAATTTGTTGCAGGACGTCGCTCGTGTCGGTACCCGGCGGGCAGCGCGGGGCGGAAGGCGGCGGCGCGGGGAGCGGCGGGACATCCATCAGCGGCGGTACCAGGCGGGCGCTGAGGAGTAGCTCCCGGACCTGGAGCACTCGGTGCGGGAGGGGCTCCTCAGCCAACGGCCGCGGTCTCAGATCCGCACTCGCGCCAGCTCACGCCGCCAGTCAACCGCCGTCTTGCACCACCCATAGTTACACCCCTCCGGCGCTGTTAGCCAACCGGAGCCGCGCACTGTCCTCAGGACACGCCCCGAACAGCCCTCTCAAAGGCCCAGAACTCGGTTGGGGGTTGCCAAGGCAACAGCGCTTCTCCAGTCCACAGTCCCGTAGCGTGTGGGAAAGCAATACCAGCACTTCTGAGGTTCAGGGGCCCTCGCCTCCCACCCATCTCTCCCTTCGCACGCCCGTCCTGCGGCATTTCTCACATCTCCTCCGAGTCCCTGCTCCTCTTCAGGTCTCCCCCCACCCACTCATCAGAGCTCCCAGTCTTCCTCTAAGCCACTCCCTATAACTAGGCGTCCTCAAACTACAGCCCAGCCCGCGGGCCACATGCGGCCCACCTCGGACATTTATCTGGTCCGCCGGGTGTTTTTGCTGCCGCTGCTTAGTAGTTCACTCGTCCCGGGGCCGCAGTCCGGCCCTCCAAAGGTCTGAGGGACAGTGAACTGGCCCCCTGTTTAAAAAGTTTTCTCCACTGCTAAAATCAGTTCTAGTCACTATTCCACGTCCTGCTTAAGAGTGGACCTCGCTTGTTTATCCATCCTCACACTCTATTGTGCTCCCTGCCTAGAAGAAGCTAGCCGTGGCTACCAAATGAAGGAAGGATGTTTGCTGAGAGGGCCCCAGTCAGAATCCTCCCTGGTCTTTGTTTCTAGCCGTTGGGACTCATAGCATTTAGAGAAGGAGCCTTATGCAAGACAAAAGGAACAGACTGGACATGAATCCCTTCTCCAAAGTCATGGTACCTCCCACAGCCTGTTTACTCTGAGGACAGATTGCAGATGCAGGCTCAGTAAAGGGTCCTCAGATTTGCTCAGAACCTTTCAGAACAGAGTCCATTTTCTTTCCGTTACTGCTGGAAAGGAAATTCAAACATCATCTGATGTGGGTGGATTTTTAGGTGTGGAGAGTCTCTAAAGGGAACAGCAGGAACTGAAAATGAATGGCTTTGACAGCATGTATGAACCACAGGAGACACTCCTTGATGAAAGAAACCCCTTGCTTGGTCTCAATAACAGGAAGTAATAGAATGTATGGGTACTGCAAAAAGCTGTGTCCTGTACAAGGGTCAGCCTCTAGCACAGAGGGCACCAGCCTGAAAAGTAGTGTACTTAAAAGAACTTGGCAGGAGACCAGGAGGGAGTAATCCTAGCACTCTGGGAGGTGGCGGTGGGTGGATTGCCTGAGCTCAGGAGTTCAAGACCAGCCTGAGCAAGAGCAAGACCTCATCTCTAAAAATAGCCAGGTGTTGTGGCAGGCGCCTATAGTCCCAGCTACTTGGGATGCTAAGGCAAGAGAATTGCTTGAGCCCAAGAGTTTGAGGTTGCTGTG
>NW_003852500.1:4806299-4831556 GCF_000181295.1 Otolemur garnettii
AGAGAGAGAGAGAGAAAACTTGGCAGGGAGGCTATTGAAAGCTTCAGCAATCAGCAGACACAAAATCTTGAAGCCACTTGGTGGAGAGAAGAAATTGACAAGAGGAAATGAGACAAAATCCCAAGAGACATGAGAGTGCAGGTTAGAATCTGGAGGATGCCGATGTAAGAGCAGCCAGCTTAGAGATGGCTTTTGGAGGCCATCAGGGGCCTCTACTTCATAGGAATTGGTTTGCTGCCTTGGCACCCAAAAGTGACTTGTCTCTCAGGCTCTGAGCTCCATAAAGGCAAGAACTGAATCTGTCATGGGTGTGTGCCTAGGTAATCACCTCTGGATATTTAGGCCCCAGGCCCTTGGAGCCATGCTACCCACTTGGTCCTTGGACCTAGCACATAGAGGAGGCAAGGGAGAGTTTTCCCAAAAGGAAACCTAGACCCATTTGATGTAAAAGGACCTAGATGTTTTTGGTTCTTCAGCAATGCATGCTTTAGTGGTTTAAGAACTGGCGTCTGATGAGAGATCTGGGTTCAAATACTAGCTGCTATTCAGCAAGTGAAACTGAAGTAGAAACATAGCCCTGTGTCCTTATTAGTGATTTGGGAGCAAAGAATCCAGGTCCTGGTCCACACTGCAGGCAGGGGCATCTGAGAGTGGCCTCATCATGGGTCTGACACATCTGAGGTTTTGGGGACTGTGGGATGAGACGGGGAAAGCCCAGCTGAGTTGCTAACCAACTCTGGGCTTTGTTGGAATCTAAAGCACTTTCCTCCTAGGGATTCTCTAATCCCTCAGTGTGTTTCTGTGCCCTTTTCAAGCTGTGTAACCATGGGCCCAGAATGAAACTTGTCTGAGTCACTCTGCTCACAGGAAAATAGGTATATCTGTGTGACAAGATGCAGGTGATGAATAAATAATGCACCTAAAGTGCTTATCAGTGTACCAACTCTCAAGTTCTGCATCCTGCTATCTAGACCCCACGACCTATGGCTCCAAGTGTAAATATAGGTGACAGGGTAGGCAATGGGGTAGACATGTCTGAGAATGTGACCTTTAATAATCTGGACTCAGAGAAGAGGGCAGGCAGGGGTGAGGGCACATATGGGCCAGAGACCCATAGCCTGGCACCTATGGGCCAGGCTCCAGAGAAAGAAGACAGACAGGCAGGTGGCAAGATGGAGACAGGGGACCAGAAAGAGGAGATGAACAACAAAGGAAAAAAGCAATAGATGCAAGACTCCACAAAGAAAGAGCAGCAGCCAGCCAAAGACTGAAGAAATAAGAGTGAAAACAGGGCCAAAGAAATGCCATGTTGAAGGAGCTCTGATAGGCCTGAGCGAAGGAGGACAAGTCCAGGACACAGGGACAGACAATCTGGATTTTTAACAAAAAAATGCTTTGAAGACCTTGGTGAAAAGTTTACTCCTTGTATTGTATCCTCCCTCTGGACCTTCCTCAATTCTGATAGGTACAGGCAAGGCCCTGCAGGATGCAAGGGGCCACAAACCTTTCCCAGTTCAGTGCCCCTCAGTCTGTGTTGCTAAAGAATCACTTTTATTTTATTTTATTATGTTTTTTGAGATAGTGTCTCAAGGCATTGCCCTGCTAGAGTACCATGGCATCATAGCTCACAGCAACCTCCAACTCTTGGGCTCAAGCAATCCTCTTGCTTCACTTTTTCTATTTTAGTAGCGATGGGGTCTGGCTTTTGCTCAGGCTGTTATCAAACTCATGAGCTGAAGCAATCCACCTGCCTAGGCCTCCCAGAGTGCTAGGATTACAGGCGTGAGCCACCACACCCAGCCCAAGAATCACCTTTTAAAAGATGATGTGTCCATAGTATGTCCTTGTTATCCTGTCACACTGGGCAGCATGGTCTACAATAGCTTTCATCTCTCCTACTCTTAACACAGCATCACATTGGAGGAACCATTCAGTCCACAGGGTTTACCAGAGACGTGCCATAAAAATAAAAAAGTATCTATGAATAAAACCCCAAACCTGAGATGACTAGAGAGCCAGATTCTTGTATCCCATCTGACTCTCCCAGGTACTTGGAGGTAACCCCAAAACCCTGAGCTCTGGATAGATATAGCTGTGTGCCTGGAGAGGGCTGGCAGTAGTGTTGTACCATTCCAGACCAGGGGTTTGCCTTTAAGTCTATTCCACTGGTTGGGCTGAATCAGGGGCTGCAGATCTGGTGCTTGCTGCCTCCTGCTGAAGTCCAAGGTAGCTAAAGGGTAGAGTCCATCAGAGAGTGGCCATTTTCAGGAATCATGATGCGAGTGCTGGCACCTGTCTGAGTAGAAGATGGATAGCGGGCAGACTTGTGGGTGGACCGGCGGAGACACACACAGCAGAGGAGGCGGCGGAAAGTGCGGCGCATCTCAGCATCTCGGCATGAGTACACTGCAGCATTGACCAGTGAATTGGCCTCAGCCAACAGTAGGAAATACTTCTCTACAGCTAGGACATTGCAGGATTTGCAGCCGAGACCATCCAGGAGCAGCACCACCTGGCCTGGTGTCCAGCAGATCACAAAGGCTCCTGTGGGATGGAGGCTGACGTAAGAAGGGTGGAGTGTCAGGAGGCCCAGCGCCTATGGCTCTGAGCTCAGAGCTGGAGTAGTCTCCAGAGCTTGGGCAACAACTGTGTAGTCTGCTAAGAGGAGACACCTTTCCTAAATGGTACATAGTGGCCGGGACCCTGGACATTTCTACATGGAGATTTGTTCAATGAGAGAAAGGAGGTCACCACAGACTGGTTACCTGGTAAGGGGAAAAGGATCACTGGGAACAGCTGATCCTCATTCTGGAAGGGTGGATGTATCCTCATGGAGGGGGGTCTTGCCACCTCTCCCTTCTTCCCAGTTCATTGTACATCCAATCCTGCTAACACCTCTTAAGAGCTTCTCACAGAACTCAGAACAAAATCTGACTCCTGTCCAGGACCCCTGAGGCCTTGCTGACCTCTACTCCTCACCAGCCAGCCTCTCCTCTTTGGAGGCTGTGGCCTGGTCCTGCCTTAGAGATTGTCACCTTCTACTTCCTTTGCATGGAATGCTTTTCCTTTCCCCTAGCTTTCAGGTCTCTACTCAGATATTCCATTCTAGGAGAATATTCGTTACTCAAATCATCCCCTCCCATCACACTCTATCAGATCACTTGTTTTGTTCATTGTTTCCCAGGGTCTCTGGAGGGCTGAGGCAGGTCCCCACTCACCCAGGATGATGACAACAGTCTTGACCAGGCTGAGTGTGGTCTCGCGGTAGCGAGGGTGGCAGCTGACGTGGTCTGCCATGCGCTGCACGCGCCGCCGCACATAGAAGAAAATGCGGGTATACACGGCCACCATGAGTAGGAAGACAAGCAAGCTGGACAGTGCCCAGACAGCTAGGTAGGAGCGGCTGAGCAAGGGGGCCATGCGTGAACAGTGGTCCAAGGCACAGAGGCAATGCCAGGAATGGGCAGGCAGTAGCCCGAGGCCCAGTGCTGCCATCCACACGCCCACGATGAGCATGACCACACGGCCACGGGGCAAGCGGCTGTGCAGCTGCACAGCCATCACACTGCGGTGCCGCTCCACAGCAATGGCGAGCAGTGTGGCCACTGAAGCCGTGAGGCTTGTGTCCAGCAGGCCCTGTCGCACAAACCAACCCTCAAGTGAGAGCCGTGCTGTGCGTGGACCTGTATGGAACATGAGGAAGAGGTAGGCCACGCCGGCAAAGAGGTCAGCTGCAGCCAGGTTGCCAAGCAGGTAGTAAATGGGCTGGTGGAAGCGACGGTTGGAGGCAATGGCTGCTATGACCAGCAGGTTGGTCAGCAGCACCAGCACACTGACAGTCAGCCCCAGGGCCACCACAACCACATCTTTGGGCCGCCAGTGAGAACTTAGCTCCTTGCCACTGTTGTTGTAGAAGAAGCCAATGGTCTCGTTGTAGTAGCACTGGCCCATAGTGACCACCTGGGGGCACAGAGGGAGAGGTCAGTGAATGTGGCACTGGCGCTTGGAAAGACACAGGAGGGGGCAGTAGCCAGAGGGGAGGGTCACAACAGAAAGGGCAAGGGGTCTCAAATTATATGCCTTGGAGCAAAATGGACCAGGCTAATCTGGAAAAAGGAAGCTTTGCGGGGTGGGGCCAGGGGAACAACTGTTCCTTACCTACTATAAAAGATCTTTATGAAAGCTGTCACTCAACACAATGCCTTGTTTTGTTTGTTAATAGAGAAGCGAAACAAAACCCATCTACAGACCAGTTTCAGCACTCCTGTCACCAATTTGTGACCTGGTGGGGTTGGGGATTGAAGAGAGTTAGGGCAGGACAAAGGGGCGTGAGTCGTGTGACAAGATGAGCTAGGGTCAATTTGGTGCCGGGGTCGGTGCAGGAAGCAGAGACTAGGCAGTATGTGAGCACAAGAGCCAGGTTACTTGCTTGGAACCCTCGGGCGGGGCCGGCGGAGCGGAGGCGTGAAGGCGACGGAGCCGCCCAGGAGAGTGAGCAGAAAGGCGGCCCCAGAAGTTGGGCAGCAGGACTTGGGCGCCAGTGCTTTCTAAATGGGCGGGGCACCGGGTCGTCCTGGGTGAGACGGAGGACCCTGGCGAAATTCGGGACAAAGACAGGGAGGCCGCAGCTGGCCGGGCCTCCAGGCATCCTCAAGCCGGGGAGGGGGTAGGAATAAGGGAACAGGGGGCGGCGCCCCAACCCGACTGGCACGTGCCGCGCCCTCCTCTGGACCCGTGCCCACCCACCTCCCGTCCATGCTGGCCTCACCTGGGCCGCCCGTCACGCAGCAGAGGGGTCAGGCTTGCGGGGGGTCGGGGTGGGCCCGAGGCCCATGGCCTAGCAGCGAGGGATAAGGAGCGAACGGGTGCGCCCAGCGCGGGCTGCCGAGAGGGCGCGGGAGGCGGGGTCTTCCCCTTCGCGTCCCGCCCCTAGCCCCGACCATCGCGCCCCGCCTCCACCACCTGGGGAGCCCCGCCCCGCTCCCGCCACCTGGGGAAGCCCCGCCTCCGAGGCCGCGTCGGGGGCGGGGTCGCCCGGAACCGCCGCTCCCCCATTTCCTCCCAGTCTCGCGGCCCCTCTGTCCCCCTTCTCCGTTTCCGGCGCGGGACCCCTACCCCGACCCCTGCACACCTTACAGGCTTGCAGTTTCGCCTTCAGGGCTGAATCACTTGGCTACTCCAGAAGTCCCGCCGAGACCTTAAGCCGCCCAGGCGCAGCTCCGGGTGGTCTCCAGGTCTGCGCCCCAGCTCCAGACCCCCCACCCTCTCAACCCCACCCTGCCCTCTCCCTCGCGTCCAATCGGCCGCCGAATTACAAGCCACGCCCTGATCTGACTTGGATCCCACTGCTGGGACCCCAGCCCAGCCTCAGCTTTCCCAGCTCTCAGCTTTAAGGCGTTGCTACCTCCGGTGCTCCGCAGACCTCTCCGGCTCCAGCTGACCATCGGGCGCAGTGAAGTTTTTTGCAGTTCCGCCCCCGCACTCCCCATCCTGAGACAGCGTTGTCCCTTGTACGGCCCTGCCCTGCAAATTCCTCTCTTTTTCGCGTCGTTCTCCAGGCTCCTACGATCCAGAGCACACAGCCCCATTGTCCCGGTTATCTGCATGTTGTTACACTGTATTTGTTTGACTATGCAGGACCAGATCAGGGACGTGGAGCTCCGGGAGGGCCAGGTCGGCATGACTCAGCCCCAGTTGTCTGTAAGTGCTCCCAGGTAATTAGGGATGAAGAAGGCGGGGGGGGGGGGAGGGGGGCGGTGCTACAGTTAGCCTGGTCAGTAAAATGGATTCAAAGGGTACTGCTCTTGCTAACCTTTCTCCCCTGCCACCCCCCCCCCGCCCCGGTAAAGACAGACATACACGGTACATAGGACACAGTTTATTTAAAAGTCGTCAGACTTCAGACCTCAAGGACCGCCAGGATTTGGAGTCTGAGCTGCCCACCTCTTCTGGGAACAGGTCACTTGGAGTCAATGAAGGAGGCAGGCAGGAATGAGGAAGTGACCACAACTAAAGTAGCAAAAGGCTCCTATACTGTCCAGTATAGGAGATTAGAAGTAAGTACCCCAAGGATCTCATAACCTGTCTGTATTCACCCTGAGTATTGACCCTGAATGACCTCTGAGCCTGAATAGCTCTGATGCTTGGCAGTGACCTGTGTCTGGTGGGGGAGTCCTGGGACATTGCCTCCACAAGGGTTTTAGGCTTCCTCCCAAGCCATGTAGTCTTTCTTTACAGAAATTCTGTGGTCTCTCCCACTCCCAACATTGAACTGGCCCGATGTTTGGCTACCAAGTGAGGGGAGGTAGGGAGACAATAGGTCCATTTTCCTAGTCCTGGGTTCCTCCCTTAGTCAAGGTGGTCAGAGATGCTCCTCAGTTTCCTCAGGTTGAGGGTCTGGGAAGGAGGTGGCCCTGGGCACAGCCTCACTGTCCAGTTTGGAGAGTAGCCGGGCTGTCTCCTGGGTGATCTCAAAATGCTTAGGCAGGGGGGCTCGGCGCAGGGGGCTGCCCTCACGGGAGGTGGCAGCAGGGCCAGGTCCCCGCCCCCGCAAACTCCCTCTGGGCACTGATGTGACTGGGGTCTCTTCGCACAGCTTGGAAGCCACCAGAGCCAAGCTGGACAGCTGGTGGGTGACAGGCCGCACACCCCCTCGGGGATATTTCACTGGCTGGCGACTGAAGTGGCCACGCGACTGTGTTCCCAGGAGTAAGTCCTCAGGGCCTTGACTGGATGCTGTGGGGTGAGGTCATCAATGGTGAGCACCCCCAGGTCCTTTGGATATCCCCCCAGGAATCATCTTTCAGCTAAGGCAGTCTGGGTAGGGGCATCCTTAGAACTTCTAAGCTACTTCATAACAAACTCACCTTCCCCATCATCTTTGGTGTCTTCAGGCTCTTCCTCTCTCTGGTCACTCTGTAGAGTTGGAATCTGCAGGGAGAAACCTCAAAATGAAGACCCATAAAACTCACTGAGTTCTTTGACACTCATAGAGAGCCAAGGGCTTATTCCTGGATTTTCTTTTTTTTTTTTTGAGACAGAGTATCGCTATATTGCCTTTGGTAGAGTGCCATGGAGTCACAGTTCACAGTTCTTGGGCTTAAGCGATCTCTTGTCTCAGCCTCCCAGGTTGCTAGGAATATAGGTGCCAGCCATAACGCCTGGCTCTTTTTTTGTTGTAGTTGTCATTGTTGTTTAGCTGGCCTGGGCTGGGTTCGAACCCGCCAGCCTGGGTGTATGTGGCTGGCCCCCTACTCACTGAGCTACGTGTGCTGCCATTGTTCCTGGATTTTCAAAAGTTCCTTTGCAGTTGTGGGATACAAGATGCTCTTAAAAGTGTATTACTTATGCCACAGTGCGCTTTGGGAGACTGAGGAGGAAGGATTATTTGAGGCCAGGAGTTCAATCAAGATTAGCCTGAGCAACACAGTGAGACCTTGTCTCTATAAAAATTACAAAAACTAGGATGGCACCTGTGGCTCAAAGGAGTAGGGTGCCGGCCACATATATCAGAGGTGGTGGGTTCAAACCTAGCCCCAGCCAAAAAAAAAAAAACAAAAATTAGCCAGCCTTAGCGGTGCATGTCTGTAGTTCCAGCTACTAAGGAGGCTGAGCCAGGAAGATCACTTGAGCTCAAGAGTTTTAAGTTCCAATGAGCTGTAATCATGCCACTGCCCTCATACATACCCAGGCAATAAAGGGAGACATTTAAAAAAAAAAGCCTGGGGGAAAAAAAAAAGCCTGGCTCAGTGGTTAAGGGCGCTGACCACATATACCTGGGGTGGTGAGTTCGACCTGGCCCAGGCCTGCTAAACAACAATAACTACAACAAAAAAAATAGCCCAGTGATGTGGCGGGCACCTGTAGTCCCAGCTGCTTGGGAAGCTGAGATAAGAGAACTGCTTAAGCCCAAAGAGTTAGAGGTTGCTGTGAGCTGTGACCCTATGGCACTCTACTGAGGGTGACAAAGTGAGACTCTGTCTCAAAAAAAAAAAAGCCATCTTCACATTAGGACTAGGGAGTGCCTCTGAAGTACCATCTTGTGCTGCTCTCTACAACTGTTATCAACTTGCATCAAGTCTGCTTTCTACTATATCTGTATATTCTTAGGGCTCTGCCTTTAGGTAATGGCAGCTTGAGTTCTTTCTATGTTGACTTCTTTCTTATTTTATGAGCCACTCCAGTTCTCAGAGACTCACAACTCACTGACCATTCCTTCCCAGCTTGGGGCTGCTCTTGGGGGATGTCTTTGACCAAAGGAATGGTGTGTGTGGCAGGATACCAGGAGCACAACCCTTGCGTATAGCCTTGGGCTGCCCAGAGTGGCCACTGCTGCCATCTTCCTGGTTCACAGCTGACCTCTGGATCCTGACAAGTGACTCTGTTAAAGTCACTTGCTATGGCTCTCCTTTTAGGGCTACTTAATGACTCAGGGCCTATCAGGACTGTGGAGAGGATGTTGGGAAGACTGTATAGACCTGGTGCATAGTAGGTGTGCATCCATTGGTGGTCTATGCCCCATGCATAGTAGGTTAGAGGTCACTGGGAGCTGACAGAGCCATCTGGACCCATTCCTCTTTGGTCTTTCTTCCCACCACCTTCCCCTAATTCATTACAGGATAGGGCGGTACCCTGAATACCAGGCATGCTTCCACGGTAGGGTCTTTGCTCTAGCTGTCCTCTTTGCCTGGAACACCCTTCCCCAGAACTCCATATGACTCACTCCTTCCTTGCATCCTTCCAGCCTCTGTTCAAATCCACTTTCTCCATGAGACCTGCCCACACCATCCTACTTACTGCTATAACATGCCTCTCTTACCTTGATGCTCTAGATGTCTGGTCCCTTACTGTACCCTTTCTTTCCTCTATTATATATAACTGACTTTGTATCATATTTATTATTTGTCAGCTTTTCACCCATGAAATGTAGGTGCTGAAAGGATGGGGTCTTTGAATATTTAGCTTACTGATGCAGCTTCCTGCTTAGAACAATATTTGGCATGTAGTTAAGTGTTCAATATATATTCTGTTGACGGAATAAATGGTCACCCATATTAGTACCTCTGCAGGGCTGTCTCCTGCTGTTACTCCATTATTGCCCACCACTCAATTTCTCAGTATTCCTTCCAGAATAAACATGGGTTAAATGAGGAAGAGAGAAAGAAAATAAAAGAAATTTTAAAGGTAAAGGAAGGAAGAAAGACAAGAGAGAGATAAAGAGAATTAAACAGAGATAAGGTCTTCTCCATGACCATGGGCCCAGTGGGTTCTTACCTCTGGGGGCATGGTGTCGGGATGCTTCTCCAGGGTACTCTGGAGTTTGGGGTCTGGGTCAAGGTCCAAGGCTAGGGCTGGGGACTTGGGGTCTGGGCCAAGGTGTGGCAGTAGCAGCTCAGAGCTGGTTGTGAGGGGTCCAGGAGCTGAGCTGGATTCTTGGGGCAGAGGCTCAGTGGCCAGCAGGAGCTCATCCATCCCAAAGATCTGCTCATAGTGCACAATGAGGAACTCGACAAGCTGGGCCTGGTGTCCTGAGTCCAGCAGGCAGGTGACAGGAATGGAGCCAGCTGCCCATGGACCATCTGGTGGCCGCAACAGTGTTGGTCCAAATACAATGCCCAAATTGTTGGCAGACATCTTGTTTTCCTCAAACCGTGCAGCCACCCTAGGGATAGTATGAGGAGAGAGTCAGGGCATGGGATGTTAGGTCATCAGTCTGAGGGTAAGAGTAGAATCCACAGGCCAACCTAGCAATGACTTGATCATTGCTTGAGACCAGCAGCCGCATGCCCAGAGTGGGGGGTCAGGGGTAAGTACCCAAAGTTACCAGTCACATATTAAGGTTCAGAGTTCAGAAAATATATGTTAAAAGTCAGAGATCAGTGTCAGGTCAGCGGCAGGTCAGTAGTAATTCATGTCCAGGGAAGGAGGTCATGTTTCAAGGTTCAGGGACCCATGCACACCTGAACAGATGGGCCACCAGATGGCGCAGGGTGTTGTAGTTAGAGTCAGGCAGCTGTACCAAGAGGGTCTTCAGTGAGCAGATAATCTCAGGGCTGGGGCTGGGGGTCCCGGGGTTGTCCCCAGGGTCTGCATGCAAGGTCTTAGCCAGAGAGATGAAGGCATCGTAGAGGTGGAAGGGGATCACAGGGTCGGTGAGCTGGGGGTGCAATGGGTGGGGATGACAGCAGTGTGGGTGGGATGTGGAGGGTCCTCAGCCTGAGTTCCCCCCACAATTGTCTGAACACCTACCTCCTGGAGAAATCGCTTGAGGACACTTGAGACATCATGAGGTGAGTTTCCTGACAACTCCACCAACGCACGGCCATTCTCAAAAGCCTGGCACAGCCGCTCCACCCGAACCCGGGAACCACTGACCCGGTAAATGCCCTGTAGGACAAGAGCAGGAAAGGGACATCTGGCTCATGATCTAGCCATCAACAGGGTTGGATCACTTTTAGGGATGATCAAGGGTCAAGGTGGCACCTGCACACCCAGGGCGCGGTGTTCTATCTCGGCTGTGCACCTGGTGACCACAAAGGGAACTTCTTCCGGGAAGTCCCTGGGCAGTTGCAGGAAGTCAATCCCAAAGAGGGGTGTCCGAGTGGGAAGTCGTTTGTGTCCGCAGAAGATCAGCAGAGTCTCAAGGCAGCGCTTGTGGCAGGTCAGAAAGCACTAGGGGAAGGTCACAGGGTCAGGAAGGTCACAGGGGGCCAATAGGGGAAGAGAAGGTCATAGAGATCCTCAGCGAACAAGTGACTATAGATCAGATCAGGGCAGGTCCAGGGACAGGAAAGTTGTAGGGATCTCAGATCAGGGAGGTGATTAGGGGCCAGCAGAGGTCATGTAGTCATCAGCCCAAGCCACACCTCCTCACACTCCGTTCCGCTGACCATGAAAGCTTCACACTCGCGGCACTTGGCTGGGCCTCGCAGCCGCCGCAGCCGGTGGGTCTGAGCTGCACTGGACAGTGTCCACTTCCTGAAGGGGCTGCCCAGCCCATTCTCTAGCCCTTCTCCCAGGTCTGTAGGGAGACAGGGTTAGGGGTGCCTGGACCACCTCCCATGCTGTCCCATCCCTCCTGCTTCCAGCCTCACCAGGGTCTCGCTCCTCAAAGTCATCTGAGGACTCAGTGCCTATTGATGAAACTTTTACCAGCCGCCGTGTGTCAGGGCCTGGGGTCAGAAAGTCAGAGGTTCAGGGTCACAGGGGTCATGGGAGATTCCAACGCTTCCAAAACTACTCACAGATGCCCATATGGAAGGGGTTAGAAGTCAGGAGGGGGGCTGGGCACCTGTAGTTCAAGCGGCTAGGGTGCCAACCACATATACTGGAGCTGGCAGGTTCAAATTCAGTAGTGGTGGCCCAGGCCCGCCAAACAACAATGACAACTACAACCAAAAAAAAAAAAAATAGCCAGGCATTGTGGCTGGTGCTTGTAGTCCTAGCTACTTGGGAGGCTGAGGCAAGAGAATCACTTAAGCCTAAGAGTTTGAGGTTGCTGTAAGCTGTGATGCCATAGCACTCTACCCAGCGTGACAGCTTGAGACCCTGTCTCAAAACCTGTGGCTCAGTTGGTAGGGCGCCGGCCCCGTATACCAAGAGTGGTGGGTTCAAACCTGGCCCCAGGCTGAACTGCAGCAAAAAAATAGCCAGGCGTTCTGGCGGGCACCCGTAGTCCCAGCTACTTGGGAGGGTGAGGCAAGAGAACCGCCTAAGCCTAGGAGTTGGAGATTGCTGTGAGCTCTGTGACACCATGGCACTCTACCATGGGTGATAGAGTGAGACTGTGTCTCTACAAAAAAAAAAAAAGAAAGAAAATGAAGCAAGAGAAATGCTTGAGCCCAAGTTGGAGGTTGCTGTGAGCTGTGATGTTATAGCACTCTACACAGGAGGGCAGCTTGAGACTGTCTCAAAAAAAAAAAAAAAGTCAGGAGAGGTAGAGAGAATCAGGCAGGTCAATGGTTAAGGGCTAGAGAATGGATCAAACCATGTGGAGCAATTCAGAAGGTAGAAAAAGAGAATGGGTCATAGGTCAAGAAAATAGGTCTGGGGTATAGGGTAGGGCAGAGGTCAAAGAACAGGTTAGAGACTGAGGATGAGAACTTGGCTAGTGGTTGGAGGATGATCAGACGTGTACTGTGAGGTCAGATCAGGTTATATCCTTACCTGGGCTAGAAGTAGGAGAGTCCATGGACCGAGACTCAATGCCACCGCCCACACTGTCCACATCACTGCCTGGAGTGGGGCCTGGAGTCCCTAGGTGGGGACAGGTCAATAAGGACAACCCCCTACCCCAGTACCATGCCCAGTAGGTTCTCATTGCACTTACCCTGCCAGCTTGTGCCTGAGTCCTCCCAAGTGCCTGGCTCAGTCAAACTCTCATCCAGCCTTGGAGGTAGGGGCCCTGAGAGCTTTTTCCTGATGTCCAGAGGGGAGCTGAAAGAACAGGGGTTTGAGGGCTTGGTCCCCAGGAAGCTGGCCTGAAATGATAGCACTCAGGCATTGGGTCTAGGTCCCAACTTCAAGTACTTGGGTCTGCTAACCCTGATGCCCACGAACAATGTGGCCCCTTTTCTGTCTTTGTTTTTTTAGAGACAGAGTCTTACTCTGTTGCCCAGGCTGAAGTGCAATGGCCCAATCATAACTTACTGCAGCCTCAGTTCTAAACTTAAGAAATCCTCCTGCCTCAGCCTCAGAAAAACAAGGACTACAGGTGCCTGCCACCATGTCCAGCTCCTTTTTAAAATTTTTTGAAGAGATGAGGTCTCTAATGTTGCCCAGTCTGCTCTCAAGCAATCCTCTGGTTTGGCCTATCAAAGTGTTGGGGTTACAGGTGTGAGCCCACACCAGGCATCATCTACCCTGGAATGCAATAATCCCAAAGTCCTGTTCTTTCCAGGAAAGGGACAACCCGGCCAACTCCCAAAAAATCTTGAGAGCCTTGAGGGTTAAATATTAGAGGCTTTGAGTTCTCTGACCTCAAGTACCCATCCCTGTGGTGCCAATGGCCTGGCACTGCGATTTGGGGATTCATTCCTGATTCCCTGCTCCTGCTGCCCACCTATGCAAAGAGGGAATGAACTCCTGGAAGGAGAAGGCAGGGGGTGGGGGCGGTGGGGCTTCAGGTTGCTTCGCCCGCACGAACTCCTGGTAGCGCTGGCCAGGCTCAAAGGGCGCGCAGCACTCGGCCAGGGCAGTGAAGGCACGAGGGCCACGCTCGGCCTGTGCCCCTCGCAGTCCGAATAGGCCCAGGGTCACCTGCAGGGTGGAGACAGCAGTCAAGGAAGGGAGAGGCCTGGGAATATGGGGGTGGAGCCTGGGCTGGAGCGGGACCTACCCTTAAAAACAGGATCAAGGTGAGGGTTTGGGTGGGGCCTGTCACCTTGGTGTGGTTTAGGGACTAGGGCAGTGGGCCCAGGGACAGGGACTTGTATGGTGAGAACAGAGGCCAGGTCATCCTGGGACAGAACCTCATGGCGATGGGGCTGAGGACAAGGTGCAGTCAGGGTCTGGAGCAGAAACTGACTGTGGAGGCTCGGCACCTGTGGCTCAAGCAGCTAAGGCACCAGCCACATACACCTGAGCTGGCGGGTTCAAATCCAGCCAAACAACAATGACGGCTGCAACCAAAAAATAGCTGAGCGCTGTGGCGGGTGCCTGTAGTCCCAGGTACTTGGGAGGCAGAGGCAGGAGAATTGTTTAAGCCCAGGAGTTGGAGGTTGCTATGAGCTGTGATGCCACCCTCAGGCACTCTACCCAGGGCGACAGCTTGAGACTCTGTCTCAAAAAAAAAAAAAGAAAGAAACTGACAGTGGAAAGAAATGGACTAGCCCTAGTGCCCACAGCAGAGCTTAGGGGTGGAGATGGCAGAGGCAGTGAGGGGTGGGATTCAGCAGCCAGGGCCCAAACCAGGTGAGATCAGTGCAGCTGTGGTGAAGGGCCTCACCCGTCTCAGCACTTCGTCCCCCTGCAACACCAGCTTGCGTACATGGGACACAATCCGCTGTTTGGTAGTCTCCAGGTCTTGCTGCCTTGCGTTGGCCTCACGGACGCAGGCCTGGTATAGTGCCTCTGCCTCGTGTGCCTAGGGAAACCAGGGCCAGAGGGCACATGTGGGGGAGAACAGAGGGACGTAGGGGGCATTGAAGAGGCTCATGGCCCAGTCCCCACCTTGGCCTGGGCTTCCTCTCGTGAGCGCCGCCGCCGCTCCTGTTGCTTGCTAGGTCCAGGCGATGCCTGGGGGGCCGTGTCTTCAGGGGACACGTGGGAGCGTGCCCGCAGGTCCTCACTGCGCTGCACATACTGGAGCTGGGCCCGCCGCAGTGCCTGCACTGCCTCATTCTGGGGTAGAGGGTGAGGGATAAACAAAGGTCAGCACCCTGGCCTCTCCTTGGTCAGCCAGCCCCCCATCCGCTACTGGTCTCACCATCCGCTTCTGCTCCTTCACCCATTGTTCCTTGAACTCCTTCCGCCACTTCTCAATCTCAGTCCGTTTGGCAGCCAGGGGCTGGCAAGGGCAGGGGATGGGGATACTGCCTCAGGGATACCTCAGAGGCAGTCTTTCCATTCTTCCACCCATGTGCATTTCCTCCTCTGATCCTCTTCTGAGTCTGTATTCTCATTCCCCAACTCCCATGCAAGTCTTCTCACTCAGACTTGCTCATGAGTGAGCAGGTCCTCATGTCTCCCAACCTTTCTGCCTGGACCCAGACTCTGAAACTTCGTCCTGAGAACACAACCCCTCTTGCCTCTCTGCACAAACAAACTGAAGCATGATTTTGCAATGGTGCAGGAAGCTGGGTTTGAATCTCTGCTGGGTAACCTTGAGCAAGTTTCTAAGCATCCCTGGGCCTCAGCTTCCTCATCAGTAAAATGGTGATGATGGCAGTGGTGCCTTTCTCCCCAGGGATTCAGAATACAAAGGACAGCACAGTGGCCTTTTTCCCATCATGCCTCACCCCCTCACCTGGTAGTAGTCTCTTTTCTGCTGGGCCACTGTCTCCATGGCCAGGGCTCCAAGGCTGAGGTCATGCTCCAGAAACAGGGTATAGACGTATTGTAGCGGCATATGGCTCTGGGTGTAGGGGCAGAGGGAGAAAGTAGAAAGCTGCTGAGGATCTTGGGGGCAAGGCTGGAGACCTGGGGACCTTGGGCTTTCAGGGGACCTGGTCATGGCTACCTGCTGCTGTATGGACACCTTGCCAGCTTCAGCGATCTTCATGATGCTTTTAGCAAACTCCAGCTCTGGGAGGAGAGACAGCAAGGATTTGGGTCCAGCTAGGGTTTGGGCACTGCCTTTGGCCTAGGATTGGGGCAGAAGGAGTCCTCACCATAGCTGGCTCTCTTCTCTGTCCAGGCCAGCAGCTCCTTGGCATAGCGGGTCCAGGTCTTAGCATAGTCCAGGGCTGCATCCACACCCCCCTTGGTCCGAATGAGTCGCAAGTCCAGTTCCTCCCCTGGGACAGATGGGTAGACTACTGATTTCTGAGTCCTATGTTCCTGTGGAGCCTTCTCTGATGCCCCAGACTAATCTCATGGTGTCTGTGCTACATCCTTACAGCTCCCCAAACATCCCTGTGGAATCATTTGTCCTGGTTGCAATTTTACATATTCTTTACCCAGACTGGGGGCTCCTTGAGGGCATGGGCTTGAATCTGTTGTGTGTACTGCCATGTTCCTGGCATCTGAATGATGCCTGGCATGGAACATGGGGTTAATGATAACTTGCTGAAGGAAGGACTCCTTTCTGCTCCCATAGTCCTGGTTTCAAAGTCCCCTACCTGTGAGGGGTACAGGGCCCTCTGAGGAGGGGCCGCTCCAACAGCTGGCTTCACTGGTCTGGTGGGAAGGGAGAGAGCATTCAGCAGCAAGCAGGGCAAGGGCCTTATCTCCCTGAGTTCTTTCTTCCCAAGGCCCCTCCTCCCTGTCCCCACATTCCTCACACTCCCTACTCACCACAATGGCTGGGGGGGCTTTGTTAGGCTCTGGGTCTCCTGAGAGCACAGGGTCTCCAGCCAGCATTTCAAGGGTTCTGGGGGATAAGGGTGTCAGGATGCCACCCTCCACCCAACCTGTCTTACCAAGGGCTTTAGGGGCTCTGGGGAAGGTTAGGGGATGGTCCTGGAAATCATCTCTGTGGTATCTTTTGTATCTAGGAGGTCTAAAGAATGGGGTTTTGAGGGAGCTAGGTGAGTTTTTAATAGGACTTGAGATAGTTTTTGAAGGGCCCCAGGTAATCTGGGGCCTCATAGAGTGGTATTATAGAGGGATTTCAAATGTTTAAAGGGGTCACAAGAAGGATATGTGAGGTTCTAGGACCACTTTAGGGATTTCTAGTTGATTTGGGGGGATGACTTTTGGGAAATACAAGTGTCTTGGAGGGTCCCATCCTAGACTTCTCAGATTATTAGGTAAATTGGTTCAAATGTTGCAGATTCCAAGTGAGGTTTCAGGACACCTACACGGTTGGGGGGATCCTGAAAGGATTTGCTGGGTGACCCAGGCTCAGACTCACACGTTCCCCAGTGAGATTTCAAGGTTGTCCAGGCTCCGGAAGATGTCACTATACCTCTTTCTGCCCTCGGGAGCTGAGGGAAAACCTGTGGAAAGGGAGCGTAATACATGGGCCAACCACTGCCTCCCTCTACCCATGGTACCACAACCAATTTCACTGGGGGCAGAGGGGAGATAGAAAGAAAGAGAGGGCTCGGCGCCTGTGGCTCAAGTGTATAAGACGCCAGCCACATACACCTAAGGTGGTGGGTTCAAATCTAGCCTGGGCCCGCCAAACAACAATGATAGCTGCAACCAAAAAAATAGCCAGGCATTGTGGTGGGCGCCTGTGGTCCCAGCTACTTGGGAGGCTGAGGCAGGAGACTCGCTTGAGCCCAGGAGTTGGAGATTGCTGCGAGTGATACTACAGCACTCTACCCAGGGGGACAGCTTGAGGCTTCATCTCAAAAAAAAAAAAAAAAAAAAAGAAAGAGAGAGAGAATGAAAGTCTTGACCTCTTGAGGAGTGTGTGGGATGGAGAGAGAGTGGGCTTGGGTGGGGCCAACTCTGGGCAGGCAGACGGACTTAGACACCACCAGAGACAGCTGCTCAGAGGTCTACACGGACCCAGAGCAGGGCAACAAAACAGATGCCCCAGAGGCAGCTTCACTGTCCCAGGAAAAAGAGTGAGCTTGACAATGGAATCACATGGACCCTAGGCCAAACAGATGGAAAATACACATGGGACTGAAAGGAACAGAGCCCAAGGCAGAAACACACACGGAGAGACTGAAACCACCAGGGGCATAAAGACAGAATGACAGTCAACATATACTAGGAAGACACAAAGACAGCCGGAAACACAAGCCGAATCTTGCCACATTTCTGCCGCCGCCCCCGCCCCTCTTCCAGGGGCCCCAGATCAGCATTGCCTGTTTACTGGAGCTATGGAGGAGGCCTGTGGGGATCCTACTGCTTTGCCCTCTCTTTTAGCGGTCGTGACACCCTGCCCCCATCACAAAAATCAGAAGCAGAAGCGGCCACTTCCCCTTCCTGGGCCCCCTCCCCCAGGCGACCGACCGGGGTAAAGAATAGGAAGGGGGTTTGGGGGTTAGGGGATGGTGTCCCAGGCCCCTCCAGGCATGAGGGTCCCCACAGTGGGAGATCCTTGCATCTTTTCCATTCAGTAATTCCTTTCCCAGCTCTCCAGATGGAGAGGGACAGGAGGGGCTCTTCAATTTAGGAAGTGAGGGACGGTCAGTGAGGTCCCTCCCGAATCCCAGAACCCCTACCCGGCTCTGCTTCATCCATGGCTAGGACAGGGTATCGCTCGGCTGGGAACGGGATGGGGAAAGTGTCGCGCGCCAGCGGGGCCCAGCCCCGATTTCCTGCCGCTGCTGCAGCAGAGCAGCCCAGGTTTCTGCGTGGCTCCGCCCAGCCTAAACCACACCCCCAACAGACAGCCACGCCCCTTGCCCCCGGAAGCCTTGCCTGGGTACCCGGCTTAAGCGCCTGAGACGCTGGCGGGCCAAAAGCCTCTGAGCAATCAACCTAGCCGGTCAAGCCCTATAGCTGGGCATCCTAGGATCCTTCCAGGCCAACCTTTCTCTCCCCAGATCTTCTTGCCACCCCAAATCCCACGGAGCCACAGTATTCCCCTTCCTCAGTGATCCCAGAGTCTGCCCACTCTCAGGAGCCTGTCCACGAGCCTTCCACACACTTAATACCCAGTGAGCCCTGCCAGGGGTCTCTTGAAGCCCCAAGCCATCCAGGTCTGACTGTGGTCATAGTGCCCCCTGGTGGATGCGCGATACCTCTTAAGTACACCAAACCTGACCGAGGGGACCGACCCCCAGTGACTTATAAACCTGAATCAACTTCTTAGGGTCAAGATTATAGCACAACTAGACAGCACCCCTTTTAGACATAAGGTGGACAGAGATCCACTGTCCCGGGTCCCCCAAGAGTCATCGCTAGGTCAAAGTCAGCCTCTCCTACATTCCTTAAGACTATAGGGCCCATCTGCTGGGCGGGATCTAATCCCCTTTCCTCTCCTGAGACCCACACTGGATCTCAGCCTACTTTCTTACTCTCACTTAACTCCTGCTCACAGGGGCGGGCTTCCTCAGGCCATCAGCCACACTCTACCAGATGAAGAAACTGAATAGGAGCGGGGACAAGATGACCGTGAAGCAGCTGAGGGTAAAAGGTCGGGTGTTGGAGATGGGTCCAGAAGCCCTGCCCTGGAGGTTGCCACAAGCAGCTTGTCAGTAACAAAAACGTGCCCACAACCAGCACTTTTTTTGAGTTTTTTTTCATGTTGCCATTCGTAGAGTGCTATTGCATCACAGCTCACAGCAACCTCCAACTCTTGGGCTTAAGCAATTCTCTTGCCTCAGCCAGGTACCTGCCACAAAGCTTGGCTATTTTGTTGTTGTTGCATTTGTCACTGTTGTTTTAGCTGGCCTGGGCCAGGTTCGAACCTGCCACCTTCGGTGTATGTGGCTGGTGCCCCGCCCACTGAGCTATGGGTGCCACCAGCCTGGCACTTTATTAAAGTATAATTTTGCTTCCTAAAGATTTTAAAGGCAAGGCTCTCATGCTGCCCATCCCAGGCTCCTCCAGGTATGAGGGTCCCCACAATTGGGGATCCTTGCATCCGTCCCATTCAGGAATTCCTCTCCTGGCTCTCCAGATGGAGAGGGACAGGTGTGGCCCTTCTGGAACTTTGAAAGGAACCTATCAGTATAAGGGCTGAGCCAGGCTTTGGATCCTATCTCAGTCTCCTGTACCTGCATGCTGTCTTGTGATGTGAGATGGTACAGCAGCCTAGGATCCCAAAGAGGGTGACCCAAGTTGGTATTTGCGATGTTGTATATCATAGTCTAACAAGGCACACAATTATTTTATGTATTATGGAAAAGGGAAAAATACCACCAATTCTATGGCTTCTCTCAAGTGTCTGAGTTATTCAAATGTGAAACTGAGACCACAAAAGTACTTGGGTGATTGTTAACACTAGAAAATACACAGAGTTCTCTGGGATTGGAGCTTGGCCCATCCAACTGCTCATGTGCTATAGAGGGTATCATCATTAACAATCTTGCACGGCCTGGGGGGAAAGTGCTGGACCCTTCCTCAGTGACCACCAGACCTCCACAGTACCCCAGTAAACCCTGTGTGGCACAGACAGAGGTAGAAGCACAGCTTCTTAAAATCTCAGATGCTTCTTTATTTACCAAAGATGCTAGCCCAGGGCTGGTTCCATTTGCCAGGCTAGCGGAGTGCTGTGGAGGTCACAGCTCAGTCTTCCAAAGACAAGGCTGCATGGCCTTGCCACTGGGGGGGTGAGGGGCAGTGTTCCCTCCTGGGGCCCTGGCAGGTTCCCGCCTGGCAGCAGCCAGGGTGGGCAGTAGGTGCCAGCACCACCATCTCAGGAAGGCACTTTCAGCTTCGGGGTCCCCAGGAAGAACTGAAGGACACGGTCAGCCAGGAGCGCCAGGCAGAAGTCCAGGAGCAGGACCTGGGCGATGACCAGCTTGAACTGTCAGGGCAGGGAAGGCCAGTGAGCCAGAGACCTGCAGCTGGGCCCAGGTCACCCCCATAGGAGGGCCACTGCGCCAGGGACACACAACTAGGCCCAAGCTCAGCCCCACTGGCCTCATGGCCACTCACCTCCACAGGGATGTCCACGAGGCCAAACTGGCTATTGAAGTCAGGTGAGGAGCCAAGGAGCAGGCCAACGATGGCCAGGAGTGACACTGCCAGACTCCATACCAGGGGCTTGTTTTCGGGAAGGCTCTCCATGAAGGGAGGGCCCTGCAGGAATGGACAGCGGCTGCATGTGGTGGGTGCTTGCTGGGCAGATGGGGCATGCTTAGGGCAGGGAGCCAGGCCTCACCTTGTAGTTGATGGCAAAAGTGGCCATCTGCATGGCCATGGCCATTATGTACACGGTGCTGTTGACCAGGCTTGGCTCAAACTCCTTATACAGATCCACAAATTGCTCTTGCCTGCAGGAATGCATAGGAGTCAGGGGTTCCTCTCTCTTGCTCACATCCCCTTTATGGCTCCCTGCCAGGGCCCTGCTTGGCTGGCTATACCAGCCTGGCCTTGTGTCCCTCCCTCATCCCAGATGACCCCCAGGCTCTCCATCAATGTCTGTGCATTTATCCTCCTACCATTCCTGACTGCAGGGGTATCAGGATCACCTCCACTTGAGGTGGCACTCACTTCTCAGGACTCCGGGCCTGGGCTTCTCTGTATAGGTAGACGAGGCTCAGGAAGTGCACGAAGAACTGGAACATTACAGTGAGGATTGTGTACAGATTGAAGATGTTGGGTAAGGGACGCTCCTGGGAGAGGGTCTTGAGGGGCTGCAGCAACAGGGATGGGAGATCAGGGAGCCACCCTATCCACTCAGCAGGCAGCAACAACCCCTGCCTCCTCAGAAGCCTAATGCAGAGAGTAGCCACCAAATCCTGGTGGTCACAGGTTGACACAGGTCCTCAGATCCCTGCCTACTTTTCACTTTCCCATCCCAGAGCCACCTTTCCTGGTCTTAGCCCTGTGGTCTATATTCCCCTTGGCAGTCACAGGTATCTTAAAATTATGAAGCAGATCCCACCTTGCCTCTTCCAAACTCTCTCCATTCCTGTTGTACCAGAGTAAACCCTCCTTGGGGCCCAAGTCGTACCTATGGCCCCGCCCAGGCTACCACCAGGCCCTCCTTCCCTCAGTCAGTGTCTGTCTGGGGCCTTTGTGCCCAGTTCCTGACCACCAGCTCCTGTTCTTTACGTGTTGACCTGTCTGTACTGCATGAGTCTCTAGCTGTCTATCTACCAGGCCATCCCCTGAAGCCTATGACCTACTTAGGTTTTTTGTTTGTTTGAGACAGAGTGGAGAACCTCTTATGTAATTGTTTGTCTGTTTCCTTCTTGCCTATGGGGCTCTGTGTGGCCCACTTGAGACCCTTGACCATGGATAGTGTGGGACCCCAAGCAGTGCGACTTGAGAGGTTATCTGCATCACCTTGCACTTCCTGTGCCATCCTGGGTAAGACCAACACCTCCAAGCCCTCGATCCCCATCTGTAACTTGAGGATAACAGTTCTTAAGCCTGTAATAGCCTGGCCCTGGCTGGCCACACATCCCTTGCCTCCCAGCACCTCTGTGGCCCACCTTGGAACGAGAGATGAAGAGAAAGCAGCCAGCCAGCAGCAGCCCTTGTAGGGTAGCCTGGAAGTCACTGAACTTGACTCCCTCCAGGTAGAGGACACTCTGGCTGTAAGCCAGGATGAGGGCGTTGAGTGCCAGAATCTTGAACATCTGAAGTGTGGTCACGAGTGTGCAGCGGCCTTGCTTGATCACATGGCAGACTGTAGGAGGTGGACAGGTGGGTGTGGGTGGGTGGGTGGGTGCCAGGCAGGGTCAGTGGGAGTAGGTCAGGGGCAGGCGTGGACTCACTGCACTGGATGGATGAGAGCTTGGAGGTAAAGGGTGCAGCAATGCTGGCATCCCCCAGCTTCACGATAGGTGTGCTCTCATCCTCGAGATCCCGAAGTACCTGGCTCAGGCGATCCTGTCAGGGTAGATGGTGGGGGTCAGCCCTGGCCAAGAGGGATGTGCTGATGCCTCCTCTCTAGAGACTTACCCTTTGGGAGGCTGGCTGCTCCTCAGGAGGTGGGAGCCCCGACTTCCTGGCTATCCTGGAGGTAGCCCTGATGCCACTGTTGTTTAGAGTTGGGCTATCCCGGGGCCGCCGTCGCCGCTCAATTACCCGCTCAGGGGCATTGGCCAGGAGTGCCACACCTGGGGGTGGGGGGGCCGGAGAGCATCAGAATTGAGGGAGAGCAGCAGGCTTCATGTAGGGATACATCAAGCTTTGTAGTTTGTTCTTATTCAGAACAGTTCTCAGACCTAAGGAGATTTTAGCATCCACTTTACTTTCTACAAACTACTTAAGGAGAAAAATACCCCAACAAAATAACTCCATAGCAAATCAAATGAACACGCTGACCCGTAGATGGGTTAAAACTAAACTGGTTTCCAAAGAAATGAACTCCCAAAGAACATAATTCTAGAAGGTAAATAATATTTCATCAATGTTTTACTAGACCAGCGGTTCTCAACCTGTGGGTGAGAACCTATGGGTCACGATCCCTTTGTAACAATGGAAATACATTGTGGCATTAGGAAGGTTGAGAACTACTGTAGAAGACAAAGCAGATAAAGAAATATATGAAAAGCATAAAAAACATATTAGGTTGATCTCTGAAGTTCAATCTAATACATGCGTTTTCTTGCCAAGAAGCTGTGAAACTTCGGCAATCGTTTCAGTTCCTAGATTTGGAGTCACTTTCCCCACTTGTGCCCTCTCTCCCTGGCCTCTGGCCTCTACCCTATTCCTCCAATATTCATGTCCCTTCCTGCCCATGAAGCTCCTTGGATCCTCTGACCTTGCCAGCCCCCTTCAACCCCCTGTGCTACTTCCTTATGGGAATGAATGTCCTATGACCATCCCTGGACAGAAGAGCTGAGTCTGTCTTTCTCGCTCAGTAACATGTTCCTTAACACCAGGTCTAAGAACAAAGGAGCACCCCCAGCCCACGATGCTCACCCACATCAGCATGCTTCAGAGCTCCCACGTCATTGGTGCCATCCCCACACATGAGGGTCACGTACCCCAGCTCCTTGAGGCTAGTGATGACGAACTCCTGTTAGGTAGAAACGGACTGAGCAGGACTGTGTACCTGGACCCTGTGCTACCTGCCCCTCAGGTCCCTGCACATACCTTCTGCTTAGGGGCCACACGGGCAAACACCTGCACATGAGGGATGAGGTGGAGCAGCTGTTGGGGGTCGGCTGCCTGCAGGTGGGCCAGGCCATCACCCGTGAGACACAGTGCATGCTCCAGGGCCAGCGCCCTGGGGGAGCCCTGGGCCAGGGGCAGGACGATACCGCCATCGATGGAGCACCACTCACATGGTCGGCCTGTGGGTGGGTCAAGCACTGTGTCAGGGATGGGCGTTTGGCTGACCAGGTTTGGAATCCCCCACACTTGGACCCTGAGCACTGGATGGTTTCTCCTCTCTGGAGGCCTCACATCCCTACCCCTCGTTACCTAGGTGACAATCCCACTGGGCACCCAGCCCCTCTCTGGGCATTTCACAGAGAACAGCCAGAGAACCCTTAGGTACAGATAGGGAAACTGAGAACCCAGGCAGCCCAACCTCAGCTAAGCCACTCCTCCACCTCAAGCAAGACCCACAACACCAGCTTATCATCTAACTAATTTCTGCCCTGTGGCCTGAGATCCCCATCTTCCTAAGGCTAGGATCCCTATACACTCTGACAAGGCTGGCCAAGTCTTTCACTTCTTCTTTTCTTTACTTATTCCTTGCTGGCTGGCCCTAGCTCAGACGCCCACCCTGCACTGGACCACTCACCCTGGACTGTCTTGAGTGGGAGGGAAAACAATCTCCACCTGGCTTTCGTTGTAGCTGCTTTGTTAGAGAAGCTCGTTTGTCAATAAATATCCTCACTATTCCCTCCCATACTCCTCAGGCCCTATAAGAGCCTATCACCTGGGGCTGGGACAGAAAGAGTTCTGGGATGAGAGTGGGGACCAAGCCCTCTAAGAAGCTGCCTGGCCTGGCCTTAACACAGCACCCTCCTGTGCAATCCTGTGACAAGCCTGCTCCATGTGACTCCTCTTAGGACCCTCTGTTGGTCTCACCCAGGTCCCACACTGAGTATGTCCCACAGGTGCCTCCCCCTAGTCCCAGGGTGGGTGTCCAATAAGACTCCATTCCCCCATCTATGAGGTGATAGGCACAGATTTGCTCTTCCATTGGTTTGACTCCAGGGCACTGCTTCAAGAGTCATTCATGAGAGCTGTGAGTTTTAGAGTCAGACCTTCTGGGTTCCAATCCTTAGCCATAGTGACATCCAGTGACCCAGGCCAGTGGGTTCAGTTCTGAGCTTCTGTTCCCTTGTCTACAAAGCAGGGGCCCTACCAGCTGACTCAACATGCTTCTTCCCTCCCTGGGAGGCAGGACAGAAGGGAGGACCAGCAGTAATATGCACTGAGCCCTCTGCCTAGGATCTGGCCATGTTGAGCACTTGGCCTATGCTGCCTGCAGGGCCAAAGGTAAGTGTAAGGGTGAGGCCAGATTGTGGCTGGAGCATTGTCTATCTGTGAGCACTCAGGAAACTTGAGCTGGTGTGACCAGCACTACCTTGTTGCTATAAACACCTAAACACTCCAGATGCCAGAACCAGTGACCACCTGCACACTGCTTGAGGTGCCCAGCGGGCTGGGACTATTGATCAGTGGTACTACCATAGTAACAGGTACTTGAGGACACTATGCTGCTCACTCAGGCCTGGCATAAGGCAGGCTGCTGTGACAGGAGATGTTTTTATTTTTTGAGACAGAGTCTTATTATGTTACCCTTGGTAGAGTGCTGTGGTGTCACAGCTCATTGTAACCTCAAACTCTTGGGCTTAAACGATTCTCTTGCCTTGGCTTCCCAAGTAGCTGGGACTACAGGCACCCACCATAACACCTGGCTATTTTTTTTTTGTGTTGTAGTTTTTATTGTTGTTTGGCAGGCCTGGGCCAAGTTTGAACCTGCCAGCCCTGGTGTATGTGGCTGGTACCCTAGGCGCTGAGCTATAGGCATTGAATCAAAATCAAGTTAAGAAGTTTTTTTTGGGCTCGGTGCCTGTGGCTCAAGCAGCTAAGGCGCCAGCCACATACACC
>NW_003852500.1:4831788-4842799 GCF_000181295.1 Otolemur garnettii
AAAAAAAAAAAAAAAAAAGAAGTTTTTTTTGTTGTTGTTTTTTGAGACAGAGTCTCACTATGTTGCCCTCCATAAAGTACCCTGATGTCACAGCAATCTCAAACTCTTAGGTTTAAGTGATTCTCTTGCTTTAGCCTCCCAAGTAGCTGGGACTACAAGACATCTACCACAATGCCCAGCTATTTTTTTATTGCAGTTGTCATTGTTTAGCAGGCCCAGGCCAGGCTCAAACCCACCAGCCTCAATGTATGTGGCCAGTGCCCTACCCATTGAGCTAAGGGCGCTGCAACAGGAGCTGTTCTTGCACTTAGCATCCCCCCTTCCCCATGCCCACCCTAACTGTGCTGAGGATTCACCTTTCTCCGAGGGAGGCTGTAAGATCAGCGTGTGGGCCTTGTCAATGAAGTGGAGCTCCTGGGCCACGTGGCAGGCAGTGAGTGGATTGTCTCCTGTGATCATGACCACCTTGGGAATGGAGGGGCAGAGGTTCAGTAGGGCAGGCCGGTGGGCAGAGATCCAGCCTAGAGACCTGGCCACCAAATCTCCTTCTAAGGCAGGCCCTGGCACGAAGTCTTGACCCTATAATGGAGACCCTGAACAGACTTCTAGGGACCCCACCATCCTCACCCAGGTGTTTTACACAAGGGACACATCTGTATATCCTTCTGAGAACACCCATAGCTTTTATCTGCATTATGAATTAAGAATCAGCCCCTGGTGTAGACCCGTGTGGTTTGGTAGCTACTACTAGGGGAATAATTCAGGGATGAGGAAGAAGATGGGACAACAATTTCTGAGAGGCTGGTGGGGACTAGTTACATCACCTGTTTGCCCAAGCATCACCATTCTCTGAGGTGGCTTACTTACCTCCCACACCCTAAAAACACACCCCAAGTCCTCAAATAGGAAACAAACCACCGGAGATAAATAGAACCACCAGGCCAGACAAGTGCTGCCTTCATATCCCTTGGCCCCCCAGCTCAAGCTTCCTTCACTCCAGACTGTGGAGGACTGGAGAGTACAGCTCAGCCATCCAAAGATGCCAGGGCATCTGCGGAGGTGAGAGGGGATGGTATAGGAGGGTCCCAAAGAGTCCTCAAGGCAGGGTCAGTGTAAATACCTGAGCTATGATCTTGCTTGTCTCCTTCCTCACTGTCAAGACCTGAGTCCCCAACCCCTCACTGTGAAGCTGGAATTGTTCTGTTCCTCCCAAGCCCCATCCTATACCCGGTGGGAGGCATTCTGGATCTCTCTGATCACGGCTTTGGAGTCAGCCTTGAGTGGGCAGGAGACCACGATGAAGCCAACGAACTTGAGGCCGCATTCCAGTGACTCCCGCTTGACCTCCCGGGCCTGTTGAGAGATACAGGTGCCCTCATTATCTGTCCCTCCCACCGTCCCCTCTCTGTATTTCTTGAGCTCTGACCAACATGCTAGGAACCAGAGGGACAATGGACTCTTCCTCAACGAACATAGCCTCATGTGATGGTTATGGGGGGCAGCAAGTGAAGATCCTGTTCTTACAGGAGGGACATGCTAAGGTCAGGAGGGGAGAGGTTCTACAGATGGGGTTTGGCAGTGGCTGGGTGGTCTGGGCTCCCCATTGTACCTCCACCTCCTGGTGTGGATGTGGGCACATCACAGAACCCACTGTAGCTCAGCTTCTGTGTCAGTAAAGTTTTGACTCTCCAAATAATGAGGTTTAGCCATAATCCTGACTTACCTACCACCATGCTCCAAAGACTAGGCAAGAAAACTCCTCCCCTTAGGGAGCTCACATTCTACCCAAGACATGTGAAAAACAAAGCCACAGAAATCAGATGGCTAACTATCACAGGAAAATACAAGCGGTGAAAAGGGCAGATGGGGTCAGGGTACTGAACCCAGACAAGGCAGGAAGGCCTCAGAGATGTGAAGGGGGTGAAGATCTATGCCACTCAGGGGAAAGGGGCTCCAGGTACAGGAATGAGGTGGGGTCATGAGCTTTGGCCTATCCTCTGCACACAGCACTGGGACCTGATATTAAGTTCTGGAAGGATCTTATAGCTGCAAGGTGCAAACAGACTGAAAGAGGACTAAGGCGAAAGCTGGTGAAGGTGCAGACAGTCTGGCAGTGGGCAGAATTTGTGTATGATGGACATGAGGGTGAGCAAGCTGAGGATGCCCCTGCAGGTAGATGAGAAGGGCAGGAGCAGGGTGTGCAGAACACCAGAGTGGGGGCAGGCGAGATCTAGTGGTGCTCTGCATGAGGTGGCCCTGTGAGTCAGGACAGGATGGGCCCCCATGGCAGGGGATTAAGGACTGAATGCCACTTGGGGCCTCCAAAGGTAGAAGGTAGGGATGTGGTGGAAGATGTAAATGCACCCATGGCACTAAGTCAATACGGAGCAGTAGGGGACAAGGTGACTGAAAGGAGGAACTGATGGCCAAGTACATGGGAAGAGTGGCTGGGGGCAGCCCAGGCCCTTACCTGTTGGTGGGTGAGGTGCCCCAGCTCTTTGTACCCCAGCGCCAGGACACGGGCTCCTTCCCGGGAGATCTCGGTGTGGATGTGGTGGTAGTCTGGAGGGCACTGGGAAAACTGCAGGGAATGCAGGGGGATGTCACCAACTGCCCCATGCCTCTTCCCCACTGCCCCAGGCTGGGACTGGCTCACCATGGAATGCAGGGTTTCTGGGGCCCCCTTCACAGCAGCGATGTAGCAGAGGTCAGTGGAGCCCAGCTTCTCATACGAGGCGAGCACGGACATTCGCTTCAGGGCACTGGCAAAATGAAAGCGCTGGTGAATTTTCAGCCCCTGAGTTTTAATACTTCGGGGGAATACTTTTTCATCTGGAAACAAATAAGTACGAGTCCTAAGGGGCTTTGCTCCAAAGAGGCAGCCAAGCCCCCACCCCTCCCCACAGCCTCCCCCACCTCCATCTTGCCTCTACCAAGGCCAGCTTGCAGGGGGACTTTGGGCTACAGAGGGGGTCACAGCTAGGAGACATGGGCTTGGAGGACCCTGGCACTGTGGCTTCAGCCAGGGCAGGGAAGATTCCAACCCAGGGGGATACCCAAGGGCATGGCGTGTCCTGGATCTAAGATGACCCTCTGCCCATCCATCTAGGGCAATGTCAGAGTCATGGGCCTGCCTATCCCGATGGTGTCTCTGAGGGGTAGTTTGCCTGGGGTCATGAGAACTGGCGGCTCACCCTTGCTCAGCCTGAGATTCCAGCCCCTCACCTTTGGTCAGAGTCCAGTCCACAGCTGTCAGCATGGCCTTCTCAAGGGGGTCACCCACGAGGGTGCCGTCATCAAGCTGCATGAGGGAGTGGCAGGAGGCCAGGGCCCGGTGTGTTTCTACTGGGATGCTGGACACAGGAGTCATCTCCTTCCCGTCTCTGCAAGGACAGGGAACGGCTGGTTATAGGGCAGATGCAGGCAGGATGAAGCTACGCCTCTACTAGGGAAATACCACAGGGGTCCTCAGCCAGGGTGATGAGGGATGGGCCCCCATAGAGCCTTGAGTTGGTCACTGAGGGGCCTCGGGTATCAGCTGGGTCTCTATGAGACCCATATCTGCCTCACAGATGCCCCCAGAAGTCAGGCACTGTGTGTGTAGGTCACATGGCCAGTGCAGGATGGACGTAGGCTGGCTGACTGCTCTGGGGATTGTATGGGAAGCCCCAGGAGACAGACCTTCCACAGTAGGACGGATAGGCCCTTACTGCAGGAGCTTGGGCTGAATGTTCCTAGACCTCCCAGAAGTGCTCTAATAGGCAGCTCCTAAGCCCAGGGCCCCCAATACTCACCTTAGTCCAGCCACACCGCGTACCACCAAGCTGTCACTGGTCAAGGTTCCTGTCTTGTCAAAGCAGCACACCTCAACCTTCCCAGCAAAGGGGATGCGGAAGGGCTCGGTACAGTACATGTCTAGGGGCAGGAGCTGGGTTCAGGGGTCCTGCCAGGCCCAAGCCTGCTCAGAACCCCACCACACCTGACACACTCACAGAGCTTGGCCAGAGCAATGAGGGAGGTATTGACAGCCAGGGATAGCTCAATGGGCAGCTCAGGGGGCACAACTGAGGTGAGGATCAGGGTGCACTCCAGAAATAGCTTGTAGCGGTTCCGGCTGGGGTCCTTGGTGCCTGCAGAGACAGGGCCTGCCAGCCTGAGGCCTCAGAGGCAGGGCTGGAGAGGCTGGTTGGGGCTGGGGGCGGCCACAGTACTTACCTTCAATCCACACATAGGCAGCTGCAGCAATGGCAAACACCAGGAGGAAGAGAATGAAAATAAAGGTCTCCAGGTTGTTTGCAGTCACCCTCTTGACACCAAAGAGAATTGTGCGCAGCAATTTGCCCTGGAGGGACAGAGAGATAGCCTTTCTGCTCAGGCCTGGAAGAGCAACCTGGTCTTGGGTGGGCCTCTACACCCTTGCCCAGGCCCTTGCTGCCAAAGTGACCCTCTAGGGTAGACGTTCTGGGGTCTGAAAGGGTGATCCCTTGACTGTCCTCCACTCACCCTGGGACCCAACCTCCCCAGATTCAGGCAAGGCCCCACACCTGGGACGTGTTGAATCCGGTCCTCAGGACATAGGCCACACACCCGTTGTCAACCGCTAGGGAGACAAGTAGAGCCACTGTCATTCCTGCCTCCTGGTCCTGACTCCCTCATGATCAAGCAGCTGTAGGAGGAAGGGATGGGAGCCAGGACACCCCCAGGCACCCACAAGGCACCTACGCTTCAGACCCGTGGTAGCCTTCTGAGGGGGTATGTGCTGCACCACCTTAGTGCCCCCAAAGATGACATGGAGCCGGGAGTCAGCTTGGAGGTCTAGCACCCGATCTGGGCTGAGGTCTTCGATGGGCTCCTAGGGAGGAAATTGGTGAACAAGGATGGCCAGGCCCACTTTGTCTCCTTCTCCATCCCTGGAGAGCTGACCCTGGGACTAGAACTAAGCCAGGCTGACCCTCATGGGTCTCACCTAGCACAGAACTCCCAGGTTTCCTTATCAGGGGCAGGAGGCCCCATCCAACCTTCTCCCCGACCCCTTGACTTGCAGCATCCATTCTGTGACCCCACACTTGGCCTCTCTCAGGATTCACCTTCTTCTCTCAGCCCACCTTGGTATGACATCCCAGGGCACCAGCCAGATGCACTCTGGCTATCTTTGGCTTCCTTTATCTCCTTCCTCCTCACCACCACCTAATTCCTTCTGCCCAGCCACTGGCCCTCCCCCTCTTGGCCTGTTTCCCCCAAAGACCCCCCACCTCCTGTCAAGCACCTTCATCTGTGGTACTGATTCCCCTGTGAGCATGGCCTCGTCCACGATGCAACGGCCCCGCAGCAGCAGCACATCACATGGCACCAGATTCTCCTGTGGGGAGCGGCCTGTGGGGCAGGAGTAGGAAGGTTGGCCAGAGGCCATGAGGCAGGGCTCCCACATGCATAGGGTGGGACTGAGCCTCACCGATGGAGACGATGTCCCCAGGAACAATCTCGTCGCTGGCAATGGGCCTCCACTTGCGGCTTCGGTAGACCTGGGTGGGGGGTGGAATGTCAGCATAGAGGACATGTCTGTACTATGCCCACCCCCAAAATGCGCAGGGCCCACTAGTCGCACCTGGATCATGTGGGGCTTATTGCCCATCTTTCGGATCTCTGACATGTTCCGCATTTGCTGCTGCACCAGGGAGGCCTCAAATGCCACAAGCATGGACAGTGTGAAGACGCTGTAGTACCAGTACTCATCCAGGCACCAGAGTCCAACACAGAACACCTGTGGGACATTAGCCTGTCTGTACCCACCCCACCCATCCTGTCCCTTGGAGCCTCTTCTGCTCACAGGCTCTGATCCACCAGGACAGGGAGAGATTTTAGGGTTTAAAAGTGGCAGACAGGTTTGGTCTGGCTGGAAAGGCCCCAAGGAAGGAAATGAGAAGAAAAGCAGGACCTGCTGCTTTACCTGAAAAACAAAGAATGGGGCTGTGGCTCTCTCCTTGAAAAGTTCTGAGAAGTCGGGCACCACCATCTCGGCCCTGCAAAAGACCAGACCCCACACCCTGTACCTGGTGCAAGGCCTCTGGGGTGTGAAGGCCCCACCCTAGATACCTTCACTGGGGCATAGCAGGCTTCCCACAGGAAGCGAGGAGCCATGGGTAGGTATCAGGCACCCCGGCAAACTTTCTGGATTCTTCTTGTCCAGGCCTCACCTGGAGCAGACATGCTGTCTACCCATAGCCCTCTACTCTGCAGAAGCCAGATGAAGCTTCTGAGTCTAATGATAGGCTATTCTGGCAGTTGTGGGGCTGGTGTGAGGTTAGAATTCCCTATCATTTGGCTGAGTGATATGACAAATGGAAAAGGAATGTCTGACTGAAGAATGGCAGCCCTGAAGTCACATAGGAGCCCTGGCAGCTGGACACTGGCTGTAAATTCCCCTGGGGTCCTAAAAGACAAAGCCTGAGTACCACCCCCACTAAAGCTGGGATTTTCTAAAAACTTCTCCATAAAAGCCCCAGAATGCAGGGAGCTGGGCCTAAGGGGATATTAGACAGTACCACATGTGGTGGCCCAGGCAAGTCAACTAGGGTTGTCCTCATTAAAAGTGACCCTACTGTTATGAAAACACATAATGAATAAATATATTAAAAAAAAAGAAATCCTGTACCTTGTTGGGTATCTTTGCATAAGTAAGAATGATTTAAAAGGGAACATCCCTATCCTAGGTCATTAATGTGGCTGACCTCAGGGAGGGGAGATTAAGTAAATATTTCTTATAAATCTTTGTGTTAGATCAATAGCTGTGGTAAACACATTTGCAATCTTCTGAAAAGCAATTAAGTCAGAAACACCCTCCCCAGGAGTTCTATGGGTTTCCAGAAGAATACTGCTGTGGTAGCCATAAATGGGGCTCTGAAGTTAAACCACATCATCTGAAGCCCAGCCCAATCCCCTTCCAACTGTGTGTCAGCTCTAGTGATCTTGGTAAAGATTAAAAGAGAAAGCATGCTGGTAGGAGTTCTGGGCACTGTTTTTTCTGTGTGGTGCTGGGTTGACATCTTGGAGGGGGTAACACCTTGGTGATACTGATTTTGTTTTTAACTTCTGCAGTTTCAGCCAGAGACTCAAAACTGAAGCCAGCATTAGCCATTCTACCCAGTACAAGAAAAACTATCAAGATCACCAATGTCTTTATCACCATACCTAAAGTGCTAAGCGTGGCTGAGCAGAACAGTGAGGGTTGAAACTTACAGAATTTAAAATGAAGAAAGGAACTGCGATTACAGTAAAACAAGGACAAGTAGGACGACCAGTCAACTATTACTGAGGACAGACCATATACCAGCACTGTAAGGAGGTAGTACACTCAGGGTCTCACAACACAGGGCAAGGGCTCCCTCCAGGCTCCAGGCTATGTGGGGGTTCCTGCCAGCAGGCAAGTATGGGGGAGACTAAACTAGAGCATGTTTCTCAAATAGTGTCACATTCACCTGGCATGTCTGACTAAAAAGGAAGATTCCTCTATCTCTCCTTCCTGAAGGTCAATGGGGCAAGAAGACCAAAGGGAAGCCAGGAACTCACTTGTTGCTCCCAAATTTCTTCTCAGCTGCTCGGATCTCTGAGTCTTCTTGGAACCCTCTGTTGCCCTGATAGTATGAGAAGGCATTTCCCACAGGAAAGGCCACAGGGAGGAACTGCTTCTTCTCGAGGGCATCATAGGAATACTTGATCTTCTGGAATTCAAAGGACAGCACCTCAAGCCCGTCTTCGCCCTGTGGTAGAAACCATGTTGTGGCAGAGGCTCCTGACCTGGAGAAATAATCAGTACCTGGAAATCCCACCCAAGCCCCTGCTCCAGGCAGCCTGAATTCAGTCCCTACCTCATCACGGTGCAGGGCCACAAGTTCAGTGGAGCCATTATTGGGGGTTGGTACCACCTTCACAAAGGTCGCTTTGCTGGGGTCATACTCCTGCCAGAGGCAAAACATTGCTGCTGAGCTCTTCTCAACTCATAGTTTGATGGCCCCCACGGTGAGATTCTGAGTGTTTCAGAACATGCCATTGGGCTCCAATGCTGGCTCAGCCACTCCTCAGTCCTTTATAGGGGACAAGGATACCACCTTACTGGGCCTCTGGTATCTTTTTTTTTTTTTTTGGAGATGAGTGTCAGTATGTCGCCCTTGGTAGAGTGCCATGGTGTCACAGCTCACAACAACCTCAAACTCTTGGGCTTAAGTGATTCTCTTGCTTTAGCCTCCCAAGTAGCTGGGACTGCAGGCACCTGCCACAACGCCCGGCTATTTTTGTTGTTGTTGTTGTTGCAGTTGTCATTGTTGTTTAGCAGGCCTGTGCCAAGATCAAACCCACCAGCCCCGGTGTATGTGGCTGGTGCCCTAACCACTGAGCTACAGGCACTGAGCCATGGTCTCTGTTATCTTAAAGCTGGGTTCACAGACAGACCCAATGCCCAAGACTCTGCTCTGCTGCCAGTGACATGAACACAAAACAGGAAGGATGCCACTAGTCCAATGTTTTTCAACCTTTTTTATCTTATACCACACTTGAACTTTAAACTTCCACAGCACATTTAAATTACATTGATTAAAAAAAAAAAAAGAATATACTTACTGTGCTTTGAACTAATTTGAAAATAATTTACTTAATGCTCTTTAAAAATTTTTGTGGTACATTGGTTGAAAATCACTGTACTAGCTAGGTGCAGTGGCTCACGCCTGTAATTGTACCACTCTGGGAGGTTGAGGCCGATGGACTGCTTGAGCTCAGGAGTTCAAAACCAGCCTGGTAAAAGCAAGACCCTGTCTCTACTAAAAACAGAAAAAAACTGAGGCAAGAGAATCACTTGAGCCTCAGTTGGAGGTTGCTCTGAACTGTGACACCATGGCACCAGCTTGAGACTCTGTCTCAAAAAGAAGAAAGACAGAAAGAAAAATAAAATCACTGTACTAGTCACCCAGTCTACTCTTAATTCACATGAGCCAAGCCCCTGTCACAGCCCATCTGGCCTCTTGCTTGGCTCCACCTCACCCTGCTCACTCTTCTTGCTGTGTCCTCAAGCACAGGAGGGACATCCATATCTTGGCTAAGGATCTTATCCTGTGCTGTTTTCTCTGTCCTGAACATGCATCCACACAGCTATGTCCCTTGCCTCTTCAGGCCTTTGCTGAAACATCACCTCTAAGGAGCCATTCCCTCACTGCCCCATCTAAAGTTCCCATCCTCGTCCCAATATTATCGCTCTTTATCAACTGCTGACTGTGAGTCCTCTCTCCCAGTAATCCCATAAAGGCAGTGGGATTTGCCTGTTTTGTCACTGCAGTTTCCCAGGCACCTAAGACACAGGAGGCACTGAATGGAGCTTATTCAGTACTCCCCCAATCCTGAGCTGCATTTATTCTGTTGCATGGGGAACAGGGAGCACAGTGGTGACCCTGAGAAACAAAACATCCTTTAGGCAGTTCATGGGCCACCAAAGCAGGTAGAAGATAATGACAAATATACAACTACAATCTCTGATAATGCTACAGAAGAAAAGTACAAGGCACTATATACCATGTTGGTCCTAGTGGTTTGCAGATAATCATCTCTGCTTCTTCTCACAGTGGCACAAAATGAGAAGGTAAGTGTTCCGTTTCTCACTTTACAGAAGGGGGAAGAAACCGAAACCCAAGGAATAGAAGCAGCCCTGTCTGAGATCTCGGATGGAAACCCAGATCTGCCTCTCTTAACCCAGCAACTACTTAGCTCCTCCCACTTCTCCATCCCTAGAGAGGATGTTAATAGCTATGCTGTTTAGCAGCAGGTCCAAAGGTAGCTAGAAGTTTGGGAGGAGGTCATACTACCCCATTATTCCTTTCCTTTATTTTGCTCCTCACTGAGATCTTTCATATATGGACACAAAACCACCAAGCTGAGCCCCTCTCCTGAGATAAGTCTTATTGGAGAGGAGAAAAAGTTCACTCTCTGAGAAGAATGAAAGATTCAATTCACTTTAGGAGCCAAAGAGGAGGGCTTCTGTCTCTTTCCCTCGTTTTAAACAAATACACACCTGGGATCAGAGCGGAGGCTCACTGGCTGTGTCATCTGAGGCAGGCCCAGAGGGAGGTGGTACAGTCACTGGATGTCAACTGCTGACCCAGGGCAGCTCACAGTCATTGCCTCCTATGGTAACACTCACTCATTCAGAACTCTAGACTACAGGTCACAAAGCACTACCTTCTTTCTGCATCCTGAGCAATATTCGCTATTTCATAAGCAACCTCTGCTCCTTTTAAACACTACGGCTGACCACATTCCATGTTTATTTTGTTCATAGTTTGGAAGATCACTGAGTACTGGCTAGCAGGACTTGGTTCCTTAGATGAAGCTTTACAGACGGAAGAAACCCATCCTACAGGTTCTAGCCTTAAACTCTGAAAACCAAGGTTGGAGACAGATGAGAAGATAGGGCTATTTCCAGGGACACAGAGTACTTGCTGGTATAAGAGCTACCATTAACAAGACGCACCAAACAGCGACATACGCCGAGCCCTGCCCTAAGTTTTTTACGGGTATTATATTATTGAATTTAAATGACCACACCAGAGAGGAATTCCACAGAAAAGTTATAACCCGCGCCAGGATCAACAGCAAATCAGCAACGAGGCCAGGATTAAATCTGCGTCAAAGGATAGACGGCGCCACTAAAGACCCAGGTCCAGCAGACGGGAGACAAGGGCAGAGACGGGGACTGACAAAAAGGCTGCAGTTGGGACCACAGGACTGCGCCGGGGGTCGAGCTTGAGTGCACACACTTACCGGGGTGCAGGTGAGCGCGCAGTAAGCGTGGACAGACCAATGTCCCGAAAGGACAGTGAGCGCGTGCGCAAGGCAGATGGTGGCCAGCACGAGCAGCGCGGCTTCGGGGATCTGCGCCCAGGTGCTACCCCAACCCCAGCAGCCGGCGGCCGCGGCGCCCACCCAGGCCGGATAGAGTAGCCCCGCGAATGGCAGCACTGTGAGGCGCCGC
>NW_003852500.1:4842860-4845911 GCF_000181295.1 Otolemur garnettii
CGCCGCTCGCTATGAGCGCCGCCCCGGCGGCAAGGGGCGTGCGCGGCTGCGGCCCGGGCTTGGGCTGCCCAACGGGCCGGACCCCGCAAGGCCGGGCCCCACAGGGCACCGCATTGCCCACAGCTGCCGCCGCCGCCGCCGCCATCTTTCCCAGCGCTGCACTCGCTTCCGGGCAAAGGCACGCCTCACTTCCGAAGTTTTACTTCCGGTAAATTCTGCGCGCCGCCATAAGAGCCAGGACTAGGACCCGGGGCAACAAAGCAAGTTGGACCCGGAAGTGGCTACTGAAAGCGCCGCCATGACAGTCTGTGGCCGGAAGGAGTGGCAGAGCGCCGCCATAACAAAGAGGTTCTGAAAGACCTAGGGCTGTCTAACCGCGCTGCCACACTTTCCTGAGACCGGAAGAGACGAGACAGGCAGGGCGGGCTGGTCGCCACCATGACGACCTGAACCGGAAGGGGTGAGCCCTACTCATCGATTTCACCGGCATCAGCAAGCTGCGAGGGGCGGAAGCTGGACACTGAGGAGGTGGGGTCGGTTAAAGGCTCTGGGGGCGGAGCCTGTTTAGAGGAGGGAGGGAGGGCCTTCTGAAGGGGGAGTAGGGTACCCGCGCCAGAACGCAGCTGCAGCAAGAGCCATAATCTAATGGCTAATAATTAGACAAAGTTATTACTTTAACATAAAAAGGAAAAATCGATACTCTATTTTAAATCATGTATTATTCTTTATTATTTAACTATACTGTTGCATAAATGCTGTTTGAACAAAACCACAGTAGGACTACTTAACAGTGCCAGTTAGTGGTAATTTTTTTTTTTTTTTTTTGGATAGAGTCTCTCTCAGTTGCTATGGGTAGTGTTATGACATTAGCCTAGCCCACAGCAACCTCAGACTCCTGGCTTCAAGCCATCATCCTGCCTCAGCCTCCGAAGTAACTGGAATTATAGGTGCCGGCCACTACCCGCAGCTAGTTTTTTCATTTTTCATAGAGATGGGGTCTCACTAGAGCTCAGGCTGGCCTGGAACTGTTGGGTCCAAAAAATCCTCCCAAATCAACCCCAACAGACGAACTTGAGACACACTCTGATGTAAAAGGCATGAGGTGAAGTTTTATTCAGACCGGCCTGGACTCGCCTGGCATACAAGCCTTGGAGGAGCCCTGAACCCGGGGTGGAGGAAGTTTTTATGGGTATAGAAAGCAAAAGGGGTAGGGTCCAGTACGAGTACACTTTTCATTGGTGGTTGGTGATTTCATTAGTAAAGGAGGGAGTAAAGTAGGATTTGCATTGGTAGCTGATGATTTCACTAGTAAAGGTGAATTTGGATTGGTACAGGTGAGGGGTGGAGGGTCCTTTAACCGGGGGCTAGAGTTGGTGCAACCTGGTTACCTGTATTTCAAGGTAATAGAAACTTACTGTTTATTATAGCAGCTATTTGCCTAAGGTGACTCAGTTTACAGCGCAGTGGCTGTGCAACCTGGGATGGGGGAAGGCAGCAGGGAGTGGCCCTGCAGGTTTCACTGGCAGAGGTTGGGGTGGAAGGGCTATGCGGTAAACAGCTAGGAATGGGGCTTGTGCTGTAAACAACAAAATGGAGCTAGTTTGGCTCTCACAGAACTCCTGAGATCAATCAATTCACTGGGCTTAGCCTCCCAGCGTGCAGGGATTAAAGGTGTGAGCCACAGTGCTCAGCTGCTCAATTAGTGGTAAGTTTGTTTGTTTGTTTTGAGATAGAGTCTCAAGCTGTCTCCCTGGATAGAGTGCTGTGGTGTCATAGCTCACAGCACCCTCCAACTTGGGATCAAGCGATCCTTTTGCCCCAGTTTTTCTATTTTTAGTAGAGATGGGGGGGCAGTCTCACTTTTTGCTCAGGCTGGTCTCCAACTTGTGAGCTAAAGCAATCCACCTGCCTCAGCCTCTCAGAGAGCTAGGATTACAGGTGTAAGCCACCATGGCCAGTCTAATTAGTGGTAATGTATAGTAGGATTAATTTAACAATTAGTATGTGTGAGAAAAAATAGTATTTTATGTTTCTGTTCTCTGATACAGCAATTACTTTAAACTTCTTTTTAAATTCTTTATTGTATTTAATTTTTGTAGGTTGTATTGTTGAGTATTCTTAAGATACATACATGTAAGTCTTTGTAAAAGGAGAATGTAATTACAATATGACTAATCAGATACTAATATTTAGTAAGTAAGCAGTCAATAAAAATATTGGTGACATGTTTTTTCTGTACCATGTTTACTCTTTCAGTTTTCTTTTCTAATAATACTTTGCAACCTGAGTACATTGAAACATAATTTCAGTCTCTCTCTCTCCATATATATTTGTATCTATGTATCTCTAATGTTGCTTAGATGCATTGTTATTTGCTCTAACCTGAAATGAGGCTTACACTTTGGAGAGCATCATATAATTCAGCATATGTTCACAAATAATGCATTGGTGATTAATACCCTCTGATTAATGCCTTTGATGGCTGTGGTGACTTTGTACTCTCCTAAGCTGGGCTTACAATGTCCCAAAGGAGGTCATACACTGGAGCTGCTCTTCTTCTTCTTTTTTTTTTTGCAGCAGAGCCTCAAGCTATCCCCCTGGGTAAAGTGCTGTGGCATCACAGCTCACAGCAACCTCCAACTCCTGGGCTCAAGCGAGTCTCCTGCCTCAGCCTCCCAAGTAGCTGGGACTACAGGCACCCACCACAATGCCTGGCTATTTTTTTTGGTTGTAGCCATCATTGTTGTTTGGCAGGCCCGGGCTGGATTCGAACCTGCCACCTTAGGTGTATGTGGCTGGTGCCTTAGCCGCTTGAGCCACAGGTGCCAAGCCAGGAGCTGCTCTTCTTGCTGTACCTTAGGGCCTCACCTATCTCTTCCCATTACTCTGTCCTTGCTCCTCCCCTGTCTTGACTTGGCTTTGAAGGGTTAAAATTATCCCTGACCCTTTATGTCTCTCATGCTTGACCTTCCTTGGGTTAAGAGGGTTGTCCCATTGTTGGCCATGCTGCCCTATTTGTCTTTAGTTCTAGGCTTCTCTTTACCAGCATCT
>NW_003852500.1:4845931-4847207 GCF_000181295.1 Otolemur garnettii
TGTGTGTGTGTGTGTGTGTGTGTGATCTTACTGTGTTTCCCAGGCTGGAGTGCAGTGGCACTATTCACAGATGTGCATTGCAGCCTTGAACTCAAGGGCTCAAGGGATCCTCCTGCCTCCATCTGTCCAAGTAGCTGGGACTATAGGCATGTGCCACTGCACCTGGCTTATTGATTGATTGTGGAGAGCAGGCTGTGAGACTGGCAGGGCCCTGTGAGACTGGCAGGGCCTGGGGAACATTCAGAGAATGAATCCCCAACTGCTTCGTCTCTGTTCCCAAAACAGCTATATTTCTTGCCAGAAGTCACACAGCCCTTTCTTTGTCTAGTTAACAATGCAGAGATCCTTGAGATCTCTCCCTTCTTTCTCCTTGTCAAATGCTAAAAAAGTTAAGTAGTAACCACTAAGTCACATAGTTCTTCCTCTGTTTTGTTGATTATGCTGGGATCCTAGTCATCTTTCCCTTCTTGCTCCTTGTCATATGTTAACAAAGTTGAGTAGAAAACATTAACAAGATGGTTTGTCTTTGTTAAAGTTATTTACATTTTCCTATTGTACTGTAAGACCAAAAATGTGTCTTTTTGTTTATGCCATTTTGTCTATGCTACTTCCCTCTGGATAACCTGTACAGATACTCTAAAATAAAGCTGATTTTGTGCTTTGGTGCTGGCTGTGGCCATCAGCTCAGTCAGACCCCCCAATCCCATCCTTTGTTTCCATCTCTTCCCTTACGCTGTATTTTTCTCAGTCCCCACCAATTCCACTCTGGTTTGCTCACCTTCGCTGTGATGGTTCGTGATGATTAATTGATTGAGACAGAGTCTCACTCTTTCTCCCTAGGTATGGTGCCATGGCATCATCATAGCTCTCAGCAACCTCAGACTCTTGGGTTCAAGCAATCTTCTTACCTCAGCCTCCTGTAACTGGGACTACAAGTGTACACTACAATGCCTGGCTAGTTTTTTCTATTTTTTAGTTGAGATGGAGTCTTGCTCTTGCTCAGGCTGGTCTTGAACTCCTGTGCTCAAGTAGTTCACCCATCTCAGCCTCCCAGAGTGCTAGATTATAGGCTTGAGCTACCTCACACAGTCTGGCTTATTTATTTTTATTTTTAATTGTGTTAAATATGCATAGCATAATTTACCACTTTTACCATTTTTGAGTGTACAGTTCAGTAGGGTTAAGTATATGCACATTGTTGTGTAAAAGATTTCCAGAATTTTTCATCATCTTAAATAGAAACTCTTACTCATCAAACAACTCTTTTTTTTTTTTT
>NW_003852500.1:4847718-4852714 GCF_000181295.1 Otolemur garnettii
TAGCCACTTGAGCCACAGGCGCCGAGCCATCAAACAACTCTTCATCCTCCCTGTCCAGTCCCTAGAAATTAGTGATCTAATTCTACCTCTATGGATTTATCTATTTTGGACATTTCATAGAAATGGAATTGTAGCAGGAAACCGACGCAGACAGAAAACTCACAGGCACCAGTTGATTAGAGGAAGAGGGTTTATTCAGCCGGGAGCACGCGGAACACCAGCGTGTTTCCTAAAACCAAGCCCCCTGACTCAATCTCTTGCCTCTCTTTTATCCACCTGTCAGGTGGGAGTGCACGTGAGGGTCACAAAACAGAGAGAGACATGACATCATCCTCAAGGTCTTGGGCTCAAGGGGGAAGGTCACATTTGTGTGCATCTGGTTGGACCACCTGCCCTCAAAGGCAACAGAAACCCAAGGAAGTTACTAGGTTACAATCTAGGCCCTGCATACGTCGAGGAAGAAACATACAGACAACAGAAATGCCTGTGGCTTGGCTGAGGCCTACACAGGGTGGCTAGGACAGATTCTTTTAGTTCTGCTTTTACTTTCTTGCCTCATTCCCCCCTTTGAGACTCAGAACAACTTGTTATGGAGTCTCACCACCATCCTCATTAACCTGTGCCATAGTTCATTGGTGGTGCATGTAATATGCTCTACCTGGGCCTCTTTGAGACACAGCCACATTCACTAGGTTCCTCACCATCTGGAGTTATACTGGCAATAAGCATGGGAGGAGAAGGCAAGTACCCAATAACAATAAGACTCCTATTATAAGGGTCGTAAAACCTCCAAAAGCAGGGAACCATCCTCCAAAGATGGATTTTGGATCACATCTGTGCCACACCTGTATCAGCACATAAGTCAATTTGGAAATTTCATTAGCTATACTTTCCACTACTAGACCTTGATCATCTATTTTCAGATAATTGGTCAGATTGAACTTTCTGCATACTCTTCCTTTTGCAGCAAGTAAATAATCCAAAGCTAATCTGTTCAATTTTCTACATTAGCATCCTGAGTATTTGCACAATCTAAAGTCCACTTAGCTCTCATGAGTCCAATAAAGAACAGTCCCATTATGACGTAGATCCTCATGTTTTGGCCATGCGTGGACCAGTCAGCTCCCAGGGTGAGCTCCCTGCTCCCAGCTCCTGACTGGAGCAGGGCTTGCCATTCTCCGCAACACCAGCTTGAGGGGTTGTCAGGATCCCAGGTAGCTTCCCAAGGTTCAGGAGTCACTGAGGTGCGGAGCCCATACCATGGGAACTCAGGATCAGCTGCCATTGTTCACATCCTGCTCAGTCCGGCTCCTCTTAGGCGGGGGCAGGTTCTCCTCTGGTTCCACAGCAGACTTCACTCTGCTGTAATGGATCCAGGCAGGAATTTCTGCTACTCTCACAGCTGTAGATGTGGTCAGGATAACGTTGTAAGGGCCTTTTCATCTCACCCTCAGGGAGACACACTCCAATCCTTGACCCACACTGCAGCTCCTGGAGAGAAAGGGTGGACAGGAGAAAACAAACTAACAGGGCACCTCTCATTCACTCATTCTGACACTGCCTCTGCCACCTTTCCCAGTGCCTGCAACTGCTTCCTTAATTCTACCTTGCCCAATTCCCAGGGGGATCCTGGCAAGCTCTGTAGTAAGGGCAGTGGTCTATGATATAAGATCTTATACAGTGAGAATCCTGTCCTCTTAGGAGTACACCTAATCTTGAATGACACTAAGGGCAGGGCACTTACCCACTGTAAGTTTGTCTCCTGGCATGCTTTCCCTAAACTTGCTTTGATAGCTCTATACATGTGTTCCACCTTCCCCAAGCATTGTGGGCAGTAGGTTGCGTGGAGTTTCCAGGTGATGCCAGGATATTAGCCATCTTCTGGATCAATTTGGAGATGAATGCTGGCCCATTGTCTGACCCAATCCTCAGTGGGAGCCCAAACTGTGGTATAATGTCTCTCAAGAGTGCCCAGGTGACTTCTTGCGCCTTCTTGGTGCAGGTAGGATATGTTTCTACCCATCTGGAGTAGATGCACACCATCATTAGCAAGTACTTGTTCCTTCTACATCTGGGCATTTCAGTGAAGTCTACCTGAAAGTCCTCAAAGGGCATTGCTCCATATGACTGGATTCCTGGGGGTACCGTTGGTCCTTGGTGGTCATTGAACTGGCTGCAGATGACACATCACTGACTGATGGCTTTTTCCAGGGCTTACGCCATCACATAACTGCTTCCATCAACATACGAGTCCCAGTCTGCATCTGTCCAAGGCTGGTCACACAAGTCAGGTCTGCTAGAGTACACATTATCGATGAATTTTACACAGTCATGCTCAGTCTCTCTTCCATTGGCTGGAAGGAGCATGCCTGGGTCCAAGGTGTTCTTACATTAGAGGGTCAATGTCCTTTTTTTTTTTTTTTTTGTAGAGACAGAGTCTCACTTTTTCGCCCTCGGTAGAGTGCAGCGGAGTCGCTCCAGCAACCTCCAACTCCTGGGCTTAGGCGATTCTTCTGCCTCAGCCTCCCAAGTAGCTGGGACTACAGGCGCCCGCCACAACGCCCAGCTATTTTTTGTTGCAGTTTGGCCGGGGCTGGGTTTGAACCCGCCACCCTCGGTATATGGGGCCGGCGCCCTACTCACTGAGCCACAGGCACCTCCCGAGGGTCAATGTCCTTGCCCTCAATCCTTACTCAGACTGTGGACTCTCCAAGGGCAGCTGAGTTCAGTCCCCTTCAGTCTAGCAGGGCCTCTCCCACTAAGTTATAGAGGGCTCCCTGCTCTTCTGGTTCTGTGGCCTCTCTCCCAGGATTTTTCACGCTTCCTTGTCTCTGGGGACACTCATTCTTCCAATGCCCTGTCTCTCGGCCACTTGCACACTGATCCCTTTGCGGGGGGGGGGGCGGGGGGCTTTTACCCTAGGTCCCTTACTTCCTTGCACTCCTTGACCTTGTCCTCTTTGAAAGGTAGGGGATCCTCCCCTCATGCCTTTCAGAGCCGAGGCTATGAGATTGGCCTTTCACTTCATGCGCCTGTCCTCTTCCCTAAGGCTTACTGCTTCCCGATTCACAAAAATGTTTTGTGCTATTTTGAGGAGCTGCAAGGTGTTCATACCTGCAAACGTCTCCTGCTTCTGCAGTTTTCACCATATATCCTCAGCGCTTTGGCTAACTAGGGCCATATTAACCATCCTCTGATTCTCAGGGCTCTCAGGGTCAAAGGGAGTGTACATCCAAAACACTTCACATAACCTTTCATAAAACTGGCCTGGACTCTCAGTCTTTCCTTGGAGAACCTCATTTACTCAAGCCAAATTGGTAGTTTTCTGTGTCCCTTTCTCAGTCTCTGCGACAATGTCTCTCAGTACCAGATCTGTCAATATCTTCAGCACCACTATTCTAGGTCGGGTGGAAAGCACTTTCTCTTCCTGTCCCTGTGTTACTAGCACTGTCACGACCTGCCCTCTCAACCAAGGTGGTTGGCTCACTACTAGCTGTAGCCAGGTATCTTGTATGGAAACTGCTCAGAGTGAACCCCCTTTCCAGTAATTCTGTGCCATACCTCAGACACTAGGGATCTCTCTAAACTTCCCGCCGATGGCCATCTAATCCCAAAGTGGGGACCATTCCTGCTCACAAAGACTCCTTAGCTTTCCTGGTGTCTTAGTCACCTACAAATTCCTTCTTAAAGTGCTTCATCATGGTAGTCAGTGGGGTGGACTTCCTTTGCTTGTTCCTCATTTCCACCCAAGGTCACCCTGCTGAGACACACACTCTTTGGCCAATCTTTTAGTCCCATTTAACAGTTCAATTTACTAAAACAGTTATGACTCATTTTATGAGTTGACAGTACAGTCACAGCCTCTTTTTTTCCTTTGAATTATTTCTCTCTCTCTCTCTCTCTCTCTAATTTCTCTCTTTATTAAAGAGAAATTACAGTAGAACCAACTCAGTTGCCAAAATAAACTGGACCTTCAGTATACAGATTATTTGCATAAAGCACAGTAAGAATAATTATTAGCCATCTAGACTGTTTGGCTTTGCTGGAACCTTTTATAAGGAATTTTCAGGCTGGACTTTCTCAAAAGCCTTTCATGAGCCCAGGTTTTATCTGTGCCATAAGATACCTGTATGCATTGGGTAAATTCCTCTTCTTTTGAAGTCCCCAAGCACCTTTCAATTTCCAGGCCCGTCAGCAAGCGATCTTCGTTACTTACCACAGATCAGGAAAGGTTACTGATGGGTATCTGGCCAGTTTTCCAAAGGGCTTTCTTTATTGGCCTTATAAAGTCAATCTTAATTCCTTAATGCAGTCTGGACACCTCTGGAAATGCTATTCTGAGAGAACCGGGCTACTGCCATTTTAGGCAATAAGCTGCCACCTTAGGCAACAATTGCCATTTTAGGCAATAAGTTTCAGTTTCCTTGAAATTCAGGTATTCCCCTTAATCACGTGGCCCAGCTATCCAATCAGGCTGTACCACCTAGTCAGGCCACTACACAGTCACTAGGCAATCCCCCACCCCTCAGCCTGTACCAATCCAAATCCTACCCATACTACAGAAACCCCTAACCACCAATCAAAAGTGTACTCATACCCAACCCCGCCCTTCTTGCTTTCTGTACCCAATAAGAACCTTCCACACCCCAGGTTCGGGGCTCTTCCTCAGTGTGCCCACCAGGAGAGTCCAGGCCCGGGCTTGAATAAAGCTCACCTTATGCTTTTACATCGGAGTGTGTCTTGGACTGTCTCTTGGGGGGTCCCGGGAAATTCTGGGCACAACAATTCCAGCCAAAGCCCAGGTAAAATACCAGTGCCTCCCTTAAGCCCCATAGAACAAAACGGATTCTTATTGAACTTATGCAAGTAACTTTCAAATTCTGGAGAAATCAAGGAGAGAGAAAAATGCATGTTTCAAACTCTGCTTATAAGTACATACATTGCTTGAAAAGCTACAAATAGCTCAAAAGGCAGAGAATTATTTTCTTTTTTTTTT
>NW_003852500.1:4853265-4856435 GCF_000181295.1 Otolemur garnettii
GACATGTTAACTTTCTAATGAAAGTGCTAAAAATCTGCTTTTCCCCGAAGGTACTCAATTTCCAAAGATATCAGGAATTTGAGTTTGAGAGAATTCATTAGCCTCTCTTAATATTTCTTTTTCTTTTTTAGATGAATTAAAATTATTACTGACAATATATGTTAGGACAGGCCAATATCTTATACATTAGGACAGACCAATGCTTTACAATATTGGAACATATATATAACCATAACCCATACAAAATTAATCACCATTTCATATTTGACAATGTTTCCTATACATTTTTAATAAATCAAATGAGTTCAATTTGTTTTTCTATGCCTTTCAGTAGTCTTAATATTTCAAAAAGACCAAATTTAGAGTTGTGCTTTTTGTTTTCTGGACTGAGTTCAAACCTGCCAACCTCGGTGCATGTGGCTAGTGCTGCAACCACTGCACCACGGGCACCAACCCCAAATTTAGACTTTTGATTTTGGAAGGTTTGTCAAATATTAAAAGGCCTAAAACATTGGTTCAAATAAGATTACATGCCAAAAGATTTTAAAGGAAATACATAGTCAACTGGATCATATGTAAATTCTTTCACAAATTCTTTTTTATGAACATCACTTAACCTGCACAGACAATCTACAAACATGCTAAACCTTCTTTAACTTTGCCCTGCCTTTCACTTTCTTAGACAACCATTCTTTTTCAGGGCAAAATTTATCACATAGGATTCTTTCTTTACACCATGCAATTCTTCTTTCTGATTTCCCTTACTCTTAAAAACTTTTCATAAAACAGAATCTCAGTTCACTATGAAGTCACCCATTCACTCGGCCAAACTGACAATGAGAAGGTTTAAAAAGCAAGAATCTTATCCTTTGACAAAGACTCAGTTTCCCCAACAATTTAAACAATGAAATGATTACATTTTACAAATGAGAGGCATTTTATGAGATATAACATTGATATAGGATTTTCCCACTCCGGGCTGGACAGGGAACCCTCATTTTTTAGGGCTCAGGTGAGCTCAAATATCAAACTCCTATCTCCAGGTACAAACTCTCTGAGCCCCAGCCAGGTCATGAACAAAGCAGCCCGAAACCTTTTGGCTGGCTCCACCCAGACTAAGGAGCACACACCCTAATCCTCTCCCCAGACAAAAACCGTAGCAAAGACCTAATAACTTTGTCCAAGGTGAGGAGCTGCATACATCTATTTGCTAGAACACCCATCCAGTTTGTAAAGGTATTTTTTCATCTACCAAGTCCTGGCTGAAATATCTCTCAGGGCCAACTATTTACCCCTAGACAAGGGACTCATGCAAGAAATCTCTGACCTGGGCCTCCTCTCCCCTTTCGGCGGCTATCCACCCAGGACACCTGTTGCTGACATGGATACAGCCCTGTTCCCCATGAGATTTACACTCTCTCTAGATTTTCACGGGCCATCCAGAGCTCACCGGACTGCCCGGACCACAACACTTTCCAAGGCATGGCTCCTCTGCCCATAGCTCTGGCACTCTCCGCTCCATCTGCATGTCCCTCAGTTCAACAAAATGCCATTTTATCACTGATTTGTGGCCTGCGGGCTCAATTCTCAAATTCCTGAGACCAAAAACTTAGTGAAGAAATTCCAGTAACAAAACTACAAAACCCTTTCTAATGTCTTTCCATTTTCCCCCAAGACGACCATGTGATAGTCACCAAAGACAGCAGAAAACCTGGAACCTCCAGTTTCCCTCAGAATAGCCAGGGGGCAAAGTTGGAATAGGGAAGAAGGGCACACTCACACATTCGTTTCACCCTGTGAATGGGGGGGGCGAAACCCCACCTATTGTTACCCATCTCAGTCATTCTCCAAGCACTCACATGCACACAATTCCAATGCATTTCTTAACCTGGGCAGCCTTGATTTCCCACTCGAGCGGCCACTTAGCCATAGGAGGCAAACCAACACTCCCCTAGACCCTGTGAGGGGAGATCCAACTCCACTCTCGGAGTTCTCTCAGTCACACCACATCCACACACTCTCACACACTTCTCAACAGACCTGCTGGCAATCTAATGCCCAAGGGGTTGATCAGCCTCCCTCTTCCACTGAAACTGTAGTGGGCCCCAAACAGATCTTACCTTGCCTTAGAGGTCTCCCTGTGTACCTGCCAGCCATCTAACGCCCAAGGAGGTGATCAAGCTCCTCTTCCACTAAAATTGTAGTGGGCCCCAGAAGGATCCTACCTTGCTCTGGATGTCCTGGTGCCACCTGTTACCAGTTCCTCTCTGGTGCTCAGCCTCTGCAGTGACCCTCCACAGGGACCTCACCAGCTGGGTCTCAAGGAGACTGTTCCTCTGGGAGAATTTGTCCCAGGAGTGCTCTGAGGACCGTGTAGCCAGACCAGCGGGAGTTCCCCTCCGGGGTGATCTGAGGGGCGATCTGCGGGGTGGGCAGAACCCGACCCAAAGAATCTGGCTGCACAGTTTTTCCACCAAACCTCGTTTCCCAGTCAGGGAACCAAGAAATGTAGCAGGAAACTGACGCAGACATTAGACTCCAGGCACCAGCTGATTAGAGGAAGTGGGTTTATTCGGCAGGGAGTACTTGGAACACCAGCTTGTTTCCCCAAACCGAGCCCCCCGACTCAATCTCTTGCCTCTCTTTTATCCACCTGTCAGGTGGGAGTGCACATGAGGGTCATAAAACAGAGAGAGACATGACATCATCCTCAAGGTCTCAGGCTCAAGGGGAAAGGTCAGATTCACCTGTGTCCTTGAGACCAGTGGGACCACCTGCCCTCAAAGGCAACAGAAACCCAAGGAACAAGAAATAAGTTCTGTATCTGGAAATTTCCTCCTTGGAGGGACTTTAGTCTGTGACAAGATTGAGTTTGCAAGTCCTCTGTGGGAGGCTAAATTGTAACAATGAAACCTCATCTATACAGAATCATTGGAGTGAACAGTTAGGGTAACCTTTGTGCAAAATGCCTTTTTCCACTTTTAAGCATTAAAATTCCATATCTCACACACACACACACACACACACACATGTCAAGGAAGAAACACAGACAACAGAAATGCCTGTGGCTTGGCTGAGGCCTACACAGGGCGGCTAGGACAGATTCTTTTAGTTCTGCTTTTACTTTCTTGCCTCAGAATTATTCAGTATTTGGCTCTTTTTTTTTTTTT
>NW_003852500.1:4856661-4859204 GCF_000181295.1 Otolemur garnettii
TTTTTTTTTTTTTGAGACGGAGTCTCACTTTGTCACCCTTAGTAGAGTGCAGTGGCATTGTAGTTCACAGCACCCTCAAACTCTTTGGCCCAAGTGATCCTCCTGCCTCAGCCTCCCAAGTAGCTAGGCCTACAGGTTCCTGCCATAACACCTGACTTTTCAGAAACAGGGTCACACTCTTGCTCAGGCTGGTTTCAAAGTCATGGTTCAGTCAATTCACCCGCCTCGGCCTTCTAGAGTGCTAGGATTATAGGTATGATCCATTATACCTGGCCCCCAGTATTTGGCTTTTTGTGTCTGCTGCTTCTGCCGAGCACAGGTGAAGGGTGGCCCTCGACAGGCAGAGATCTCACAGACCATCAAGGATTGTACAAAAGGTCTTTATTGGTGAGAGAGAGATGCAGCAGAGCAGCTCCAAGGAGGAGAGAAAAGAGAGAGAAGAGGAGAGAGAGACAAAAAGAAAAGCACACCCTTATATAGGTTTAGTTAGGGGAAGTCTCAGAATAGTGACGGGATGGTAGAATAGCCAATAAGGAATTACTGCTCTGGCGGGAAGAGCCATTAGGGGCAGGCCATAAGTTTGAAATTTTTAGCGCGTAATTGGGACAGAGAGATGAGGCAAGTTTTGCGACTAAGAGGTAAGAAGATATCTACCAGGCAAATCCCTGTTGTTCAGAGGGCAACTCCCTGTGCTTGGAAAGGAGCCATAACTTTAAGAGTGAGACAGCTAGTTTTGGTCTGTTGAAAGCAGGAAGGGGCTTTCTGAGGAAGGGGCTTTTCTGGGGCAATTACCTAACGTTCCTCCCTTCTTGATATGTTAAAAGTAGGGGGTTGGCTTTGGGATAGGGGATGTCAGGTTCTCTCTTCTGTAACTTTTTCCTGCTGAGAGGGGTGCGTAGTTTAAATTGGCCAACTAACTAGAGGACTATTATGATTTTTTCTCTGGGAGGATGTAAGTTTTTGCCTTTGGACTGCCCTTTTAGTGGTGGCTGTTTAGAAGTGGTATTCAGGAAGGTCTTGTGGCCTGGAGTAGAGTGTAGCCCATTCATGAAGAACAGTTTCTTTTTTTTTCTTTTTTTGAGATAGAGCTTCAAGCTATCCCCCTGGGTAGAGTGCTGTGGCATCACAGCTCACAGCAACCTCCAACTCCTGGGCTCAAGGTAGGCATCAGGGAGGTAGGACCACTGAACTCTTTAAGAACTGAGAAGCTAGCTCCTGTGTCTATAGGAAGGCAATCATTCTACCTGCCACCATCAGGGTTACCCTTGGCTCTGCAGAGGTGATCTTTATCAGGTGAGAGAACCTAGGGTCTTGTCAGTCTTTAGAAGAGGCAAGCCCCAACAAGTCTGCCCAACAAGTAGGTACCACAGGTTGGCTGACCCCATGTCCTCTCTGGGCCAAGGGGCAGTCAGCCTTCCAGTGGCCCTTTCTTTTGCAGAGAGGTCATAGCCCTGGTAGGGGCCTGGGATTTGGGCAATGTCATACCCAGTGGCCTTCTTCACTGCATCTGTAGCATGGTCCAGGTAGTTGAGTCATGAAGTGGCCTTTGGCCCCTGATGACTTAGGCAGGTTAGGAATGATGGCCTCAGTGACACTGTTTGTAATGTTTTGAGTTAGCATTTGATAATTTTGGGTTCAAGAATTTTTATTTTCCCATTGGAAAACATCATCTTGCCCTGGGTAAACCTTAAAGGCTGTGTCTAAGATCATGGCCTGGGGTGTCAGGGGTCTGTGCTCCAACTCTTTAGCTTAAGTTTGATGTTGGGGTAACTTTGGTTAAAGAAATAAATCATGAGAACATTTTCCCATCTATTGTTTCAGGATCTAAGTTAGTATACTTAACAAAAGCCTCTGTAAGGTGTTGGAGGAAAGCTGAAGGATTCTTAGACTTGTCTTGGATGACTTCCCATAATTTATTATAATTGATAGCCTTTTTGGAGGAAGCTCTAAGTCCACAAAGAATGCAGGTAATACAAATGTTTCTACTTTCCCCCCCCAGCATTATCATTATAATTCCAATCTGCCTGGGAGTTAGGGACCATGGTGTCATCTGTAGGATGTTCATTGTTTAACATATGAAATTGATCTGCTGTTTCTTTTGCCCTTTCCCACACTTGTTTGTGTTCATCAGAGGTCAGGGTATTAGTTAAAATAACAAAAACATCATGCCAGGTAAGTTGATAGGACATAGTAATAAATTGAAACTCTTGAATAAAATGAGAAGGATGAGAAGTAAAGGAATCTAGTCTAACCTTCAGGTGTGTGAACTCAGTCATGGGGAAAGGAACATAAACAGAAACTATACCATTGACTCTAGCTACCTCATGGAGTGGGATCAGGAAATGAGAGAGCTGAAGGTCCCTCTAATTCTGGAGACCAGTGGGAACAGGATTGGGTGAGGGAAGTGAAGGGTGAGTAGTGAATGTAGTAGAATTAATTTGCAATTTGTCGGCTCAGCGCCTGTGGCTCAAGCGGCTAAGGCGCCAGCCACGTACACCTAAGGTGGCAGGTTCGAATCCAGCCCGGGCCCGCCAAACAACAAT
>NW_003852500.1:4859415-4865892 GCF_000181295.1 Otolemur garnettii
AAAAAAAAAAAAAAATTTGCAATTTGTCTACATTGCTACATGGTGGCACTGCAGGACCATCATATGGAGGAGCTGGAGGAAGAAAGGGGTAAAGAGGTCTGGAAGTGTTTTTTGGAGTAGATGGCGGTATACTGAGAGACAACATGGAAGAACTCTGAGGGTCACTTGGAGGGGAGGAGTTAGGAGACAAGCTTAGATTGGTTGACAGGGAAGTAGGAGGGACAGAGGGTGGAGGCAACTGTGTGGTTGAGGGAGGAGCCGAATATTGTGGGGCCAGAACAGGAACTACTTTGGTTCCAGAACCGGTGGCCGCTTGCTTGCGCAGTGGAGGCTCATCTGCTGGGTCAAATAGGTCTGTTTCAGGGAGATACAGAGTAGAAGAGCCCTTTACTACAAGAATTTTGGAATCACCCAAACATAAATTAGGCTTGGTTCTAAGATATGAGAAGCCCTGAACATAGGGGACCTTGCTCCATTTGCCAGGGCACTCACAATAGTTATATAAGTCTTGAATTAAACAAAAATCAAATGAACCATAGCTTGGCCAGATACTCTGGTTGTCTAGTTGGTAAAGTAGCCAAACCTGGGTAGAAAGTTAAATTAATTTTTTTGGCTTTAAGTCTAATCCTAATTCTACCAGGTGGCGTAATAAGTACCCCAAGGGGAGTCAGGTGGGACAGAATGGCCTGCACCCATGGCGATTCATCACAGGAATAAAGCATGAGCAGAATTACACGAGGACCAGGACAAAGGGCGGATGTCTCCACTGCTTTGTTGCTGGCCATGAGGATGAGAACACAGTCTAGGACAGTTGTCACTGTACCCCCAGATCAATGTCAGATCCTTGGGGCCGAGGAGAGCTTGAGACCTGGTGCCAGGAATTTTCATGTGAGGTGTGGAAGCCCTGGGCTAAGCCATGCAAGGTCAATGGGAATAGGGAACTCAAGCCTTGAGAAACGGGTCAATTGCCAGGAATGTAAGCAACCCAGCCCACAATTAGGGAAAACTCACCAAGTCTGGATGAGGCCAGTGTTGAGTGCTGGTTAGAATGCTTTGGCGGATGGACACAAGCCCATGTGGTGGTGAGCACCAGGAGTGTGAGAAGAGGACAGGCCCCCAGGAGCTAAAACCCGCGGAGGGGGTGGAAATTACCCTTGGGAGTGTTCCCTAATTAGATCCCACTTCTGACACCAGATGATAGGGCAGCATTCGACTGGCAGAGATCTCACAGACCATCAAGGATTGTACAAAAGGTCTTTATTGGTGAGGGAGAGATGCAGTAGAGCAGCACCAAGGAGGAGAGAAAAGAGGAGAGAGAAGAGGAGAGAGACTAAAAGAAAAGCACACCCTTATATAGGTTTAGTTAGGGGGAGTCTCAGAATGATGATGGGATGGTAGAATAGCCAATAAGGAGTTAACTGCTCTGGCGGGAAGAGCCATTAGAGGCAGGCCATAAGTTTGAAATTTTTAGTGCGTAATTGGGACAGAGAGATGTGGCAAATTTTGTGACTGAGAGATAAGGAGATGTCTAGCAGGCAACTCCCTATTGTTCAGAGGGCAACTCCCTGTGCTTGGAAAGGAGCTATAACTTTAAGAATGAGACAGCTAGTCTTGGTCTGTTGAAAGCAGGAAGGGGCTTTCTGAGGAAGGGGCTTTTCTGGGGCAATTACCTAACACAATGTCCTCAAGGTTCATCCTTGTAGCATGGAAAGAATTTCATTCCTTTATAAGGCTGAATCGCATTCCATTGTATGGTTAATCCACTTTGTTTACCCATTCATTCATAGCTGAACTCTTAGGTTGTGTCTACCTTTTGGCTATTGTGAATAGTGTTATTGTGAACATGTGTTCATAATTCTGATTTTAATTCTTGTGGGTATATACCCAGAATTGGCATTGCTGGGCCAAATGACAATTTAATTCAGTTTCAAATTTTGTGAGAAACCACTATACTGTTTTCCTCAGTGGCTGAAACATTGTACATTTCCACCACAGGGATTTTTGTCAATACTTTTTATTTTCTGTTTTTTTCCTCATAGTAACCATTCTATTGGGTGTGATGTTACTTCCATTGTGATTTGATTTGCATTTTCCTAACAATCAGGGATGTTGAGCAACTTTTCATATGCTTGTTGGCCATTTCTATATGGTCTTTGGAGAAATATTTGTTCAAATCCTTTGTCCATTTTTAATCAGGTTATTTTATCATTATTGAATTATATGAATACTTTATAATCTGGATTGTTTTTGTTTATTTTTGAGACAGTGTCTCACTTTGTCACCCTTAGTAGAGTCCCATGGCATCATAGCTCACAGCAATCTCTGACTCGAGCTCAAGTGATTCTCTTGCCTCAGTCTCCAGAGTAGTTGGGACTATAGGTGCCCACCACAATGCCTGGCTATTTCAAGAGGTGGGGGTTCTCGCTCTGGCTCAGGCTGGTCTCGAACTTGTGAGCTCAGGTATATTCTGGATATTAACCATTTATTAGATATGTAATTTTCTTTTCCTTTTTTTCCTGCCTCCTATTTTATTTCCCATAGATCTTGTTTCCATCCACACCTCCTCTGTTCTCTTCCACGCCAATTCCAGGGTCCAGCTTCTCAGGTCTGGGTCCATAATGTCAAGTGAAGCCCCACTCATACCCCCACCCCCCCAGCCTTATGCAGTCTCTGTCAACCAGGGATGCTCTTATTCCAACAGAGAAATCCAGTATCCCTGAGAGTACACAATTAGGCTGCTTCACTCCTCCTGCATGCTGAGGATTCTCAGTAGGATATTGTATACATCCTGTTCCATGTAGCCCTGAGCAGCATTCAGCAGGTGATTTCTATAGGTGGAGATGATCTTTTCATGGTTCTTCTGGGTATCCTGCTGCTGCAGGGCAAGGCAGGTATTTTCTCCCCAGACTGCTAGAACCTCCTCTGAAAGCTGCTCCAACTTCTTCAACAACTCCTTAATCTTGGCCTCCTACTCTTGGCAAGCACCAATCAGATGCTCCATCTTCTCTTTCAGCAGCTCAGCTGTTTAACTGCTCAGATCACCCACTCATCTCCCTGGCTTCTCACTCCTGCTCCATGGCCTGAGCCACCAGATCCATGTTCCTGCGTAGCTCCTCCACCACAGCCTCCTGCAGCTGACCCATTTCCTGGCAGGCTGTGTTGTATCTTTTTTTTCAGCAGAGTCTTCAGCTCCTGACCCCAAGCCTGGGACTGAGCTACCAGCAAACCCCGAGTTTTCTTGTGCTGCTGCAGGCTGATCACCTCCTGGGCCCTTAGCTCGGCCACCTCCTCTTTGGCCTGATAGAGCAGCTGCTTGAGCTTTCTGATCTCCGGGCACTTTTCGCTCATCATGGCCTGAACTATGTGTAGTTCTTTCTCCAGCTTCCCTAGGTCTTGCTCTAGAGCAGCCCCTTAGTGTGTGTGTGTGTGTGGGTGCTGTGGGCTTTAAGGAGGCACCTGGCTCCCTGCAGGGACCAGGGACCCCCAACAGCTGCCGGTTCTTCTCCTCCAGCCAAGCCAGCATTTGCTGGGCCTCTCAGTGCCAGCTCACCAGGGTGCTGATGCAGGCCTGCAGTTCCTCCAGGGGCTGGGCCACTGTGCCCTACTCACTCCCCTTGCCCACCAGGTCTAGGGGCAGGCAGTCCCATAGCCCTCGAAGGCCACTGCCCTGGAAGGCCAGGTGCTGCCGCAGCTTCTCTGTGGCCTCCTTCTCCATAGCCAGTTCTTTGGTCAGTATCCCCACACTCCGCTGCAACTGGTGCAGCTGGACCTATGCCTCTGGCTTGGGCACAAACTTGCACTGTAGCTGCTAGCTTGCTTGTGCCCCAGCTCCCCCAACTCCTCCATCAAGTTGCTGTTGCTCAGTCTCAGTGCTAACACTTCCTTCTCCAGGTGACCCTTTGCCAAACCTCCTCCTGGGATCTGTTCTCCTCCAGAGGCTCCTAGAGGCTCTCCTCGAGCCCCAGGAGACCTTTTCACCTTTCCTTCATCCTCTTCGATGCTCCCTAGAGCTGCCTTGGGGCTCCCTCTCTGGACTCCGGGGCAGGTTTCACCTGTAGTCCTGTCTTTGCCCTATCCAACCTCACAAGCACCCCCTCCAATCGGGCCTTCATCTTCTCCCAGGCACCTACTGCAGCCTCAGCCCAGAGCGTTCACAGGTCTCCCTCCAGTATTGGTCTTGACAGAACACCCTGGGCAGCATCTTTTTCTTGCCAAACTGCAGCCAGCTCCTTCCTTAGTTGTAGTAGGAGCTAATTCATGGCTGCTGTGCCCATTGTTTCAACCACTGTGCCTGCTGCTTCCACTCCTGGGGCCTGGGGATTCTCCTGGCCAGTAGGCAACTGTTCATTATGATCAAGGTCAAGGATCTGTCCCCCATTGGTGGTCAGGTGCTGTCCTGTGGCTTTTCCAGTGGTCTCAGACCTTGGGCTCTGGAATAGCCCCTGTTCTTCTGGTTGAGACCTTCCATTGACTTCATGTTGGATCTCTCCTGGGGCTGAATCCTCGGCTTTCTTAGAAGCTAATGTTGGTTTGACTATGGCTGCTGCATGCTGCTGCTTCTTTAGTTCTTGTATACGCTCGGCCAGCATGCCCAGGGGACAACCCTGCTCCATGCCATCTCCTCCAGGCTTCTGGCATAGGAGGAGCCCTAGCTCCTGCACTTGCTCTTGAATTTGGTTCTCCAAGCCCAGGTAGTCTGTAGCTTGAGTCTTACACTCCTCTGTTTTTTGCACCAGCTCTTGCTCCAACTGAGAAACTTTCTTCTGCTGCTCTTCATATTTCCACTTCCACTCCTCTGAGCATGGGTCCTCATCCTCTTCTTCCTCCTGCTCCTCCTCAGGCTCTGCTCTCCATGGACTCTTAGGTAGAGAACCCATCTGGGACTCAGGTGGAGAGGCCTTAGATGCAAAATCTGGGCATTGGACTAGCCTTTGACCACCTCTCTGCCACCAGTTCAAGGCCTGCTGTAGCAGTCTCCACGGTGCCTTGTCCTTTGTGTGCAGAGCATAATGCAGAGCATCATGCCCTGTTCTGTCCACTGCCCCTGCATCTGCTCCATGGGCTGGAGCAGTTTCACCACCTCAGCACTGCCTTTTTCACAGACCAGGATCAAAGCCAACTTGTTATCCTTGTCTGTAACATTGACTCGGTCACCTCTCTGCAACAACTGTGAGCAGATTGCTGTGTGAACACCCAGCGATGCAATCACAGGGGTGTGCATCCATAATTATCCAACACATCCAGGAAGGCTTCATGGTCACACATCAGGAGTACACTTGAGGCATAGCCAGAGGAGGCTGTTCAGTGCAATGGACTATGGTTTTCTGCATCCACAGCATCTTTTTTTTTTTTTTTTGAGACAGAGCCTCAAGCTGTCCCCCTGGGTAGAGTGCCGTGGCATCGCAGCTCACAGCAACTCCAACTCTTAGGTTCAAGTGAGTCTCCTGCCTCAGCCTCCCAAGTAGCTGGGACCACAGGCACCCTGCCACAACACCCATCTAATTTTTGGTTGTAGCCGTCATTGTTTTGGTGGGCCCGGGCTGGATTCGAACCCACCACCTTAGGTGTGTGTGGCCGGCGCCTTAGCCACTTGATTCACAGGCGCCGAGCCTAGGCAACATCACTTTTTAAAAAGTCTTGTATTTCGTTTTTATAACCTTTTTTTAACCCAAAGCACACCTTATCACCTCATTTTCTTTTTTTTTTTTTTTTTTGAGACAGAGCCTCAAGCTGTCCCCCTGGGCAGAGTGCCGTGGCATTACAGCTCACAGCAACCTCCAGGGCTGGATTCGAACCCGCCACCTTAGGTGTATGTGCCTGGCACCTTAGCCACTTGAGCCACAGGCGCCGAGCCCATCCACAGCATCTTAATTAGCACCATGCTGAAGTAAGACCTTGACACACTGGCTGACAGGAGATGGTGGTCAAGTGCAAGGCAGTGCTTCCATCCTCATTCTTGCTGTTGATGTCAGCCCCATTTGCAAGCTGATGGTCAGACACTCTGTCAGGTTTTTGGAGGCTGACAGATAAAATGGGGACTGGCTGTTGGAGTCTAGCTTGGTGGACCAGGTTGACTTCCTAGACTCCAGGGCAGCCATGCGTCCCACATCCCCCTGAAGCATTGCCATGCGTCCCACATCCTCCTGAAGCATTGTCTCCAACAGCTTCTAATAACCACAATTCTATCTCTCTACCTCCACGTGTGAGCTGGAGCAGGAGAAGGTGTGCTTCATGGCCAGGGACAAGGCCATAAGGGGATGGGGACGCACAGAGAGCCAGGCCACAGGTCTGAACCACCGGAATCCCAGACGTATAATTTTCTTTCTTTCTTTCTTTCTTTTTTTTTTTTTGAGACAGAGCCTCAAGCTGTTGCCCTGGGTAGAGTGCAATGGCATTACAGCTCAGAGCAAGCTCCAAGTCCTGGGCTCAAGTGAGTCTCCTGCCTCCGCCTCCCAAGTAGCTGGGACTACAGGCGCC
>NW_003852500.1:4867668-4870795 GCF_000181295.1 Otolemur garnettii
AAACCCGCCACCTTAGGTGCATGTGGCTGGTGCCTTAGCCGCTTGAGCCACAGGCGCCGAGCCTCAAGCAGTCTCTTGCCTCAGCCTCCCAAAGAGGGAGTAGCTGGGACTATAGGTGCCCACCACAATGCATGGCTATTTTTAGAGGTGAGGTCTCGCTCTAGCTCAGGCTGGTCTCTAACTTGGGAGCTCAGGCAATCCACCTGCCTTGGCCTCCCAAAGTGCTGGGATTACAGGTGTGAACCACTGTGCCAGCCAGACATCTTAAATTATTAAGGCTTTCAATCCATGGACATGAGATGCCTTTCCTTTTTTGTGTGTGTTTAATTTCTTTCAGCAATATCTTCAGTGTACTTTTTATGTCCTTGGTTTGTAAATGTTCTTTTCCACTTTGGTGGCAAAAGTAGGACCATGGCTGAGCCCAGGGCCATCTCTCTTGGTCTTCCTAGATAATCCAATTGGTTTCTGTCATCACTGGAAGAATTAGACACCTTAGAGGGGTGCCTCCTATGAATGGACCCAGTTTTGCACTTCAATCAAACTCAGAGCACTGTTTCTGACCTCTGTGGCTATAGAGACTTAAAGTTTTTAGAGGGTGCTTCTGATAACTCAGTCCTGGGCCACCTCCTAAGACCTCCTTCAGTGTGGGCCTTGGAACAGAGATTTGTAAAAGATTTCAGAAGCATATCTGGTACCTAGGGTGGCATACTGAGTCCACTCACAGCTTGAGAAGTGTCTAGGTACTGGATATGCCTCCCGAACATGTTTCCAAGTTCTCTTCTGATGCTACTAATTGTCATGGCCAGACAGGGTGTCTTAGAGGGGGCACCTCAAGACAAGCCCTGTTCCACATGGGCCCAGTTGTCCAAAACACCTCCTGTAAATATTCCTGAATCCCCATCCATGGGGTAAGGGCAGTGCCATGGGCACTGGGGATACCTAGAAGAGGACGCACTGGGGTTTCCCTTGAGTCTTGGTCACCAGATGTGTCTCTCTCTCTCTTTTTTTTTTTTTGAGACAGAGTTTCATTATGTCACCCTCGGTAGGGTGCTGTGGTGTCCCAGCTCACAGCAATCTCCAATTCTTGGGGTTAAGTGATTCTCTTGCTTTAGAATCCCAGGTAGCTAGGACTATAGTCACCCACCACAATGCCCAGCTATTTTTTGATTGTAGCTGTCATTGTTGGTTGGCAGGCCCTGGGCTAGGCTTGAACCCCCCAGCTCTGGTGTATGTGGCTGGTGCCCTAGTCTCTGAGCTATAGGTGCCGAGCCCAGATGTGCCTCTTGAAAATTGCTTTGTCCGTCTCTGGAGGGAGGGGCCATCTGGGCTGGACAGAGAGTCATAAACGGGTAGGGCACTTAGCTCTGCTGTGTGCCTCCTGGGACTTGGTCATCACTTCCCAGAAATTTTCATTTTTTTTTTTTGAGACAGAGTCTCAAGCTGTCACCTTGGGTAGTGTGCTGTGGCATCACAGCTCATAGCAACTTCAAACTCTTGAGCTTAAGTGATTCTCTTGCCTTAGCCTACCAAGTAGCTGGGACTATAGGTGTCCGCCACAATACCCAGCTATTTTGTTGTTGTTGCAGTTGTTTTAGCTGGCACAGGCTGGGTTCAAACCTACCAGCCTCGGTGCATGTGGCCAGTGCCCTACCCACTGAGCTATGGGTGCTGCCCTTTCCAGGATTTTTTTTTTTTGTTTGTTTGTTTGTTTTTGAGACAGAGCTTCAAGCTATCACCCTGGGGTAGAGTGCCATAGCGTCACAGCTCATAGCAACCTCCAACTCCTGGGCTTAAGCAGTTCTCTGTTTCAGCCTCCCAGGTAGCTGGGACTACAGGCACCTGCCTCAATGCTTGGCTATTTTTTCGTTGTAGCTGTCATTGTTGATTGGCAGGCCTGGGCTGGGTTCAAACCCGCTAGCTCTGGTGTATGTGGCTGGTGCCTTAGCTGCTTGAGCTACAGGCACTGAGCCTCCCAGAATTTTCTTTAAGTGTCCCTTTGTGGGGATGGGCCAGCTAGGATGGCCAGGGACCTGAAGAGGTTACCTCTAATCTAACCACAGGCCCACTACAGAGTTTCTTTCTAATTCTCCCTTCAGAATAAGAGCCATCTTAGGGCTAGGATTTCAGCCGTCCCAAGTCAAGAAATATGAGGAGAACTGGGATAAAGCCCTAAGTCAGGGATCCATATAAGCCCTGTTTCCAGTTGTATTGGCTATTGGAAGTTGACTGGCTGCTGCTTTTATATGCTTCCTTTGGAGCACTGAGAACCCGTGGAATAGGATCAAATCTGGCTGTGGTAACCAAAGCAGAGTTCCAGCATGCTGCCAGTGAAGGCAGGTAATTCTATCATATCCAGTAAGGATGTGGAAAGGGTTCTCCATAAATTTTACCTCCAGATTGGGGGCCAACCACTACTGCCCAGGTGGCATCTGGGGCTAATTTAGGATGATTAACCAGCACATGGAGAATCATGTCTTGGTGGTCAGGACTTGTTCTTGCCTCTCTGGGCTCAGAGTGGGACATATAGGAGTTCGGGTGCTCCCACCACTCCATATGAGGAGTGGACCAGATGGCCCATGGCTGAGTCTGCCATGGCAATGAGGCTGTCATGGGTTCTTGTGGCCTGGTCATGATATCAGGAAATCATGTGGGGAATAGATTGTGCACACTAACTGGAAAAGTCTATTTCTGGTTTGTCAAGACACATTAGACCACAAGATAGTGACAACACTGATCTTTGGTCACTTTGAATGATATCAGACTCTAGATACATTCTAGGGTATGGCTATGGACAACCACCAGCCAAGATGACATGTGTATGCTCCCTGTTCTGGCTCTTGCTCACCCATATTTCCTAACTAAGGAGCCACTAAGGAGTCTTTGGCATCTGAAGATGGCAGAAGTATGGCATGGGTCTATTATTTGACATGGGATGTGAGTCTAAAAAGTGTCAAGGTCAAGCTCAAGGTGATGTTCAAGGCCCAAATCAAGATTGAAGCCAAAATTTCAGAAACTGATAGAAATTGTCAGGATACTAGCCTGGGCCCGCCAAACAACAGTGACAGCTGCAACCAAAAAATAGCCGTGAGTTGTGGCGGGCGCCTGTGGTCCCAGCGACTTGGGAGGC
>NW_003852500.1:4871250-4873987 GCF_000181295.1 Otolemur garnettii
GAGACTCGCTTGAGCCCAGGAGTTGGAGGTTGCTGTGAGCTGTGATGCCATAGTATTCTACGCAGGGGGACAGCTGGAGGCTTCTGTCTCAAAAAAAAAACCAACAAAAACTGAGGCAAGACGATCACTTGAGCCCTAGAGTTGGAGGTTGCTGTGAGCTATGATACCACAGCACTCTACCCAAGGCGACAACTTGAGACTCTTGTCTCAAAAAAAAAAATTGTCAGGATAATCATCAAAGATACTCTGTGGACCTGGAAAGGTATTACCAGATGAAGAGGGTTTGGCTGCCTGTCACTGTCAGTGAATATGCAGAGACGGGGATATGTTCACCAACGTTTATTTGTCAGAAGGCCAGGATTCTGGAGAACAATGAGAGTAGCCTCTCCAAGACTGTTTTGTTCCTCCATTTCCAAAATTATAGTTTTATACATAAAAGTTCAAAGTAAAGACCACACTAACCTATAATGTTTACCTATTACAACATTCCAATTCAAAAGTTAATCAACTAAATCAATTCATCTAAACTACTCAAGATAAGGCATCTTTAGGGTGAGAGCTAAATTTATAAAACAGTAAAAATAGGAGACAGGGGGTGAAGGTCAGACAGGACCTAAATAGACCAGATTAGCTGTATCATGTCTGTCTTAGCCTGCCTGACTCCATCATATTCTCACTGCATGTGCTTTCGAAAGTTCAAAGTTATATGAAGGTCAGGGTCAAATTACTCAGTGGTATCAATAAACATTGGTTATAGTCAACAACAGAATTTGTTCTAAAAAAAAGTCGATGTGAAAGTTCAAGTCAAGGTTGTAAAATCTATTAAAAAACATTGTAAATGAGGCTGGGCGTGTTGGCTCATGCCTGTAATTTGGGAGGCCGAGGCAGGAGGATGACTTGAGCTCAAGAGTTTGAGGCCAGTCTGAGCAAGAGCAAGACACCCTCTCTACTAAAAAGAGAAAAATTAGCCAGGTGCTGTAGTGCATACCTATAGTCTCAGCTACTCAGGAGGCTGAGGCACTTTAACCCAGGAGTTTGAGGTTGCTGTGAGCTAGGCTGATGCAGTCCAGCCTGGGCAAAAGAAGATCACAATAATTGTAAGGGAAAAAATATAGCTGAAAAAGTTAAGGTGAAATTCATGGTAAGGTTATGGTCCACATCAAGTCAAGGCCAAATTATAAGTCACAGAGGAAGTCAGGAAGTTGGTCAGGAACAGAGTATGTTAAATAAGGGTCTATATGAAGTTCAAGATTAAGTTCAAAGTCATGTCAACAACAAGATAAAGGTTAAATTCTCAGTCATTAGAACTGCTGAAGATGGTTTTTTTTCCCCTTAGACAGGGTCTCCCTCTGTTGCCCAGGATAGAGTGCAGTGGCATCGTTATAGCTCACTGTAGCTTCAAACTCCTAGGCTCAAGTGATGCTCCTGCCTCATCCTCCCAAGTAGCTGGGATTATAGGCATGCACCACCATACCTAGCTAATTTTTGAAAAAAAAATTTTTTTTTAAGAGACAGAGTCTCATTTTGTCGCTCTCGGTAGAGTGTTGTGGTGTCACAGCTCACAGCAACCTCCAGCTCTTGGGCTTAGGTGATTTTCTTGCCTCAGCCTCCCAAATAGCTGGGACTACAGGCACCTGCCACAACGCCTGGCTATTTTTTTGTTGCAGTTTGGCTGGGGCTGGATTTGAACCCACCACCCTTAGTATATGGGGCCAGAGCCCTACTCACAGAGCCACAGGTGCCACCCTAATTTTTGAAAATTTTGTAGAGATAGTGTCTTTCTGTGTTGTCCACGTTGGTCTTAAACTCCTAGCCTCAAGTGATCCTCCTGCCTCAGCCACCCAATGTGCTAAGATTATAGGTGTGAACCATCCTGCAGAGCCTAAGATAATATTTTTATAGACTATGGTTATAAAGAGGGTAAAGGTCAAAATCAGGCTATGGTTGAGTTCTGTGTTATATGAAAGCAAAAATCATGGTCATGTATTAGAGACAGAAAATACCAGGACAATAGATAGGGACTAAATTTGTTAAAAATAAGGATCAAAGTAGAATTAAAGGTTATGGTCAACATTCAGATTGAGGTCACAGGCTCGGTGCCTGTTGCTCAAGTGGCTAAGGTGCCAGCCACATACACCTGAGCTGGTGAGTTCAAATCCAGACCTGGCGCCAGACGACAATGACGGCTCCAACCAAAAAATAGCCGGGCATTGTGGTGGGTGCCTGTAGTCCCAGCTACTTGGGAGACTGAGGCAGGAGAATTGTTTAAGCCCAGGAGTTGGAGGTTGCTGTGAGCTGTGATGCCACCGCATTCTACCCAGGGTGACAGCTTGAGGCTCTGTCTCAAAAAAAAAAAAAAAAAGTCACAGTAAAATGATTACTCAGACATAGAGAAGGCCAGGATGATAGTCAGGGATAGGTTATAAAATTGAAGTGGATAAAAATCATGAAAACAGCCAGGTTACATTCATGTTCAAGATGAAGTTCAAGTTCTCAGTTGGGGTCGAACTGAACATTAAGATAGCAAAGGAGAAGATTTGGTCTGAACCAATATTGAAAAGGTTGATATAAAAAAAATAAAAAGTTGATCTTAACCTCTATTAAGTTGATTTTAAGTCAAAACCGCCATTCAGTGATAGAAGTTAGGATGATAGTCAAAGACAGGTTACGGGACTGAAAGGGGTCAAGGTTAAGGTTGGCATCAAGGTCTGGGTAAAATAATCAGTGTTGGAGCTAT
>NW_003852500.1:4874220-4877650 GCF_000181295.1 Otolemur garnettii
GTCACATATACCTGATGTATATACTCTACAGAAAAAAAAAAAAAAAAAAAAAAAAAGAAGATAGTCTGATAAAGTATATAGAAGTGAAAAGGTCATGGTCAGGTTAGGTTCAGGTCAAGGTCAATTGAGTCATTGAGTTGCAAGTCAGGAGATATGTAGACAGGGATGTGATGTTGGAGAACTATAGGAACCTGTTCTCCCTGGATATCTCTTCTATATGAGTGATAAATGAATTACCACCTATAGAGAGCTGTAGTATAGAAGAAATATCCTCCGCAGTGATATTGAAAAGGAATGAAAACCAGGACATTGAAGACTTTAGGGAAATCCAGAAGAATATACATAACTTTGAGTGTCAACGAAGAGAAGAAGAAAGACACTGCAGTAGAGTCCTTATGACCCCTCAGGGAAATCTCACTGATAGGAGAGATCAGCATGATAGGAGGGATTCAGAAAACAAGCTTGTTAATAATAAGCTGGGATTGAATATGCAGTCAGATCTCCCAGGACTGTAGCTATTTAAGATTGAAGAGAAAATTTATGAATGTAATCCCATCGATCCATCTATCAATAGTGATTTCTTGGTTTCCCTACTCCACAGAATTCCTTCTACTATGAAACTCCACTTTTCTCATGAACGTAAGTATGATCTTATGGATTCATTATTCCCACACAGAGAGAAACCACAGATAGTGAGAGAACATTACAAATGTACTGAGTGGGACAAAGCCTTTAATCAAGGCTTACATTTCATTTTATTTTTATTTCATTTTATTTTTTTAAGCAGGATAAACATTCTACTTTAATTGCAAATGAAAGAAGAACGATTTTTAGTGTAATACTTACAATGCAATATTACTTACAATCCTGTATAAATAGGATTCAGAAAATTCTTCAAATCCCAATTAAATTGAAGAGGAAACATACTAAGAGATGAATTGCAGTTTCAGATTATTTCTTTCAGGATGGTAAATCCAATTAATTTTTGTTTAATTAAAAATAAAGTTTCAAGTACATCTCTAACTCTATCAGAAGAATGAAGTAACTGTGAGCTTAATTTTGGACAGTCAAGCCAGAATTCCTGGAAGATCATCCACACACAGCTTCATCTCTTTCCTCTGCTTGTCATCTTTTGTCTCTTTTCCCACATTTGCTGAGCCTTCAACGATTGAGGCTGACTCTAGTTCTATCAGTTCCCTTTCATGTGGCTTTCTAGACAAAGATACACTGGGGGATGAAAGAGGTCTCATTTTGTGTATTTCAGGCTTAGCTTGACCTGAAGATGTCTTTTCAAGGAAAGGAGATGCCAGTGGTTCTGGCTTTGGTTTAACTTGCTGGTTGAGGCTTCTGTTCAGTTGTGTGACCTACATGCGTTTGAGGAAATTAAAGTGCTGAAATGTAATCCACTGCTTATGGGCATTCCTGAAAAGATGCATGAACTTGTGAGGGGATTCCTGGATAGTTCTTCTTTCAAGATACCAGACACATCCTCCTGCCCAGCCTGTCAGGAGGCGTGAGGAGAGAGCATGCGGGGATGCAGCCATAGTGTGTGAGTCTGGCTGCCCCCAGGAACCCGTACCCTCTCTCCTCACCAGCTGCTGGCCACCGCCATCTATTTATTTTATTTTTTAGAGATAGAGTTTTACTTTATCGCCCTTGGTAGAGTGCTATGGTGTCACAGCTCACAGCAATCTCCAGCTCTTGGGCTTAGGCAATTCTCTTGCCTCAGCCTCCTGGGTAGCTGGGACTACTGGCACCCACCACAGCACCCAGCTATTTTTTTGTTGCAGTTTGGCCGGGGCCAGATTTGAACCTACTACCCTCGTTATATGGGGCCAGTGCCCTACTCACTGAGCCACAGGTGCCACCCAAGGCTTACATTTCAACATTCATCAAATAACACATGAGGAAGGGAATTGATTTAAATGTGATGTATATGCCAAGGTGTTCAATAAAAAATCAAGCCTTAGAAGTCATCAGAGAGTCTATGCTGTAAAGAAAATTTACAAGGTTAATGAATGTGGCAAGGTCTTCAGTTACATTTCACAACTTGCACGGCATTGGAAGATCCACACTGGAGAGAAACCTTACAAATGTAATGAATGTGGCAAGGTATTCTGTGAAAGTTCAGCCCTTGCACAGCATCAGAGAATTCACACAGGAGAGAAACCTTACAAATGTAATGAATGTGGAAAGCTATTTCGTTTAAGTTCAATCCTTGCACAACATCAAAGAATTCATACTGGAGAGAAACTTTACAAATGTAATGAGTGTGGAAATGTATTGTGTGACTGTTCAGGACTTGTACTACATTGCAGAATTCACACTGGAGAAAAACTTTACAAATGTAACAAATGTGGCAAAATGTTCAGTCACAAATCATCCCTACAAATGCACTGGAGGATTCATACTGGAGAGAAACCTTACAAACGTAATAAATGTGGAAAGGTATTTAATCATATTTCACACCTTACAAAAACTTCAGAGAATTCACACTGGAGGGAAACTTTACAAACATAATGAATATGGCAAAATGTTCAGTAATAAGTCATCCCTAGGAAAGCATTAGAGGATTCATGCTGACAGAAACCTTACAAATGTAATGAATGTGGAAAGGTCTTCAGTTTCAATCCACACCTTGCATGACATCCAATAATTCATACTGGTGAGAAACTTTATAAATGTAATGAATATGGCAAGGTGTTCAGTCAGAATACACCTTGCAAATCATTGGAGAATTCATACTGTAATAGAAACCTCATAGGAGTGACGAATATGGCAACATCTTTGGTCTAAATTCGTATCTTATATATCATTGGAGAATTCTAACCAGAGGGAAACCTTATAAATGTAATGAATGTGGAAAAGTTTTCAGTCCAAACTCATGCTTAGCACATCAAGCACATCAGAGAGTTTCTACTAGAAAGAAACCTTAGAAATGTAACAAGTCTGGCCAAATCTTTAGTGTGCTCCATATTAGAGAAATCTTTCAAATATTATGAATAAAACGTTCATGGTAAAAAAAAAAAAAGGATGAGGGATGGCCCCATAGTTCCAGATATATCCAGAATTCCCAAGTCTGAGGGGTAGCCCCATAATTCCAGATATATCCTTTATAAGGGAACAAATTTGCAACATAACAAAGTTTTCCTTTTATTACATCTTGCTTAATTGGGTTTAAAGGGTCCTTTGTACCAATCTCCATTTCACATTAGACCAGCGTGGTACTTCAACTACCATGTGGAACGCATCCTTATCTGATATCATCTTTTTTTTTGCATTTCAATAGAACTAGCTTTATTTGTTTATTATTTATTTATTTATTTTTAACAAAAGGGGGAACCACCAAAGGCTGCTTCCAGAGAACTATGTGGTGGCTGCATGTTCAGTCTTCTCATTTTCTATAATTTTCCTCTTTTTTTTTTTTTTT
>NW_003852500.1:4887255-4889864 GCF_000181295.1 Otolemur garnettii
GTGCCTGTGGTCCCAGGTACTTGGGAGGTGAGGCAGGAGACTCGCTTGAGCCCAGGAGTTGGAGGTTGCTGTGAGCTGTGATGCTATAGCACTCTACCCAAGGGGACAGCTTGAGGCTCTGTCTCAAAAAAAACCCAAAAAGATCAGGGTCCATCATGCAAAAGTGCAAGATCAAGTTCAAGGGCAGAGCCAAAATTTAAGATTAAGGATAAGATATTATAGGCCAGGCACAGTGGCTCATACCTATAGTCCCAACACTCTGGGAGGCTGAGGCAGACAGATTACCTCAGCTCACAGGTTCCAGACCAGGCTGAACTAGAGTGAGACCCCATCTCTAAAAATAGCTGGGTGTTGTGGCAGGTGCCTGCAATCTAAGCTGAGTACTCTGGAGGCTGAGGCAAGAGAACCAATTGAGCCCAGGAGTTTGAGCTTGCTGTGAGCTATGACATCATGGCACTCTACCTGGGGCAACAAAGTGAGACCCTGTCTTAAAAAACAACAACAAAAAAAAAAAAATGAAAAAAAGAAAGAAAGAAAAAAAAAAGGATAAGATATTATCTCTGGTAGGCTGAGGTGGGAGGATCCCTTTAGCTCAAGAGTTTGAGACTGGCCCAGTGCCCATGGCACAGTGACTATGGCACCAGCCACATGCACCGAGGCTGGTAGGTTCAAACCTAAAGTGACCAGATTTTAACATTGGTAAAGTAGGACACCATTGACGGGGGTTGGGGGGGTTGAGGGGGTTGGGTGTTCTTAATTAAAAATTTGGTCTATATGGAGCAATAAAAATTTTCATAGAACGCAAAAATAGTATTGTAATATTTTTTTAAATTTCAACATAAGTACAATTTACAAATACACTTAAAAAATTATGTATAGTATTATTTTATTCTTTGGCATATTTCTCATTTGAGTGAATTTTTTTTAGTAGATTGCTGTCGTTGTTTAAAAGGTCATGAAATTTTTCACAAGAATTTGTTAAATTATATTTCACACATAAAATGGCTTTCAAAGTCTCAACACTTAATTGTAATTTTTCTGATGTCCACACTTTATTTACCGTAGAAAAAAATGTGTTCAGTTGCAGCATTAGTTCCTGGTAAGGACAGTGTGTATCCCACAATTTTTAGTGCATTATTGTATGGAACATGGTTTGTTTCAAAATGATGAAATATTTCTAACCATTTGTTCTCTGTTGTGATTTTTGCTGATGCGCAAGATTTAACTTTTCCTTATCAATATTTTTTTTAATAATGATACCTCATAAGTCGTAAATGTTACTTTCAAGGCCAGCGCTAGACTTTTTGCCGCCACTATAAAATATAAATAATACGAGTACTGTCTGCTGAATTCATGAAATAAATACATAAATTAGTTACCTAAATTATCTGAATAGTTGATTTGTTGACATCACTTGTTTAGCACTAGCACGCAGTGGTAAGCAGGCCACTCCCTGTGTTAGGGGAGGAGTTGTAACTTTAAGAGCAGGAAGGGGCTTTTTGGGGGGAGGGGCTTTCTGGGGCAATTATCTAACATGTTGTGCATTCTTTCCAAAAATTGAGACTGTTTAAAAATGCCACAGGATGCAGGACAAATTGTTAAAAATTGAGACTGTCCCACCAAAAGCGAGACGTCTGGTCACCTTATCAAACCTGGCCTGGGCCTGCTAAACAATAATGATAACTGCAACAAAAAAATAGCTGGGCGTCATGGCGGGTGCCTGTAGTCCCAGCGACTTGGGAGGCTGAGGCAAGAGAATCGCTTTAAGCCCAAGACTTTGAGGTTGCTGTGAGCTGTGATGCCATAGCACTCTACCAAGGATGACAAAGTGAGACTCTGTCTCAAAAAAAAAGAAAAAAAGTTCGAGACTAGCCTCAGCAAGAGCAAGACCCCACCTCTACTAAGAATAGAATAACTATCTGAGCATCATAATGGGTACCTGTAGTTCCAGCTACTCTGGAGACTGAGGCATGAGGATGGCTTGAGTCCAAGAGTTTGAGGTTGCTGTGAGCTATGATGACACTACAGCACTCTATCCAAGGTGACAGAGTGAGACTCTGTCTCTAAATAAATAATAGGTGAACATTACTCTGGCAATTTCTTGGGAGGTTAAGATGTTAGGTTTTTTTTTTTTTTTTTTTCTGAGACAGAGCCTCAAGCTGTCCCCCTGGGTAGAGTGCTATGGCATCACAACTCACAGCAACCTCCAACTCCTAGGCTCAAGCGAGTCTCCTGTCTCAGCCTCCCAAATAGCTGGGACCACAGGCGCCTGCCACAATGCCCAGCTATTTTTTGGTTGCAGCTGTCATTGTTGTTTGGCGGGCCCTGGCTGGATTCAAACCTGCCACCTTAGATGTATGTGGCTGGCGCCTTAGCCTCTTGAGCCACAGGCGCCGAGCCAAGATGTTAGGTTTTTTAAGTTCCCGTGTCATTCAGGTCCTGTGCCCTGGGCAAAAAAGAAGTTAGTCTCTCTAGAAAATAGGGCCCTCCACTGGCATTTGCCAGAGGATAAGGAAAAGACTTGCGTCCATATAGCAAAAACAACCCCCTAGGAAATTTAGTATGTACATTGGCATAAGATATGGTAGTTGTGGCTCGGCGCCTATAGC
>NW_003852500.1:4890091-4899379 GCF_000181295.1 Otolemur garnettii
AAAAAAAAAAAAAAAAAAAAACAAAGATATGGTAGTTGTCTTATGATATTGGAGCAAGTTAAATTGATACAGGAGGTGGTGCATCTTGAGAACCTTACACGATCTTCTCCTGGTATAACTGTTTTGAGGCAGATAGAAAACATATCCCTTTTCCTGAACCATCCTGCTGGTCCTTTCCCATACAAATCCTGATAGGTGAAATTCTTTTGGATGTGTTAGAACACAGTGAAGATTCTGATCAATTCGAATGAAGTACAAACCCCTATTAAACAAAATGTAAATACCTGTTCTACATAAGTTCCTCCATCTAGACAAAAATTAGACATTCATGACATTTTTAGTTAGGTAAGTCCAAACATTCTCATCCCATTGGAAGGGTATTATATCTTGTTTCTTTCCCCAAATTCCCAGAGTCAAAAAAGTTATGAAGAGGAGAAGGGCACATCTCATGGTTATTTCTTTATTTAGATCTTTGTGTCAGCAAGCGATTTTCTTTCTTGTCCAGATGTAGAGCACTGGTTTACCAGGTTCTGTTATTTTTGTTGGTGGGTAGGGCTTGACTTGGGTGTAATGAGTCTAGGTCTTAGGTTCAGCCAGTTTTAACTGGTGGGAGAGGTAAAAAGTGAGATCTTTAATCTGATACAAATAGGTTGATCATATGTTCGTTCTTTTCATTTATCCTTTAGTAGCCTACACTTTAGGGCTAATATCTGTCTTTAATAGGGGAAGGAATAAGATAAGACCCTATCCCATATTTAAATAAATTGTTATTCTTCCTTTAATCAATATATCTCTTCCTAAGAGTGGAGTAGGACTTTTTTTTTTTGAGACAGAGTCTCACTATGTCCCCCTCGGCCTCATAGCTCACAGCAACCTCCAACACTTGGGCTTAAGCTATTCTCTTGCCTCAGCCTCCCAAGTAGCTAGGACTACAGGCAACTCCACAATGCCTGGCTATTTTTATGTTGCTGTTGTTGGAGTTGTCATTTTTGTTTGGCAGGCCCAGGCTGGGTTTGAACCCGCCACCACTGTTGTATGTGGCTGGTGCCCTAGCTGCTGAGCTACAGGCGCTGAGCCTGGAGTAGGACTTTTATTTATTTGTTTATTTATTTATTTTTTGAGACAGGAGCCTCAAGCTGTCCCCCTGGGTAGAGTGCCATGGCATCTCAGCTCACAGCAACCTCCAACTCCTGGGCTCAAGCGAGTCTCCTCCCTCACCCCCCCAAGTAGCGGGGACCACAGGCGCCCGCCACAACGCCCAGCTATTTTTTGGTTGCAGCCATCAGTGTTGTTTGGCGGGCCCGGGCTGGATTCGAACCCGCCACCTTGAGTGTATGTGGCTGGCGCCTTAGCCACTTGAGCTAAGGCGCTGAGCCTGGAGTAGGACTTTTAGACATGATTAGAAGGCATGAGAAAATAGCCAATTTCCCCAACTATAAGACTTGAAAGAGAAGTTTGGTAAGTAGCCATCCAGACATCCTCTGGATAGTTATAGACTGGAGGGACAAGAGTCTAGGATTTGATAAAGTCCAGAAAAGGTGACTCTGGTATCTAGCAGAAAGCTTATCTCTTGTCCCTCCACAGTCAGGCACACTTGGAGCTCTTAGGCAGTGATGATATGGGCAGGGGCCATGGGAGGGCTATTCGGACATGTCAGTCCAGCTCAGAGGCCAAAAGACTTTGTGTTCCCTAAGGCCTTTGCCTCTGGGGACAGGCTGATCTCTAGTGGTTACCCCTGCATTCCAGACAAGGGCTGGGTGGCTTGCATGCCAGACAGCACCACTGTGGCCAGAGTCTCTGTCCTTATTCCTTCTCTACTCTCTCCTGATTAACAGACTGATGGGGCCATTTTTATGAGGTTTACTGAATATGGTCAGGGCCTAAGGCCAGTTTTCTAAGTTCCTCTTAATGTCTGAGGCTGCTTGGGTAATGAATACTTATACTTTAAGGCTCAGCACCCAGAGCACAGTGGTTATGGTGTTCAGCTACATACCAAGGCTGCACAGGTTCAAACCCAGCCTGGGCCAGCTAAACAACAAAGACAACTGCAATAAAAAATAGCCTGGCATAGTGGCGGGTGGCCCAAGTAGTCCCAGCTACTTGGGAGGCTGAGGCAAATGAATTGCTTAAGTCCAAGAGTTTGAAGTTCCTGTGAGCTGTGACGCCACACCACCATACTGAGGGCAACATAGTGAGACTCTGTCCAGAAAAAGAATTTATACTTTAAAGTAACATGGCAGTCTGGTATTGGGTATATCTTCTTATATCTCCTTAAGCTGCTCAAGAAAGGCTGAGGGATTTTCATTCTGTTCTTGATAAATAGTATACAACTTAGAATAATTCATAGGCCTTTTCTTGGATCAACCTAAGACTTCCAGGATACATATTAGAAAATGTTGGGCCAGGTATGGTGGCTCACTCCAGTAATCCTAGCATTCTTAGAGACTGAGTTAGATGGATCACCTGATCTCAGGAGTTTGAGACCAGCCTGAGCAAGAGCAAGACCCTATCTCTACTGAAAAATAGGAAAAACTAGCCAGGCATTGTGGCAGGTGTCTGTAGTCCCAACTACTTGGGAGGCTGAGGCAAGAGGAACTCTTGAGCCCTAGAGTTTGAGATTGATATGAGCTATGATGACACCACAGTATTCTGCCCAAGGTGATAGAGTGAGACTGCCTGTCTCAAAATAAATAAATAAATAAATTAATTAATTAAAATAAAAGAAAAAGAAAATGTTTACACCACTAGTTACCTTGTATTTCAGGGTCCCATTTGGGATCCTCAAAGAGGACTTCCTGTCTTCTCATTGGGTTCCTGGTCCTTTCTTCAGAGGATACCACAAATCACCCCACTTTCTAGCTTCTTTTACAATTTTATTTTTCTCATTTAAAGTTAGAGTTTGGCCTAGTAATAGCATTCTATTCCTCCAAGAGAGGTCAAAACTCTGTTTAAGTCCTTGAAGAACATCTATGTACTTGTTAGGAACATCAGAAAACTTTCCTAAATTAGTCTTGATCTGTTTTAAAATCAGCCAAAGAAAATGGGGCAAATACTCAAATTGTTCCCATTTTACCAACCATGGTTTCTACCAGGGGACATAAGGAAGGACATGGGTGCTTTCTAGAGGTCCCAGTGGGGCAAGGAGAAACTTTGGGAGTGAGCTCTTTCTTGGGTTCCTCCTCAAGAGGTTATGGCGCTACCAGGGTAAGGTGGCAGCACCTCTCCTGGGAATCCCTGGCTGTTCTGGGATGATACTATGGTGAAGAGGGCTGGGTCTGTTTGACAGGTACTGGACAGTTGGGGGTTATCTGTGAGAGAAAAGAAAGTCTGCACATAGGGAACTTCAGACCATTTCCCCTTATTTCTGCAAAAGAGGTCTAGTTGTAAAATGGTGTTATAGTTTAGAGTGCCCTCTGGCAGCCATTGTTCACCATCTGCAAACCGGTGCTGGGGCTAGGCTTTGGTGCAAAAGAAAATAAGATGTTGGGGGCACCTGTGGCTCAAGGAGTAGGGCGCTGGCCCCATATACTAGGGGTGGCGGGTTCAAGCCCAGCCCTGGCCAAAACTGCCAAAAGAAAATAAGATGTTTCTTCTTTAACATCTGATGGTTGAATAGTTCCCAGTGCTTTAAGATGAAACCTAGTGGGACAAACTCTTTGCAAGAGGGTGTGTTACCCATCTGTAGGAAGGAATAATAGTATTAATCAGTTCCCTTTTGTTCCTGGGTTAAGGTGTCCCCTAGTCAACTGAGGAATCCTTCCGGCCAAGCAAGAGGGAGCATCCTTCCATTCCTTGGGGAAGTATCCTGAGGAATGTGGTCTTCCCAACCTACATGCTTGTCTGGATTTAACCACAATTACCAGTGTAGTGCTGTGTACCTGCTGGCTCTTCTGTGGCTATTATGTCATGGACTGATTCTTGAGACAAGTAATAATCAACTACTGGGGGTTAGTTGCTCTGGACCCAGAGTTGGTCTAACATGATGAAAGTCCTATCCTATTCTTTCTGCACCTAACATTGAGTCTCTTCAGGGATTCGCCTGGTGATTTTGACTATACAACTGACAATTAAAGTGGGACAAGCTCTGAAATCCAACCCTGGAGGTAATATAGTTAGGCACTGTGCCCATTTAAACTGAGGCTGTATTTGCCACTGACCATAAATAACTTTTGAACTTGAATTGGTAATTCAAAGCAGCTAGGAGATAGAGTCTGAAAGGTTAGCAAACTTTTTACACATATCTTTTCCACACAAACCCATTCCTCTCTGTTTAATCCTTCCTTTGCAAAAACACATCTCTATATTCATATTCAATTCCCCCAGTGGGGAACCCCCTGGGATGACTCATTAATCCCACCCTGAACAGGCTTTTTGTCAGACATAGGAGTAAGGAAAACCCTAAGCTTGGCAGAGAACCAGTAAGAACCATGATGTCACCTGCTCTTTTTCCCTGAGAAAGCCAGCGAAGCAATAATATCCAAATTCAGTAAAGTTAGAGATAATGTAACTGAAAAAAGTGGGTTTGAGAGACATTTTAACACTATAGTAACAGACTGACTATTCTTTTTTGGTGTAATTTGTCCTTAGTAAATACTTGTGCACAAGAATTAGCCACAACCCACTAGAGTCCTAGAAAAGCTGGCATGCCTTTGAACCTTTCTATTTATACCAATACTTGCAAGTAAATCAGGTAGGATGCCTGGGGTCATTCCCTGTCTTTCCTCAATTTTAAAGGATTATTTTCCCTTTTTACGCGTGTGTTCTTTTTTGTTCTTTTTTTTTGAGACAGAGTCTTAGTATGTCGCCCTCGGTAGAGTGCTGTAGCATCACAGCTCACAGCAACCTCTAACTCTTGGGCTTAAGTGATTTTCTTGCCTCAGCCTCCCAAGTAGCTGGGTCTACAGATGCCTGCCACAATGCCCGGCTATTTTTGTTGTTGTTATTGTTTCGGTCATCATTGTTGTTTTGGCTGGCCCTGGCTGGGTTTGAACCCACCAGCTTTGGTGTATGTGGCTGGCACCCTACCCACTGTGCTGTGGGCACCACATGTTCTTTTATTTTTAAAGGAGAAAGTGTAGTCTAGGGTTTAGGGTAGGGGATGAGAGTGTGCTGCTTGTGGGTGAGGCTTCTCAATGTTTCACCATGGAGCCAGTCTCACCCCGGTACGCTTCTCAGTTTTCCTCGTTGGACGTCTAGACCTTTGAGAGGGCTCAAAATGCTGAGTGATCAGCTCTTACATGTGTTCCCTGGACGAGCCTTCTTTTAATTAATTTTGTGTGTGTGTAGGTTCCCTATAGGGCCACTCTTGCCTTGGGGAAACTGACCCAGACAACTCCCACTCAGACTTCCTGTCACTCAGGGGTGCCTTTCAGCTGGGAGGAGTAAAATGCCCTTTTTATGGAGCTGAGGAACTCAGTCTTTTATTTATCTACAAACAAGACAGTTCAGTTTCCTCTTTTGCAAATGTGCAGAAAAGCCAATTGAGATTAATTTGAGGAGGAAGAGGCAATGGAGAAGACCCTTCAAAATGCAACTGTGAAGCACCAGAAACAGCAAAAACTTAACCAAACACGTCATTAATGAACAAAGCAAATAAACCACAAGGAAAACATACCTCAAAGAGTGAGCCGGATCCCTTTTTTTTTTCTTGAGACAGAGCCTCAAGCTGTTGCCCTGGGTAGAGTGCTCTGGCATCACAGCTCACAGCAACCTCCAACTCCTGGGCTCAAGAGAGTCTTCTGCCTCTGCCTCCCAAGTAGCTGGGACCACAGGCGCCCGCCACAACGCCCGGCCATTTTTTGGTTGCAGCCGTCATTGTTGTTTGGTGGGCCTGGGCTGGATTCGAACCCGCCACCTTAGGTGTATTTGGCTGGTGCCTTAGCCACTTGAGCCGCAGGCGCCGAGCCTGGATCCCTTTTCAAAAGTGGAGAAGAGACCCTATCACTTATCTGTAAAGATAGTCTATAAAGAGGGGTGGGACCCAGGAGACATGGGCTGATAGTAACAGAGCTTGGGAGTGCTTGCTGAGGGGGTTTTGCCAGAAGGTTTGTATACTGCCGTGAGGTCATTCCATCGCTGGAGACCCCAGGACCTTTCACGACTGCTTCTGCCTGCTTTCAACCTGAGAAAGATAATGCAGAAATGGAATAAGTACAGGAACCTCCCAACATTCCCTCCTGCACCCCTTGTAGGAGGTGAGGTGGATTCAGAGGTCCATTCCCCAGCAGCCTGTCATCCATACATTGAAGACTGGTAACTGTGCTATTTGCTTTTAACTGGCCAACAGATGCCCAGTGTTGTCTCCTTTGATATGAGGACAAAAAAGGAAAGAGCCAGGCAAGCGTTTGTTTTGCTTGCTACAACAGCAGATCCCAGATGAGCTCCCCCCCCCGCCCCAAAATGAAAGGACAGATTTTATTACAGGTAAGAGAATGGAAAGAGGAAAGCCGCCAGCAGAGCAGAGGGGATCCCAAGTGGGTTGCCAACTTTGGCTCTCTGTTTAGGGGTTTGTATGCAGTTTCTCCTTCCCTGCCAGGGGTTGGGGGGTGAAAAATGGAATGTATGTCTAAAGTATATGTCATAGCTGTTGGCATTAAAGGCTTGTGGCAGAAGTTAATTCTTTTTAAAATTTTTTGGAGACAGAGCCTCAAGCTGTCACCCTGGGTAGAATGCTCTGGCATCTCTTCACAGCAACCTCCAACTCCTGGGCTCAAGTGATTCTCCTGCCTCTGTCTCTCAAGTAGCTGGGACTACAGGCACCTGCCATAGCACCTGGCTGTTTTTTTTTGGTTGCAGCTGTCATTGTTGTTTGGCGGGCCCAGGCTGGATTCGAACCCACCAGCTCAGGTGTATGTGGCTGGTGCCTTAGCTGCTTGAGCCACAGGTGCTGAGCCCAGAAGTTAATTTTAAAATGGCTATTGTGGAGGAATGTGGTCATGTTTTGGGCATTCCCAGGGAGTGGTGGCTTAGATGAAACCTTGATCAAACTCATTTATGAGCCTCCTTAGGCCCAGAATATGGAGTCCTTGTCCAGTCCTGAGTGGGGCATGGGGCCTTCATCAGCTCAAGCTGGTCTCAAAACTCTTGAGCTCAAGCAATCCACCCACGTCTGCCTCCCAGAGTTCTGTATTACAGGTGTGAGCCATCATGCCTGGCCTGGGAGCTGTGCCTTGATGTTGGTACTGAGCATCATAAGAGAGTATCTTACCATATATCACTAACCTGGGAAAAGATCAAAATTAAAAATTTGAAGTATGGTTTCTACTGAATGCGTATAGTTTTTGTGCCATTGTAATGTCAAAAAGCCTTAAGTCTAGTTAGTCGTCCTTAAGTTGGGGACCATTTGTTTGTATATAGCTATGATAAAGTTTAATTTACAAATTAGACGGGTTGAGAGGTTAACTACAATAACTAATAATAAAATACAACAATTATAACAATATCTGGTAATAAAAGTTGTATGAATGTAGTTGCTCTGATAGCTACTAAGTGACAAAGGAAAGGAAGCATATACAGCATGGATAAGCTGGAGAGAGGGAGGGTCTACAGCCTGGGTGGGCAGAGCAAAAGGCTGCGAGATTTCATCATGCTACTCACAACTGCATGCAATTTAAAATTTATGCACTATTTCTGGAGTTTTTCATTTAATATTTTCAAACTACAGATAACTGAAACTATGGAAAGCAAACCTGAAGATAAGAGGGGACTTACGGTATAGCCCATTAGGAAACTTGTTTGTTCATTCTATCTGTTCTTTGTTTTTTCTTTTGAGACACAGTCTCACTTTGTTGCCCCTGGTAGAGTACCATGATGTCACAGCTCACAGCAACCTCCAACTCTTGGGCCTAAGTGACTCTCTTGCCTCAGCTTCCCAAATAGCTGGGACTACAGGTGCCCGCCACAATGCCTGGCTTTTTTTTGGTTGTAATTGTCATTGTTGTTTAGCTGGCCTGGGCTGGGTTGAACCTGCCAGCCTTGGTGCATGTGGCCAGGACCATAACCACTGTGCTACCAGCGCTGAGCCATGTTTGTTCTATTTGATAAGAAAAAAATAAAATAAAAAACTGAGCCATTTTCCAGAAAGGAAAAAACAAAAACAAAAACAAACAAACAAAAAACCCCCACGACAACACAACCACAAAGCTCCCTCTTGTGGTAAAAGTGATATTAACATCCACACATCCTGTCTGGGTTATAGATTTTTCAGGGTTCTGCAGTATTTACAGCAGGTGATGGTCCCTTTAGAACATTCTGTGTGTGCCCTCAATGAGCAAGTGGGGTGACAGAATAGGGAGAAAAGAAACAGAATAAATGAAGTTCTCACCCAAGATATCATGGTCTATCTTGGAAGACAATTTCATTTGAGTAAATTAAGTGATATGAGAGAGCTATGTGGATTCAATGTGGAGCTAGTTAGACTTCCTGAAGGGAAGGGTATTTGTAAAATGCTTAGGATTCAGCTACAGAAATAATTGGATGGGTAAATGGTGGTGGGTGGGGTTGAGAGAATTTCAAATGGGAAAATTGGACATATACATCTCCAAGCAAAAATGCCTGGTGACAACTGTCAAAGGACAGAATTACAACAAATTTAAATATCTCATTTGGAGACAGGTGTGGTGGATAGCACCTGTAATCCCAGCCCTTTGGGAGGCTGAGAGGGGAGGATCACTTGAAACCAAGAGTTCAAGGCAGCCTAGACAATATAGTGAGACACCTGTCTCTATAAATAATAAAAAACATTAGCTTGGGGTAGTGCATGTCTGTAGTTGGGAGGTTGAGGCAGGAGGATTGTAGCTGCAGTGAGCTATGAGAAATGATCACGCTTCTGCACTCCAGCCTGGGTGACAGAGCAAGGTACGTTTCAAAAACAAAATGAAGCAAAACTCAATTGGCTTTTTTTGGGAGGCGGGGACAGAGTCTCATTTGTCACCCTTGGTAGAGTGCCGTGGCATCACAGCTCACAGCAACCTCAAACTCTTGAGCTCAAGTGATTCTTTTGTCTCAGCCTCTCAAGTAGCTGGGACTATAAGTGCCCACCACAATACCCAGCTATTTTTAGAGATGGCAACTTGCTCTTGCTCAGGTTGGTCTTGAATCTATGAGTTTAGGCAATCCACCCGCCTCAGCATCCCAGAGTGCTAAGGATTACAGGTGTGAGCCATTGTACCCGGCCATTCAATTGGCTTTATTTGGGATTCTAGGAGCAGGTAACACTAAATTCTATATAATAGAATAAATGTTCCAATGAGCTGAGCAAAGGAAGTTGATTTTTTTTTTTTTTTTTTT
>NW_003852500.1:4900328-4906397 GCF_000181295.1 Otolemur garnettii
GCGAGTCTCTTGCCTCTGCCTCCCAAGTAGCTGGGACCACAGGCGCCCGCCACAACGCCCGGCTATCTTTTGGTTGCAGCCGTCATTGTTATTTGGCGGGTCCGGGCTGGGGATTCGAACCCACCACCTTAGGTGTAGGTGGCTGGCGCCTTAGCCGGTTGAGCTATAGGTGCCGAGCCTGAAGCCCCTTTCTTAGTGTACCTTCCGAAACAGAGGACTAACTGATGGATTGAGCTTAGGTTACTTTAGGTTCCTTTTTTTTTTTTTTTTTTTAAAGGATTAAAGCATAGGGAATTTTGTTATCATGCCAACTGAATTGAAACTGGCCTATCTGGGAAATTAGGCTGTTTCTCTCCTGATTTCTTGGAAGGTAAGATAGCAACTCAGTTTGGTGATGTGGGATCGCCACATAAGTGAGTCCATTTTGATTTTTAGTTTGGTATGATGCAGGCTAGTGCAGGAGCTTAGTTCAAAACAATGGCCTCCTATAATTTTTATTTAATACCACTGTGAACTAATGAAGGTTAGGGAGATTAAAGCAGAGGAAAAGGGAGAAGCTCAAATTTCATTAGCTATTTTACATAACAATGTGCTAATGCAAAAATAATATTTTGTTGGCATTTTTATCTTCTCAAAAGAATTATTATTTGCTAGTCTTTTGGTACATTTAAATTCTTAGCATTTTCCTTCTTTATGTTTTACACACAGGAGGAAAACTGAGACTCTTCTGGTCTCTTATTCTAACAGTGGGATTGTGGGTCTTTGTCTCATTTAATTGATCAATGTTGGTGAGAAGCAGGTGAACACCCCATAGTGGGCAGCCGAGCCTGAGGCCAGTGGCTCCACTCTGGGGCCAGGCTGGAGGCTGCAAAGGGAAGGTAATGGAGCTTCTCTTGATGCTGTCTTCCCTCCCTGCAAGGTACTCAGAACAGCCACACCAGGAGTATGGTGTTGAAACAGTGGTTCTTTCTTTGTTGAGGTTGAAATGTTGCAAGAAAACAAGGATCGGTGGAGAGAAAGAAACCCCCAATGCTGGTGTTTAAAAGAGGAAGGGCTTTATTTCAGCTGGTGGAGCCCTAGTAGACCACAGTACAAAAATGGCTGAGCTCCCCAACTGGCTCTGTCCTTTCCTTTTTACAGAGTTCCTATCCCTGGGTACCCTTCTCAGTCAGATTGAATTGAGCTGGAGAAGGTGGGGCAGGCTTTTATAGAAGCGGAAGCAAGCGTTAGTTTCAAGGTCCCAGGAAGTTAAGTTTCTGCAAGTTCCTTAAGAGCTGAGTCACCACTGAGCTCTTGGGCTTAAGTGATTCTCTTGCCTCAGAATTCCAAGTTTGGGACTACAGGCACCCACCACAATGCCCAGCTGGTTTTTTTGGTTGCAGTTATCATTGTATTCAAGCCCAAGAGCCCAAGAGTTTGAGGTTGCTGTGAGCTGTGACGTCACAGCACCCTACCAAGGGCGACGTACTGAGACTCTGTCTCAAAAAAAAAAAAAAAAAGAATTGCACTGAGAGAGGATACCCGAGAAGGGTGAGGTCTAGGAGAACAGGTCTTCTCAAGGAGCCCACATGGACACACCTGCAGGGTCCTCTCCATGGTGACTCAACTCTTGGGAATTTGTAACTTGGAAATTTCCAAGTTCTGTAGGGGCTGGAATAGCATCTCCTGCTTGATTCAAACTGGCCAATGAGAAGAGTACCTGTGGGGTGGAACTTTTTGACTGTCAATAAAAAGGGAAAGACCAAGCCAGTTTGGGAGCACAGCCATTTGGAAATCTTCTATGCCATTCCTAAGCTGAGTCTTGGGAAATTGTAGATTTAACTTCCTAGAACTTGGAAATTTCCACTTCTGTGAAATCCTGTAGTTCTGTAGGGGCTGGAACAGAATCTTCCCCTTGATTCAAATAGGCCAATGAAAAAGGTACCCATGGGTTGGAACGTTTTGACTGGATAAAAAGGGAAAGAGCGAGCCAGTTGGGGAGCTCAGCCATTTGGAATTCTTCTATGCTGTAAGCTCCCAGCCAGTGAATAAAGTCTTTCCTCTTATAAATATGGTGTTTGGGTGCTCTTTTTCTCCATTGGGCCTTGTCTTCCTGCAACAGTAAAGACCTGTTATTAGTCAGCAAAGCTACTTTTATTAAAAACCAATTGAAATACTAAAGCTAAGCTGCTGTTTCTTTGCTCAGTTAAACGCCTAAGCTCCTTTTGCTCTTGGACATTTTTCTCTTGGGGGAAGGGGCTCAGGGTCCCCAATCCCTAATTTCCCCACATTCCATACATTTAATAATTTTGTTCCCTTTTTGGCATTTTCCCCCTTCTTGGCTGAAAATGAACAGACTGAGAGATAAGGTGTGAGAAACCTTTGGCCTTGCCACCAGCAACCTCATCCCAGATTTCTGATCTCTGGCTCTCACCTCATGGAAATGTCCTTCCAGTTCTAAGGCAAAGGGATCACTTCATTGGACACTGAGTCTGGAATTCCCTGAGCATGCTTGTGACCCAGAATACAAGAGGAAGGCAGCTACAGGGGACTACTGAATATAGGAAGACGACAGTGCCTGCTTTAGAAAGCCAGGAGCATGTTCTGCTTAAATGCCAATATCCTCCAGTGGGGCCAGGTCCAAGGGCCCAGAGAAAGTCAGGCCTGCGAAGGGATGTGAACTACATTTATCAATCTGTACACAGCTGCTTTTCTGATCTCCTGTTAAGTAGGGCCCAGGGGGCACAGGTGGCCTTGAGTGCTGGCTCAGTAGCAGTGCTGGGTGAGAACCGTTCAATGAGAAGCTCTGGAAGGAAGGGGCACTTCAAGGGTTATTTTTACCTCCCGGTAGTGCCAGGGACCCTGGCTTGGTTCCCCCGGCTCAGTTCCCATGAGAGGCTTTGGCCTCTGGCTGTGCCATGGCTTTTGTCATTGTGGGACTGTCCTGGCTGGCTAAGCCATAGGGAGGACGCTGGGACACCTCAGAATCCTAGAAACAGTGCGAGTGCGGGGCTTGTGGTTCCCAGACAGGGAATAGAGTTGGTTGCAATGGGCTAGGGGAGGACCCAGACGTCCTTGGGGTTCGTTCGGAAGTCTGGGGACCCTAGTCACTGCTGGCACAGCTCAGCCCTCAGTCCCTCGGGGTTGGGATGAGCAGTGCAAGGCAAGAAACCAGAGAAGGTTTGAGACGTTGGGTCTACAAGGTGCGGCTGGGATGGCAGCCTGTACCCCTGGCGTCCGTATCATTCCTACGCGGCGACCTTGGCCCTGGCCTGGAGTTCTTATGGGCAGCTCCTGGCCAGAGCCCCAGATTGTGCGGTGACGGCAGAAGGGTCACTGGGGGAGAGTCCTGACTGGGTGTGCGGGGTGTGTGTGTGGGGGCTTTAAGGGGGGTGAGGGGGTGGGTCGCTCCGGTCTGTAAGATTCCCAGCCACTTCCTTTCTAGGGGTTACCTGTCCCCTCCACCCCTCGGCTTCCAAATGTATAGGAAGCAGAGTCTCAAATTCCCGACTCTGTCCCCTCAGCCTAGCTACTAGAGCTGGCATTAGATCCCTGGGCTCAGACTTTGCAGGGTGACATCTGCTCCGCCCATCCTCTTATCTTTTCCTGATTCTGGGTTTCAGAACTGTCTGGGCATCTTTGAGCTGCCCTTGGAAGAAAAGATGAGAAAAATGTCTGGGCATAGTTGATTTTTCCTGATTGTTTGATGAGAACCCTATGGAGGGTTATCTCATTTCTTCAGGAAAGAAGTTTGTCTGGTCAGACCAGGAAATTTGTCCAGAGAATCACTGCCTTGGCTGGGGTGGTGATGAGCTGTGCAGGGCAAGAAACAAGAGAAGGTTAGAAAGTACTTGGTTCTGATGTTGCAGGAGGAGAAGGCCCAGTGGAGAGAAAGAGAACCCAAACACCATGTTTATAAGAGGAAGCACTTTATTTATTGTCGCGGAGCTTATGGCATAGGAGAATTCCAAATGGCTACGCTCCCCCATTGGCTTCGTCTTTCCCTTTTTATCAACAGTCAAAAAGTTCCATCCCACAGGTCCCTTCTCATTGGCCAGTTTGAATCAAGGGAGAGATACTATTACAGCCCCTACAGAACTACAGGATTTAACGGACCTTGGAAATTTCCAAGTTCCAGGAAGTTAAGTCTACAAATTCCCAAGAGCTGAGTCACCATGGAGAGGACCCTGCCAGGTGTCTCCTTGTGGGCTCCTTGAGAAGACCTGTTCTCTTAGACCTCACCCTTCTCAGGTATCCTCTTTCACTGAAAAAGCTCCTAAAGTATTCCAATTTCTTTTAAAGCACCATTCTTGGAGTATCTTTCTCTGTGCCCCAACAGGATATTAAGATTTTTCTGGCAGCACCTGTAGCTCAGTGGGCAGGGCACTGCCACATACACCAAGGCTGGAGGGTTCAAACCCAGCCTAGCCCAGCTAAAATCAACAATGACAATTGCAACAAAAAAATTGCCAGGCACTGTGGCAGGTGCCTGTGGTCCCAGCTACTTGAGAGGCTGAAGCAAGACAATTGCTTCAACTCTGTCCAAGAGTTGGAGGTTACTGTGAGCTGTGACACCCTAGCACTCTAGCGAGGGTGACATAATGAGACTCTATCTGAAAAAAAAAAAAAAAGATTTTTCTCCCCCAAACTGAGTTTCCATTCCTTGGAAACACATTGGTGGTCAGCCAAAGGGATGAAGGCAGTAAGGGGAAAAGACAGAAATGATTCTTGCCTTCTGGGAGTGGTGATACCTGTGGTCTCACCTACTGAGGGGAGGTGGAGGTTGAGGGAGGAGGATCCCTTGAGCCTAGGAGTTTGAGGCAAGCCTGGGCAACATATTGAGATCTATCTTTAAAAAAGAAAAAAGGAAAAAAAAAAAAAACAGAAGAAGAATTCCTGGCCTGTGGATTCTCTCAGACTCATGAAGGGACAAAAATTATCCCAAAGGTCTAGGTAAATCTACCCTCAAGATGTGGTGAAAAGCAAAATGCACTTCAGGCAGACAGTGGGACATAGTCTAGTGTCTCTTGGGAGGGTGGTAATTTCAGTGAGCAGGATGAGGGTGGGAGGACATCCTACCTGACTTAACACTTCTAAGTCAGACTCATCACATTGAAAGTTAGGATTGCATCATGAATTTTGAGCATCTTGTCTATTTTTAGGTATTTGTCTTCTATTTCAGTTTTTGGAGGTAGTCTTAGACATTTTAGGCTGGGCATCCATGCTCAGTGGTTAGGGCGCCAGCCACATGCTCTGGGACTGTTGGGTTTGAACCCAGCCCAGTCATGCTAAACAACGACAATTAAAAAAAAGAAGAAGAAGAAGAAGTATTTTTAGACATTTTAGAAGTAGTTCTCTAGGCTTGGTGCCTGTAGCTCAAGCAGCTAAGGCGCCAGCCACATACACCAGATACACCAGAGCTGGCAGGTTTGAATCCAGCCCGGGCCTGCCAAACAACAATGACAACTACAACCACAAAATAGCCAGGCATTGTGGCAGGTGCCTATAGTTCCAGCTACTTGGGAGGCTGAGGCAAGAGAATCGCTTAAGCCCAGGAGTTGGAAGTTGCTGTGAGCTGTGATGCCACAGCACTCTACCTAGGGTGACAGTTTGAGGCTATGTCTCAAAAAAAAAAAAAAAAAAAAAAAAAAGAAGTAGTTCACCAACAAGCAAACTTGGTTGTGAATTTCATGATTTTTAATAAAACACTAGACATATTTGGAAGCTCTCATATTGTGATATTTAGTCTTCTTTGTAAGGATGTATGTTATCTTTCCATTTATGTCATACTTTGATGTCCTTCAATGTATACTTATTCCATTATAATTATTTTATAACATTCATTAGACATATTTCAAGAAAATTAGGGGCTCAGTGCCTGTGGCTCAAGCCACATATACCTAAGGTGGCAGGTTCAAATCCAGCCCGGGCCCGCCAAATAACAATGATGGCTGCAACCAAAAAATAGCCGGGCATTGTGGCGGATGCCTGTGGTCCCAGCTACTTCGGAGGCTGAGGCAGGAGACTTGCTTGAGCCCAGGAGTTGGAGGTTGCTGTGAGCTGTGATGCTAGGGCACTCTACCCAGGGGG
>NW_003852500.1:4907080-4917551 GCF_000181295.1 Otolemur garnettii
AGTGCTGTGGCATCACAGCTCACAGCAACCTCCAACTCCCGGGCTCAAGCGAGTCTCCTGCCTCAGCCTCCCAAGTAGCTGGGACCATAGGTGCCCGCCACAATGCCTGGCTATTTTTTCTGGTTGCAGCCATCATTGTTGTTTTGGTGGGCCGGGTTGGATTCGAACCTGCCACCTTAGGTGTATGTGGCTGGTGTGTTAGCCACCTGAGTCACGGGTGCCGAGCCGAGATTTTTGTTTTTGATAGGCTCTGTTCTTTTCGAAAACTTTACTTTCAATGGCTTGTTGCTAGTAATTTAAAATACACTAAGATTTTGTATTGATTTTTGCATTCTGGAAACTTACCACAAATATTACATATGCAGAAAATATTTGCATAGTCAGCTGAAACACTGTTAAGAGAATGTCTCCATAATGACAACAAGAAGAAGACTTGGAAGAAGCCTTCACTCTATATACAGCCCACTTCAAATGATTCCTAAAGATTTTTGTGCAAATGGAGCCAGGATTGTCAATTATAAGATAATTTCCTTGTTTTTCTTCATAGTTTTATAACCTATGTGTGGATCCCTAAGCCAATATACTTTATTTTTATATGTTTTTTTTTTTTGAGACAGAGCCTCAAGCTGTTGCCCCGGGTAGAGTGCTGTGGTGTCACAGCTCGCAGCAACCTCCAACTCCTGGTTTCAAGTGATTCTCCTGCCTCCGCCTCCCAAGTAGCTGGGACTACAGGCGCCTGCCACAACGCCCAACTACTTTTTGGTTGCAGACATCGTTGTTTGGCATATGTGGCTGGCGCCTTAGCGGCTTGAGCTACAGGTGTGGAGCCTATTTTTATATGTTTGTATGAAAATGGTATCATTCTGTATGTAACATTGCTTCTTTTTCTTTTAATTTTGAGAGAGAGTCTCACTCTGTTGCTCAGGCCTAGCTCACAGCAATCGCTAACTCCTAGGTTCAAGGAACCCTTTTGCCTCAGCCTCCTGAGTAGTTGAGACTATAGGTACCTGGGAAAACATTTGACAAATTTTCTATTTTTAGTAGAGACAGGGTCTTGCTTTTGTTCAGACCAGTCTTGAACTGAGCTCAAGGGATCCTTCTGCCTTGGCCTCCCAGAGTGTTAGGATTAAAGGTGTGAGTCACAGCACTGCCTGCATTTATGCTTTAAATTTCCCCCTCAGCACTGCTTGTCTGCAATCCACAAACTTTTATAAGATGTGGTTTCATTTCATTTCCTTCAAAATATTTACATTTCTCTTTGTGCTATTTAGAATATTGTGATTTAATCTCCAATTATTTGGAACATAGTTTTTCAACTATTTTGTTATTGATTTCTAGTTTAATTTCAATATGCTTTTAGAGAATACATTGTATGTTTTACTAGTCTTTTTTATTAGTTAAGGTATGTTTTATGGTTCAGAATGTGGTCTATCTTGCTGAATACTTGAGGTGATCTTAACAAGAATATGTACTTTGCTTTTGTTTTTAAAGCATTCTATAACTGTCAATTAAATTCAGTTGATTGATGAGGGTGTTTAAACTATACCATTAAGTGATTTTTTGCCTACTTGACCTGTCAGTAGTAGGTATGTTGGTGTCTCCCCATAATTGTGGATTTCCCTATTTATCTTTGCAGTTCTATAAGTTTTTGTCTCATGTATTTTGACCTTCTGTTTTAGTCACATACATATGAAAGATTTAAGTAAGACAGTTGTTTTAAATTCTTTTTTTTTTTTTGGCAGTTTTTGGCCTGGGCTGGGTTTGAACCTGCCACCTCTGGCATATGGGGCCGGCACCCTATCCTTTTGAGCCACAGGCACCGCCCAAATTCTTTGTCTAATATCTGGTATTTTTCCAAGATGGCTTATCTCAAGTAAATTTTTTTCCATTCCTGAGCCATATTTTCCTGTTTGTTTATATCCTTTGTTTCTCCTCCTTCCGCCTCTTCTTCTTCTTCTTCCTCCGCCTCCTCCTCTTATTCCTCTTCCTCTTCTTCTTCTTCTTCTTTTTTTTTTTTTTTTGAGACAGAGCCTCAAGCTGTCCCCCGGGCAGAGTGCCGTAGCATTACAGCTCACAGCAACCTCCAACTCCTGGGCTCAAGCGAGTCTCCTGCCTCCGCCTCCCAAGTAGCTGGGACGACAGGCGCCCGCCACAACCCCCGGCTATTTTTTTGGTTGCAGCCGTCATTGTTGTTTGGCGGGTCCGGGCTGGGGATTCGAACCCACCACCTTAGGTGTACGTGGCTGGCGCCTTAGCCGGTTGAGCTATAGGCGCCGAGCCATCTTTTTTTTTTTTGACATAGGTTCTCACTCTTACCCAGGGCTAGAGTGCAGTGGCATTATCATAGTTCACTGGAGCCTCAGACTAGCCTCAGCCTCCCAAAGTACTTTGCAATACAGGCATAAACCACTGTGGCTGGTTTATCTTAAAGTATTTTGATTTCTTTTTTCATTTCTTTTTTGACAAGATGTTTATTGAGCAATCTGTTAATTTCCACATGTTCCTGGATCTTGTTAATTTGTTCTTGGTATTGAAGTTTCTATTATAGCCCAAAATGAGGTCCATTCTGGAACTCTTTCCATTTGTGCCTAAGAAGAAAAGAATATATGCTCTGTTTTTTTTTTTTTTTTTTTCAGGCAGGGTTTCACTCTGTTACCTTGGCTAAAGTGCATTGGTGTCATCATGGTTCACTGTAGCCTCAAACTCCTGGGCTGAAGTGATCTTTCTCCTCAGCCTCTTGAGAAGCTGGGACTAGAGCGCACCATCAGGCCAAGCTTATTTTTCTATTTTTTAGTAGAGTGGTGGGGCCTTCCTCTTGCTCAGGCTGGTTTTAATCTCCTGACCTCAACTGAACCTCCCACCTTGGATTTCCAGAGTGCTAGAATTATAGGTGTGAGCCACTGTGCCCAGCTATATGTTCTGTTTTTATTTTGTGGAATGTTATATAGATTTGTTATATCTAAATTTCCCAAGTCTTCTATTTCCTTGTTAATTTTATGAGTAGGAGTATAATTTTTGTAATAGATGGCTGGGTCTCAGCCAATTATAAGCAGCTGAACTTTCCAATCACAGGTAGTCAACTAATTAGACATGTCCAAATAAGACACATGCCTAACTATGACTAGTCAAGCTACTTCTGTATTTTACTTCTGTGTTCAGGCTATCAAAGCTTACTGCCCTTATTACAGAGTGGAACTCTTTGAACCTCTCTGTCCTAAATGCTGCTTGATTCATGAATGACTTTTTGCTCAAATTAACTGTCAGATTTGTCTAAAGTTTTTCTTTTAACGCTTCCAAACTCATTCTGTGAGGCAAGAATAACTCAAACATCAAAGTCAGACAATGATACTACAAGAAAGAAGACAAATAGCTCTTGTGAATATTGATTCAAAAATCCTCGAATAAACACTAGCAAATCATCTTTGGCAGTATATTAAAAAGATTATACACCATAACAAGTCTGATTTTTGCCTAGAATGCAAGAAGAATTCAATATATGAAAATCAGTATAATATACTATGTTAGAAAAATGATGAAAATACCATAATCATCTCAATTATGGCAAAAAGAGAGGTTAGACACAGTGGTTCCTGCCTATAATCCCAGCACTTTGGGAGGCTAAGGTGGGAGGATCACTTGAAGTCAGGAATTTGAGACTAGCCTGAGCAATAACAAGACCCCATCTCTATGAAAAATAGAAAAATTAGGTGGGCAGGGTGGTGCATGCCTGTAGTCCCAGTTGCTCAGGAGGTTGAAGTGGGAGAATTGCTTGAGTCCAGGAGGTTGAGGTTGCAGTGAATTCATAGTGAATTCTATGCAGTGAATGCACAGAGGATTCATGGACATTAGTTTCTGACCAATTTTCTCAATTTTTTTTTTTTTTTGAGACAAAGTCTCACTCTGTTGTCCTGGGTAGAGTGCTATGGTATCATCATTGCTCACAGTTAAGTTGCTCTCTTAAGTTCTTGGACTTAAGAGATTCTCTTGCCTTAGTTTTTCTATTTTTATTTGTAACGGGATCTCGCTTTTGCTCAAACTGGGCTTGAACTTCTAAGCTCAAGCAGTCCGCCTGCCTTGGCCTAGTAGAATGCTAGGATTACAGGTGTGAGCCATCATGCCCAGCCCCAGTTCTTTCTCCTATCAATTAAACCACCACCCGAAGTTCTTGACTCCAATTGTTTTTTTGTTTTGTTTTTTTGAGGAGGAGGATCACTTAAGTGAGTTATGACTGTGGCACTGCACTGCAGCCTAGACAAAAGAGTGAGAAAAATAATAAAGTTTTAGTGTATCGGATCACGAGTTTAGTCATGGATATCTAGGACATGAAACTCCCCACTGAGTTGAACCACAGGTTATTGGTCTTTATGTTTGTATTTAATGTCATTTGAAAAGATTTTAAATTACCTTTTGCATTTGGCATTTTCAATTTGCTATTCTACAGACTAAGTGGTATAGTATGTACCCCAGTAAATTGTGAAGTTGCTCCCAGTTTGAGAAAGGGTTGTGCTATCTCCATAGTGCTAGCCCATGTTGGCTTTTTCCTATGAATAGAGAGATATCTATGCAAATCCACTATGATTTTCCAGAGCAAAGACCAAGAAGGGCTATAGGTAGATGTTTAGGTAGCAATTATCCAAGGAATAATTGAAGTGAGTGGCAAAGGGTATCACCTCTGATCATATATTAATTTGAAAAGGAATTTGACATCAGTTTTTTTGTTTTTTGTTTTTTTTGAGACAGAGTCTCACTTTGTCTCCCTGGTAGAGTGCCATAGCATCATAGCAACCTTCAACTCTTGGGCTCAAGAGATTCTTTTGCCTCAGCCTACCAAGTAGCTGGGACTACAGGAGCCGGCCACAACGCTCGGCTATTTTTAGAGACAAGGTCTCGTTCTGGCTCAGGTTGGTCTCCAACCTGTGAGCTCAGGCAATCCACCCACCTCAGCCTCCCGGAGTGCTAGGATTATAGGCGTGAGCTACAGCGCCCTGCCTTTGACATCAGTTTTTTTTTTCTTTTTTTTTTGAGACAGAGTCTCAAGCTGTCACCCTGGGTAGAGTGCCATGACATCACAGCTCACAGCAACCTCCAACTCCTGGGCTCAAGTGATTCTCTTGCCTTTGCCTCCCAAGCAGGTTGGACTATAGGCGTCTGCCACAACGCCTGGCCATTTTTTGGTTGTAGCTGTCATTATTGTTTGGTGGGCCCAGGATGGATTCGAACCCACCAGCTCTAGTGTATGCAGCTGGAGCCTTATCCTCTTGAGCTACAGGTGCTGAGCCTGACATCAGTTTTTAAAGCCTTTTTATGAGAGCGGTAGCTGGAAGCTTTCTGTCTAAATGACTCTCAAATCTCACATTGCTGTTCACAAGTATCATTTTCCTTATGCTTAGAATTCCATCATGTTATAGAAAATGTGGGGAAGTAGAGATTTGTGTTGTATTAAAGAATAAAAAGGAAATCCGATGTTTGCTCATTTTTTCAGTGGTAATTTGTTTTCTTACCACTGTAGATATGTGTGTTTTCACAATTCTTGTGATCTCATTTGATTGCTCCCACCAACCATTCCTCCCATCCTACATGGTGGTATAACTATATAGTTGTGAAAACTTATGAGTGCCCTTAAAATGGTATCATGTATGTTAAAAATAATTATTGAAAAACAATAACACTTCATGTGTTTGAAGAATGTTAAGCATGATTTTACGTGTACTGCACTTCTCTCTACCATCCTTAGGATGGAAGGATTGAAAGACGAGGGAAGAACTTGGACCCCAACAACTCCTTAGCCTTGCTTACTAACCCATTTTTTAAGCCAGAACACATCATTAGGGTCATACATACCCTCCTTATACACATAACTCAAGAGAACTGAGAGGGCCCCCAGAATCAGTCTCTGAGTTTGAATGAAGTTCCTGGGTCACATTGTTGGGAATGCTATAGTTAAAATATGAAAGCATATTCCACAGTCTTCCCAAGTCAGATCTTCCTGAGGACATGCTGATTCATGGGCACCAGTACCATGTTTTTCCAGTGTTGTCTTGTGGCCATTTCTAGCTCTAAGTTTTCCATCTGAAGATTACTCTGTGCCTGTCTGCTAGGAAGTATTATTAGAAATCCTCAGCTGGGTGCCTGTGGCTCAAGTGGCTAAGGCACCAGCCACATATGCCCAAGGTGGTGGGTTCGAATCCAGCCCAGGCCCACCAAAAACAACAATGACGGCTGCAACCAAAAAATAGCCAGGCGTTATGGTGGGCGCCTGTGGTCCCAGCTATTTGGGAGGCAGAGGTAGGAGAATAGATTGAGCCCAGGAGTTGGAGGTTGCGGTGAGCTGTGATGCCAAGGCACTCTACCCAGGGGACAGCTGGAGGCTCCTGTCTCAAAAAAAAAAAAAAAAAAAAAAACAAGAAAAGAAAAGAAATCCTCACCTGGCTGGGCGTAGTGGCTCGCATCTGTAATACCGGCACTGTGGGAGGCTGAGGAGGGAAAATTGCTTCAGCTCAGAAGTTTGAGACTTGCCTGAGTAAGAATGAGAACCTGACTCATAAAAAATGAAAAACCTAGCTGGGCACAGCAGTGAGCACCTATAATCCCATGGCTTCCAGAGGCTGAGGCAGTGGGATGCCCAAAGCCGGAGTCTGAGGTTGTAGTGAGCTAGGATACCCTTGCACTCTGCTCATGGCATAGGGTGGGACTCTGTCTCAACAAAAAAAAGAAATCCTTACCTGTCCCACTCTGGACAAGAGCAATACCAGGTGGTTGTGAGGGGACATTTTCAGGAAAAGAGCAGTTTAGCACCCATGTTATGGGGCACAGGTCCTCAAATCAGTATCACATGGTTATGGACCTCCCACATGGCAGTGGTTGCTTCAGAGGGCATCAGAACACCAGCCTTAAGTCTGGTTTAAATTAACCCAGGACTGCCATGGGTTCTCTTGTAACACTGAGGATTAGGATACTTATTTTTATTTATTTATTTATTTTTGAGGCAGAGTGTCACTATGGTGCCCTTGGTAGAGTGCTGTAGCGTTACAGCTCACAGCAAACTCCAACTCTTGGGCTTAAGTAATTCTCTTGCCTCTGCCTCCCAATTAGCAGAGACTACAGGTAACTGCCACAATGCCTGGCTATTTGTTGCAGTTGTCATTGCTGTTTAGCTGGTCTGGGCTGGATGTGAACCTGCCATCCTCAGTGTATGTGGCCGGTGCCATAACCACTATGCTACAGGCACCAAGCCCAGGATACTTATTAAGACAGATGAATACACAGCAGCAGTGGCAGCAGAGCCATTTGCTACTAGGTCTTGCAGACCTTGGCATGCCACCTCATTATTGCTTTTTCTCTCCGTAAAAATTCCCTAAGAATATTTCGGATTTCTAGTCATGTAAAGTTGCAGATTTCAGTTTCTGTGCCAAACAGGCCAAACTTGATGATAAGTCACGCTAGGACATAGTCAGTGTAACTTTCCTGTTTAGAGGATGAGAGCGTTAGGTGGGAAGAGAAGGCCCAGAACCATGAGGTGCTGTGCAGCCCAATGCACAAGTCCCCCCCCCAAATAGATAATTCTGTCTTAGGTAGCCCTCTGTGTATCATGAAGCCAGTTAGTGAAGAGCAGGTTCTTAAAGCTGTATGGATATCCTTGGTCATGGTGGGAACATCCTATTTGTGTTGCCAACTGTTTCAGGAAATTCCCATTCAATCCCCTGTTGAGGGAGGGATTAGTGGCACCCTAGGGCTGTAAGGACAGCCAAACACATGACAACTGACACTGGAAAGAAGAAATTGACAGTAGTTTATTAGTTATATATTCATAGCTCAGGGGAAGAGGGTACCTGTCATATTCAGGGGGTTCCAGTGTTCCCAGTTAATTAGCTTCCCTAGGAGACATTTGTTCTCTTCAGTCTGATTCAAGCCAAAGATGAGTCTTACACAGGCCAGGTGTGGTTGGCTCACACCTGTAATCCTAGCACTCTGGGAGGCTGAGGTGAGTGGATTGCCTGAGCTCAGGAGTTTGAGACCAGCCTGAGCAAGAGTGAGACCCCCATCTCTAAAAGTAGCCAGGTGAAGGTTGGCAGAGCCAAGATGGCAGACTGCAGCCAGCTTTTTACAGAAGCTCCCGTCCAGAAGGAGGCTTAAAGGACAGAAGTTTAGCAAGTTAGCTGACGGTTTGGAGCAGAGCCAAGAGAGAAGATTGAAGAGCGCACTTCAACCTTCCTGAGGCGAGCTGCGACCCCAAAAATACAACCAAAAGGTACAAAATCCACCACCAAGCGGACGGGAGTCCCCTCCCCCACAACAAGGGCTCACAGTTTACTCCATGCAAACAAGCGAGCAGAGTTCAAACTTCCACTCTATCCCACAGGAGAGACCCCCTAAAAACTGGACCTCCTACCCCCGCTGGCGTGCGATGGCACCCTCCAGCCAGGCATAAAACTGTAAAACTGTATAAAACTGTATATATTCTCCACCTGCAATACTGAACTCCGAAGAGTCTCCACCCACTCACTCTGAGGTCTGGAGGTTTGTTACCTATGGAATCCAGATTCTTGGGCATCTCCTTGAGAGAAGTGGAGGGGGAAAGGGCTGGTGCTGTTCTATGCTGACTGTGGTACAGGCGTGAGGAGAAGAAAATCAACTCAGGGGAAGCCAATGCAGCAACAGTGGCATCCTGGGCTGCAGACTGACACCATTCCAGCCCATCTCTCTGGGCAAACAGAGGTTCTGGACAGCAGCCACAGGCAAAACGCAGAGAACTTTCATAAGTAAAGCACCAGCCCTCAGGGTGGAATCCCCCTCAGACAAAGGCAGTGGGCAGGCAGAGGCTAGAATTGACACCTGAGCGTAAATTGCTATTTGTCTGCTGCCCAGAGCTGAATGCAAGGACTTGCATAGAAATCTAGCTGGACAGAAGCCTAACTTAAAAACACAAGGCCCCCCTGTTGAACTCAGATTTCTGGCTGATTTTGCCAGTTGTAAATCCCGGAAGCAGTGGCCTACTGGAGTGAATAGGGTCACAGACCTGGGGGATTACAAGTGACTGGGGGCAAGATGGGGAAGGAGGTATTAACCTTCCCAGACTAACCCATTTGCTGGGTGGGTCCCTTTGCCCTCACAGAGTGGGGCAGGCCCCAGACTGCTTGCTAGAGTCGCATGCCTCACAGGTGGCAGAAGAGATCCCTGCCCCAGGCTCTGGCTCTGGGCAGGCCCAGAACTGCTTGCTAGTGCTGCGGGCATCCCGTTGGCAGTGGCGGAGGAGTCCTCTGTTCCAGGTAGACCCAAAACAGCTTGCTAGAGACATGCACACTCCACAGGGGCCAGGGGAGGATCTCCCCATTCCAGGCACCCAAGCTGGGTGGGCCTAGATCTGCTTGGTATAGCCACGTGCGTCCTGCAGGTGGTGGTGGAGGGGTCTACCACTCTGTGGGTGCCCATAACTGTTTGCTAGAGCCACATACGTCCCATGGACGGAGGTGGGGGAGTTCCCCACTCTGGGCTCCTGTGCTGGGAGGGCACAGATTGGCTTGCTAGTGACGCATGTGTCCAATGGGCAAAGGTCAAGGAGTCCTCCGCTCCCCCTCAGCTACTCTGGCAGGGCTGAACTAGGACTGATCTGGTCGCTCGCATACCCTGCACTACTGCTGCCATTCCCCTACCCTGTGGCTGCTCCAGGGTGCTGAACTAGGACTGATTTAGCTACTACAGTTCCCCTGTTCCACCAGTTGCCCCGGAGGGGCTGAACTAGGACTGATCTGGCTGCTGCCAGTCTCCTGCCCCCCTGGTCACCCCAGCAGGCTGAATGAGGTCTAATCCAGCCACGCACACTTCCATGCAGCTGCTACCACTCCACTGCACCCCAGTTGCCCCAGCACCCAAGAACTGGGAGAAGACAACAGACACACTCTGCCTGTCTCTCTGGGCAACCAGAAGAAGCCACCAACTGAATGGTTCTGATAAGGCCTCCAAACAAGGTAAATAGCATGGGGTGGAATCAGCAGAAAAACTCTGGCAACTCGAATAACCAGAGTAGATCAACTCCTCCAAGGGAAAATGGGGCAGACACAATGGAAGACCTCATCCACAAGCTAATGGCTGGAATGTCAGAAATCAAGTACAGAATGTGGATAGCAAATAAGATTAACAGAATGGAAGAAAAGAAGGAATTAGGAGTTGAAGAAATAATTCAAAAGATTTCTTAAGAAATTATTCAAAAGATATCTCAAGAAATTATTCAAAAGATGTCTCAAGAACTCAACGATTTCAAAGATAAAATGATCAAAGATTTTGAAACACTGAGACAAGAGGTTGCAGCCCTCAAGGATCTGAAAGACACAGCGGAATCCCTCTGTAACAGAGGGGAACAGGAAGAAGAAAGGATCTCTGACTTTGAAGACAAAGCTTTTGAAGAAGCCCAGGAGCACAAAGATCAAAAGGAATGGAGAGCAAAAACAGATCTCACTCTCAGAAAACTCTTGGA
>NW_003852500.1:4922611-4926985 GCF_000181295.1 Otolemur garnettii
AGCCTAAGAATATGGGGAGGGGGGAGATAAAGGGGAGGGGGGAATGGGTGGAGGGAGGAGTATTGGAGGGATCACTTCTGAGGTTTATTTTACAAGGGTACAAGTGAATCTTTCTAAGAGTAGAATGTGAACATTTTAAAATAATAACTAAGAAAATGACATGAAGACTATGTTAATCAGTTTGATAAAAGTGTTTCAGATTGTGTGTGAAAACCCCACACTGTACCCCAGAAGTGCATTAATGTACACAGTTAACATTCAATAATAAAAAAAAAAAAGTAGCCAGGCATTGTGGCAGGCACCTGTCTCAGTTACTTGGGAGGCTGAGGCAAGAGGATCATTTGAGGCCAATAGTCTGAGGTTGCTATGAGCTATGATGCCACAGCACTTCACCCAGGGCACAGAGTGAGACTGTCTCCAAAAAAAAAGAAAAAAAAAAAAGAGTCTTAGACATCACCTGAAAGCGTATCTGGTTTTGGAGCTTTTTTTTTTTAATTCAGAGTCTCACTCCATTTCCCTGGGTAGCGTGCCATGGCATCATCATAGCTCACAGCAGCCTCAAACTCTTTGGCTCAAGGGATCCTTTGCCTCAGCCTCCCAAGTTGCTAAGACTACAGGCACCTTCCATAATGCCCAGTTAGGTTTTTTTTTTTTTTTCTGTTTTTAGTAGAGAAGGGTCTCATGCTTGCTCAGGCTGGTCTTGAACTCCTGAGCTCAAGTATTCCACCCATTTTGGCCTCCCAGAGTGCAGGATTATAGGTGTAAGACACTGCATGTGACTTTTTGGAGCATTTTTGATTTTTAGATTAGAGATGTTCAACCTGTAATTATATATATAATCCTAGCACTCTGGAAGGCAGAGGTGAGGTGGATTACTTGAGCTCATGAGTTTGAGACCAGCCTGAGTAAAAGCAAGACCCTGTCTCTACTAAAAATAGAAAATCTGAGGCAAGAAGATTGCTTGCACCTGAGAGTTTGAGGTTGCTGTGAGCTATAATGCCATGGCACTCAATCCAGGGCAACAGCTTGAGACTCTGTCTCAAAAACAAACAAACAAACAAAAAAAAAAACGGTTTAACAATTACATTTGTGAACTCATTCTAGAAAATTTGCTATATACCTCATTGCTGAATGTCATTATGGTCACCTTTGAAGTACTCCTCTCAGGAAGCTATGCACTGACACCAGTACCTACTCCATACTTCAAAGCCACACTTCAAAGCAATTTTAGAACTCCTTTTTTGGAATGACCAACAGAACTGGTGTCATACAACATACAAAAACATACAATAATAATGAATGATACTCAGCAAGACACTGCCACACATTGACATAAACACAGCTGTGAGAAACTGATATACTAAGAGTTCATAGTTTATGGCTTATACTAAGTATAAACCTTATACTAAGATTTATTGAACTGTTTGTACAGTACTGGCAACATAGACGCACGGTGGTAAGTTCTTGAGCTTAATTACAGACCTGGTATATTACATATACCACATATAGTGTAAACTACATATACTAGAAGTATATGCTATATATATGTGTGTGTGTGTGTGTGTGCACACACATACACACACTATCCAGTCATCCCTTGGTACTCGGGGGACTGATTCCAGGATCCCTTCCCCCTATGTATACCAAAATCTGCACCCACTCAAGTCCTGCAGTCATCCCTGTGGAATCAACATATACATGTATTTTGCATCCTACAAATATTGTGTCTTCAGTCCCCGTTTAGGTGGGAAAAAATGAATGTATAAGTGAACTCACCCAGCTAAACTCATATTGTTTAGCTAAATACCTATATATATACACTATACTAGATAATACTACACTATATACTATAGTATAATACAGTACATGAATATCTCTTCTGAACATAGATGTAAAAAGCCTCAGTAAAACCGAATTCCACAATATATACTTGCACACCATGATCAACTGGGAAGTAATGTTGGTTTCGTATGTGAAAATCAAATAATGTAATATACCACATTATTAGAATAAACTTTCTTTTCTTTTTTTTTTTTTTTTTTTTGAGACAGAGCCTCAAGCTGTCCCCCTGGGTAGAGTGCCGTGGCATTACAGCTCACAGCAACCTCCAACTCCTGGGCTCAAGCGAGTCTCCTGCCTCCACCTCCCAAGTAGCTGGGAACACAGGCGCCCGCCACAATGCCCGGCTATTTTTTTGTTGCAGCCGTCATTGTTGTTTGGCGGGTCCAGGCTGGGGATTCGAACCCGCCACCTTAGGTGTATGTGGCTGGTGCCTTAGCCGGTTGAGCTATAGGTGCCGAGCCTAGAATAAACTTTCAAACACCACAAGATCATCCCAGTGGGTGGAGAAAAAACATTTGACAAAGTTCAATACCCCTTCATGATGAAGATGCCTAATAAACTATATGAGTAGAGGGAACTTTCTCAGCCTAATGTAGGATATAGCTAGAAAACCCACAGATAACATCACACTTGGTGAAACTGAACACTTTCTCCCTGTTATCACACATACCACAAGGATGTCTGCTTGCTGCTTATATTCAGCACGGTAGGGGTGCTCCCAGGGCAATTAAGCAAGAATACAAAATAAAAGCATTCCAAGTTTTAAAGGACATATACACATAGCTCTGCAGACAGACATCACAATCACAAGGGAGCTTGTGACGGCACATAAAGGTGGATACACCTGACACAGACCTGCCAACACACAAGCTCTCAGAGTAAAGTCTCAGTGACACCAACAGATGCTCCCAGAGACACGTGGCCCAGGTCCTCCTCTACCCAGCTTCCTCTCCCTCCTGGGGACCAAACCCCATCTGCTACAGATATTTTACTTGTATCTCTTATTTCTATGTCCTGCAATGTCAGCTTCAAGTGGAGCGAGAGATATTAAAAAAAATCCAGGTTCAGTGCCTGTAGCTCAAGCAGCTAAGGTGACAGCCACATACACCAGAGATGGCAGGTTCGAATCCGACCTGGGCCTGCCAAACAATGACAACTATAACCAAAAAATACCGGGCACTGGGGTTGGTACCTGTGGTCCCTGATACTCAGGAGGCTGAGGCAAGAGAATTGCTTCAGCCCAGGAGTTGGAGGTTGCTGTGAGCTGTGATGCCACAGGACTCTACCCAGGGAGATAGCTTGAGGCTCTGTCTCCAAATAATAATAATAATAATAATAAAAAGATTTAAAAAGTAAATAAAAATCCAATAATAAAGAATTTACCATATTAACCATTTTTATTTTTTATTTTTTGAGACAGAGTCACACTTTGTTGCTCTTGGTAGAGTGCCATGGCACCACAGCTCACAGCGACCTCAAAATTTTGGGCTCAAGTGATTGATTCTCTTGCCTCAGCCTCTCAAGTAGTTGGGACAACAGGCACCTACTACAAAGCCTAGCTGTTGTTTTAGAGACCAGGTCTTACTCTGGCTCAGACTGGTCTCAACCTCATGAGCTCAGGCAATCCACTCACCTCAGCCTCCCAGAGTTCTAGGATTACCTAGATCAATATGGGCTGAGTGTGAGCTACCATACCCAGCCCATATTAACCATTTTAAGGGTACAGTTCAGTATTAACAATACTTACCCTGTTGTGCAACTGATCTCCAGAAAGTTTTCATCTTGTAAAAATGAAACTACCCAGCCACTGAATAACAGCTTCACCCTTCCGCTCTCCCATCTCCCAGCTATGATCATTCCACTTTCTGATTCTATGAGTTTACAACTCTACTGTGTGGAATCATACTGTATTTGTCTTTTTGTAACTGGCTTGTTTCCCCACAATAGCCTCAGGGTTCATCTATGCTATCACATTTGAAAAGCTATCCTTTTTTAAGGCTAATATTACACTGTATACGTGTACCATATTTCCTTTACATATTCATTAGTGAATATCTGGATTACTTCCATCTCTTGACTATTGTAGTTAATGCTGCAATGAAGATGGGTATGCAAATCTCTCTTCAAAAGCCTGCTTTTAATTCTTTTGAATTGAAAAAACATACAGTAGAACTTTCATAGTTGACCACCTCCCTACATCTACCACCTCCTTAAGTTGACCTAATTTTCATACAATGGACATGCACCACATGTACGTATCAGTATAGTAGGACTAGTTCCTTATGTTGACCACCTCTGTATGTTATCCAGTTTGTTACGGTCCCTTAGGTGGCCAACTTACAGAGGTTCTACTGTATATCCAGAAGTGGGATTGCTAGAATATATGATAATTGTATTTTTATTTTATTTTTTGTAGAGACAGAGTCTCACTCTATCACCCTCGGTAGAGTGCCATGGCATCACACAGCTCACAGTAACCTCCAACTCCTGGGCTTAGGTGATTCTCTTGCCTCAGCCTCCCAAGTAGCTGGG
>NW_003852500.1:4927236-4929548 GCF_000181295.1 Otolemur garnettii
GAGTCTCCTGCCTCCGCCTCCCAAGTAGCTAGGACCACAGGCGCCCGCCACAACGCCTGGCTATTTTTTTTGGTTGCAGCCATCATTGTTGTTTGGCAGGCCCGGGCTGGATTTGAACCTGCCACCTAGGTGTATGTGGTTGGCACCTTAGCCACTTGAGCCACAGGCGCCGAGCCTGTATTTTTAATCTTTTGAAGATTCTCAATGCTGTTTCCATAGGGATTGTACCATTTACATTCTTTCCAATAATAGACAAAAATTCCAGTAGCTCCACATCTTTGCCAACACTTGTTCTTTGGGTTATTTTTGTTGTTGTTGTTAAGTCATAGGAATTCTTTACATGTTCTGTATATTAACACCTTATCAGATGTAAGATTTAAAAATATTTTCTCCAATTCTGTGTATTGCTTTTACCCTCTGTTGATAGTGTCCTCTAATGCATGAAAGTTTTAAATTTTCTTTTTTTTTTGGGACACAGCCTCAAGCTGTCACTCTGGGTAGAGTACCATGGCATCACAGCTCACAGCAACCTCCAACTCCTGGGCATAAGTGATTCTCTTGCCTCAGCTTCCCAAGAATCTGGGACTACAGGCACCTGCCACAATGACTGGCTATTTTTTGGTTGTGGTTATCGTTGTTGTTTGGCAGGCCTGGGCTGGATTTGAACCCACCAGCTCTGGGGTATGTGGCTAGTGCCTTAGCCGCTTGAGCTACAGGCACTGAACTGAAAGTTTTAAATTTGATAAAGTTAAATTTGTGTGTTTTTCTTTTTGTTGAGCTTGTGCTATTGTATCCAAGAAATCATTGCCACAATGTCTACTCTGTTTTCTTCTAGAGTCTTTTAGTTTTAGCTTTTATGTTTAAGTCTTTGGTCCATTTTAATTTTGTTTTTGCATAGTGTAAGGAAAGGATCCAACTACAATATTTTATATGTGGAGACCCAAGTTTTGCAGCCCATTTGCTGAAAAGAGTATCCTTTCTCCATGGAACTGTTTTGGCACCCTTCTTGAAAATCATTAGACCACATAAGAAGTCTGACAATTAAGTTCTTGAACTCATTTTAGGAAAAAGTGCTACATACCTCATTGCAGAATGTCACTGTGATCACCTTTGAATTACTCCCCTTGGGAAGCTATGCACCAGTGCCAGCACCTAGTCTACCCTTCAAAGCAATTTTGAACTCTTTATTTTTAGAGCTGTCACTGTATGGCACACAAAAATACGCAAGAAGAGTAATGAATGCCATTCAGCAAGACACTACCACATGTTGACAGGGGAGGTGCTATGAACACAGCTATGAGACACTGATATACCAAGGTTATGAAATCTTGCTGAGTTGTTTTGTACAGTGTTGCTCATTAAAGTACATGGTAGCAAGTTCTCAAACTTAGTTGTGAGACCTTATAGGACAAGAACAAATTGTATGCTGCAGTGTTGATGATATTGAAGAAAATTGCCAGGAGCCAAGGTCTTTGGTGACAAGAATATGTAATCATGTACTTATCAAGTGCATCAATACCTGCTTTAGTATATTATAAAAGTAGATTACAACAGGTTTCTTTTCGGTCACCTTCATTATCTTCATGCTGAATGGAAAGTACTGTAACTACCTTTCCTGTCTTTGGGATGTAACTTACTACTTCACTATAGGGAGAGAAGGCAAATCTTAATGTACCAGATGGAGAGTTTTTCATCTATAACAGTGGCTCCCAACCTTCCTAATGCCTCCTAATGCCATGACCCTTTAATACAGTTTTTCATGTTGTGGTGACCCCAAGCATAAAATTATTTTCGTTGCTACTTCATAACTGTAATTTTGCTACTGTTATGAATTGTAATGTAAACATCTGGTATGCAGGATGTATTTTCATTGTTACAAAGGGATTGCATCCCACAGGTGATCTATAATGCTAGCCTGAGTTCTACAGGCAAATCTCTTTTTATCACTGCTGACAAAACCAACTATTGTTATATTTTTTTGAAGCAAGTCAAAAGCCAGTAAGATGGAGGTAAACTGTTGCCCAGACAAGAGTGCCATGGCCTCAGCCTAGCTTACAGCAACCTCAAGCTTCTGGGCGCAAGCAATTCTCCTGCCTCAGCCTCCCAAGTACCTGGAACTACAGATGCCTGCCACAACCCTTGGCTAATTTTTCTATTTTTAGTAGAGACATGGTCTCACTCTTTTTTTTTTTTGAGACAGAGCCTCAAGCTGTCCCCCTGGGCAGAGTGCCGTGGCGTTACAGCTCACAGCAACCTCCAACTCCTGGGCTCAAGTGAGTCTCCTGCCTCCGCCTCCCAAGTAGCTGGGACAC
>NW_003852500.1:4929578-4938322 GCF_000181295.1 Otolemur garnettii
CACAGGCGCCCGCCACAACGCCTGGCTATTTTTTGGTTGCAGCCATCATTGTTGTTTGGCGGGTCCGGGCAGGGGATTCGAATCCGCCACCTTAGGTGTACGTGGCTGGCGCCTTAGCTGGTTGAGCTATAGGCGCCCAGCCATGGTCTCACTCTTGTTCAGATTAGTTTGAACTCCTGAGCTCAAAGGATCCTCCTGTCGCAGCCTCCCACAGTATTAGAATTACAAGCATAAACCACCATACCCAGCCAGAGGTGAACTTTCTGTCCATGGTAATATTTCTTCCAGACTGATCTAAATGACAGTTCTGAACCAGTCTTTTTACAATCTCAGAAACACTATTGTAATTTCTTTGAAGATTCTCTGATTTACGCACATATGGCTCAACCACAAAACAGTAGTTTGTAGAACAATCACACAAAGGATTCATTTCAATTCCATATTTCCCAGATTTAGTTGGTATGTAAAGTCTGAGTGGACAACATCCATGGAAAGACACCAGTTCCTCATCAACAATGGCAGACTCATGAGGATTATAGTAAAGTGAGAGCTTATTTATAATCATACTCCAAAGCTTTTACACTGGAACAAACTTATGCTGTCTGCAAGCTTCAGATACTGCAGCATCATTACAACATAGACATTGCAGTAGGAGTCACAATCTGTGTTTTGAAAATGAAGCACCATAGACTGGAAAATTCTCTCACTGAAAAGATCTCAGATGCTGTCTTTATTTTGCTGGTACACACAATTTAGAAGAATTCCAAGAATATTTGTATTTCTTCTTTTACAAAATTACCCAAATTTTGGATAAAAACACCCCTACATAACTCTTTGACTATGTGTAGTTCCAGTTCCATTATCAATAAATAGTTGGAAAGTATCCAATGAGTTTTGGGTTATATTCTTGATCGTATTCCCAGTTGAGTCCTCATATTAGCTGATTGTCATCTCCCCTGATCCTTAATTGGCTGTGAGTTCCATATCATTTCTGATGGTGCCATCATCTAAGCCATAGGCTGCTCTTTTTTTTTTTTTTTTTACAACTTGGGCTTCATATTTTGCATGTCATCTTCTCCATTGTCATCTTCTTCTTCCTCTTCACTCTCTTCCTCAGAACAAATCATTTCATATTCCACCTCTATGAATTCATCTTGTTCACTATCTAAACTAGTGAAAATGTCCTCATTAGTTCCTTTAAAATCTGACACTATCAGTTTTTTCTGTATGTCAGCTAACAACAAATTACATTGCCTCTTTGCCATATTTGTGTATGTGTCATGAGGAAAAAGTCATAGCTTAACACAAATGGATTTACATAATTATGAGATATTCTATATTTTCAGTCATACACGCCTTAGTCTTCATCGAACACAAATACACTGCTTACTAACTTCACTGTGAAAAACATTTAGAAAAAAACAGAATGCCAGCTTTTCTTGGAAAAGAGACCAGAACTTGTCACTGCCAATAAGAAAAGTGTTGAGAACTGCTGATTCAAAAGAGCTGACATGTGAAAGTGTCAGGGATGGGTGGGTAAGGGTTTAATGACAAAAGTTTTAAATGGTGAAACCACAACTCTCTGCACAAACAAATATACAACATTACCATCATCACTACCACCACCATGGTGGGTCAATCTATGACAACCCCTGTTGATGTGTGTTAAGTATAGAACAAATAGACCTCAGCACAATAAAAGCCATAAGGGATAAAGTTCCAGGTAACCTCATAGTCAACAGTGAAAAATCAAAAACTTTTCCTCTAGGATCAGAAATACAGCAAGGTTGCCCACTCTCTCCACTTAACTATTCAATACAGTACTGAAAGCCCTACCCAGAACAGTTAGACAAGAAGAGGAATTTTTTTTTTTTTTTTGAGACAGAGTCTCACTTTGTAGCCCTTGGTAGAGTGCTACGGCATCATAGCTCACAGCAACCTCAAACTCTTGGGCTTAAGTAATTCTCTTGCCTCAGCCTCTCAAGTAGCTGGGACTACAGGCCCACCACAAAGCCTGACTATTTTTAGAGATGAGGTCTCATTCTGGCTCAGGCTGGTCTCGAACGTGTGAGCTCAGGTAATCCACCTGCCTTGGCCTCCCAGAGTGATAGAATTACAGGCATGAGCCACCACACCTGGCCCTGAGAAGAGGAAACATTAATGAAAATTGAAATTAAAAAGAATTTAAACTGTCACCCTTTGCAGGTGGAATGACAATATAAACAACAAATTTAATTTGTCAAATTTTCACTAGGAAAGTATTTTGTCAAGATGCTTTCTCAGTGTCTATTGAGATGACCAAATGTTTTTTTCCTTCTATTATGGTGCATGACATTTATTTGCATATTTTTATTAAAGACACTGTTGCCCAAGCTGGAATGCACTTGCACAGTCACAGCTACCTGCAGCCTCAAACTCCTAGGCTCAAGCCATTCCCCTGCTTCAGCTGAGTAGCTAGGACTGCACTATCATTATGTATATTAAATATATTTTTATGCATACTTTTTGAATTGCTCATTCATTACCATTTTATCATATTTATCTTTTTTATAGAATGACTTTAAAATAAATTATAGACATTCAACCAATAACTATTTCAGAATATCTATGTAGAGTGTTGAGAAGAAATCATAGGTAGAATAATAGCTGTCAGTAACATAGTTGGGGGATAAAAACAGCTTCATGAAATATTGGAAAGCTCAAGTTTTTAACAAAGGATATTGTTATAGCATTGCATCATATTTATGTTTAAATGAATTATTCTAACAGTCCTTTCAACTTTTTTAGTAAACAAAGCTGAAAGTGGTGGGGAGATTTGGGAAGGCAGCTTTCAGAAAACATTGTTAGACTATAAGCCAACAATTAAAAAGCAATAAGTCTAAGATTATGGATGAGAATTAAGAGTTTATAAGGGAGAAACAGCTGGGGAAACCCAGAGAAAAAGATAATTTCATTGTATACTTTTGAAATGACGGCTTGATTATAATCTGAATCCAGATGGGAAATTATGTTTCCCTCAATGATACCTTTAAAAAATGTATTATATCTTTTTATTCAGGACAGTCAGTATAGTAGCATGGCTACATTAGGGGTACACACAGGCATGTGTAACCAAAAAATCTTTTTTTTTTTTTTTTTTTTTTTTGAGACAGAGCCTCAAGCTGTCCCACTGGGCAGAGTGCCGTGGCATTACAGCTCACAGCAACCTCCAACTCCTGGGCTCAAGCGAGTCTCCTGCCTCCACCTCCCAAGTAGCTGGGACTACAGGTGCCCGCCACAACGCCCGGCTATTTTTTGGTTGCAGCCGTCATTGTTGTTTGGCGGGTCTGGGCTGGGGATTCGAACCCGCCACCTTAGGTGTACGTGGCAGGCGCCTTAGCCGGGTGAGCTATAGGCGCCGAGCCAAAAAATCTTAAAGGTAAATGGAAGTTTTAGGACAGGTTCATAATTCCTTAAGGTTTTCATGGTATATAGAAATGTGGAAACAAAGATATAAAAACAGGGTTGAGGATATTAAGTCAAGGTTTGGGGAAAAGTGAAAGAGAATTAAAACAAGGTTTGATGATCAGAAAAGCTTTCTTTTCAGACAGAATCTGAACTTCTTTTCCTTTTTAGACAGAGTCTTGCTGTAGTGTTTGGTCTAGAATGCAAGTGGTGCCCTCATAGCTCACTTCACCTTCAAACTCCTAAAGCAATCCTCCTGCCCCAGCCTCCCATGTAAATGGGACTAGAGCCATGTGGCATCATGCCTAGCTAATTTTTCTATTTTTTGTAGAGACAGGATTTCCCTCTTGCTCAAGCTGGTTTCAAACTCCTGGCCTCAAATAACCCTCCCACTTTGGTCACCCAAAATGCTAGGATTAAAGAAGTCAGCCACTGCACCTGAGGGTTCTACTTTTGAACAACTGACAGAATAAAGGAAAAATACCATAACCAGAATACAACATAAATCTGATCCTGTGGCAAGGATGTCTTGTCTACTTACTGATTTTATTTTTAATGTTGCATACTTTTGTTCCTAGTGAATCAGCAATACAAACAGAATTAGAATCTGAATAATAGGACTATATCTTTATGAATTAGAATTCTTAGAAATTAGATTTTTTGCTGCTGTGTAGAATTTAAAAGAGGGATAAGACTAGAAGGATACACACTGTTGTCATAATCTAGGCTTGAGGAGATAACGGCCTAAGCTGGTCCACACATTCAAACCTAATGCTCACTCTATTTCTCCCATGTATCTTTGTGAATTAATCTTCCTTGTCACTCTATTTTTATTTCAAAATTAATTAATACCAGTAGAAACTATTCAAGAAAGTCCAATGAGTTTAATAAAGGTAGAAAATGACTCCATGATGATAAACATGAAAGAATTCATTCTGAGGAGAAATGCAGTGAATACCATAAAAATGGGAATGGCATCTGTCTTAATGAAGTCCTTGTTCAGCATCAGAAAATTCAAATTTTGGAGCAATCTTTTGAGTACATTGAATGTAGGAAAACTTTCCTTGAAAAGTCACTCTTGGCTCGGCGCCTGTGGCTCAAGCAGCTAGGGTGCCAGCCACATACACCTAAGGTGGCGGGTTCGAGTCCCCAGCCTGGGCCAGCCAAGCAACAATGATGGCTGCAACCAAAAAATGGCCAGGCGCTGTGGCAGGCGCCTGTGGTCCCAGCTACTTGGGAGGCTGAGGCAGGAGACTCGCTTGAGCCCAGGAGTTGGAGGTTGCTGTGAGTGTGATGCCATGGCACTCAACCCAGGAGGATAGCTTGAGGCTCCGTCTCAAAAAAAAAAAAAAAAAGAAAAAAGAAAAGTCACTCTTCTGTATACATAAGAGAGTTTGCGCAGGACAGAAAACCTGAAAATTTACTAAATATAGGAAAACTTTCTGTGATATGTCATCTCTCATTACTCATCAGCAAGCATATCTAAGAGAGAATCACTATGAATGTAATAAATTTCAAAAAAAAATTCTTTGAGAAATCCATTCTCTTTGAACATCAGAGTATTTTCCCTTTCAACCAGAAGTCAAATCTCACTCTAATGCAGATGACTTACTCAATTAACAATATCATTGAATATAATGAATGTGGAAGTCTTTTCAGTGAAAAGTTAGGCCTTGATGTATAACAGATAACACATCTAGGAGAAAAACACTATGAGTGTCATGAATGTGGAAAATCTTTCAACCAGAAGGCAGCCCACACAAGACATCAGAGAACACACACGGGAATAATCCTATGAATGTAAGAAATGTGGGAAAACCTTTTACAGGAATCCATACCTTATTAAACATCAGAGAATTCACACAAGAGAGAGACTTTATGGATGTTACGAATGTGGAAAATCCTTCAGTGAAAAGTCAATCCTTATTCAACACCAGAGAACACACACAGGAAAGAAACCATATGAGTGTCATGAATGTGGGAAAGGCTTCTCATTTAAGTTGTTCCTTATTTTCCACCAGAAAAGACACACAGGATAGAAACCATATGAGTGTCATGAATGTGGGAAAGATTTCTCATTTAAGTTGGTCCTTACTGTTCATCAGAAAACACACACAGGAGAGAAGCCCCATGAATGTTGTGAATGTGGGAAAACCTTTCTCAGAAAATCTGACACTCATTAAACATCAGAGAATTCACACAGGGGAAAAACCTTATGCATGTATTGAATGTGGGAAATCCTTCTCTATGAAGTCAACACTTACAAAACATTTAAGAATGCACACGGGTGAGAAACCCTATGAATGTATTCAATGCGGAAAAATTTTCTGCCACTACTTAGGTTTCACAGAACACCTGAGAAGACACACAGGGGTCTTTTGGATGTAATGAATGTGGGAAAACCTTCCATCAGAAATCAGCTGTTATTGTTCATCAGAGAACTCTGATGTAAAGTCAAAACTCAGTGCACGTATTAGAACACACACAAGGGAAAAACCCTATGGATGTAATGAATGGGGAAAATAGTTCTATGTTAAGTCAAAAGTCACTGCACATCTTAGAACACACATGGGGGAGAAACCTTATGAATGTATTGCTTGTGGAAAATCATTCTATGTTAAGTCAAAACTTACTATACATCAGAAAACACATTTGATGAGAAACTCTATAAATATAATAAGTTAGCAGTCACTCTTAATGAATTCTAAACTTTATGAGAACACAATGGGTGAGAAAAATATAATGATAACTTTGGTCAAAAGTTAGTTCTCACAATAAAGAAATGAATTTAGAGCGGATAAAACAATTTGAAGAAACAGAATGTAGGAAAACTCTTCTGGAATTTAGATGATGTGTTATAACACAAAATTCAGAAAGTGGGAAAGACCCATTAGTGAATGAATATAGAGAATCTTTAGCCCAAAGTCACACATTGTTAAACATCAGAGAATTCATACAGGGTAAGAGCCTTGGTTACCATCCCTGGGGGAAAGAAGACTATCTACAGGCCAGAGAAAATGCACAAACTGTAGGAAACTATAGGAAAATATTTACTATAAGGTGATATGTTATCGAATATGTACTGAGAAGTAGCTTCTCTGTGAATCTCAGATAATAGATACTACAGAAAATATTTTTAACTGTAATCTGTGTGGAAGCTTTAAGTTAAAATCTAAATTTGTTATAGTAGAGATATTGAATTGAAGGATGTCTAGCAATTTGAAGAGATATGGAAAAACTTTTTCATTTAGAAATAGCATTTTACGAAGACATTTAAAACAGATTTGTGCAGAGATGTTTCTAGCAATTTCATTCATGTGAGCTTAAAAAAAAAGCTGAACAATTGGGGAATGGATAAGTAAATTTTGGTGTATTGCTATTGCTATTGTAGACTGTTATATTGCAGCCATTAAATAATATTGATACATATGTTAAATTGTAAAAAATGATTACGTAACTAAAAAATGTTAATTAGAACATAAATTATTATGTTTACTGATTATATTTGTGTCAGATGATGATATATATGTAAATAATTACAATTTAACATTAGGATTTTTCTGAAAAATATTGATATGTGCAATAAAAAATAAAAGATTAACTGTAAAGCGGTTTACTGAAAAAGAATAGCATTTTACTTTGTTAAAATACAGTTTTCTTTATGCTCAGTCTGCTGTTTTCTCTCTATAAGATACAGATGTGAAAACATACTACACTGGAGGCAGTGGTCATAAGTAATTCAAAGGTTTTTTGCTCAGGTTTATTGCATATGCTAATCAAGGGAAGTTCTTTTGCCAGGGGTCTCAACGGCATGAGGGCTCACTGACATCCTGGTAGAGAGAGATATCTTGGTCCTGGGAATGTATCTAGGGCAGAAGACTGGCAGCAGGACTTTTGAATTATTTTATGGCAGACTAATTTGGGGTGACCTGTCACAAAACTGTGGAAAATGGGGTCAAAGTATATTGCTTTGTATGCACCCTATGACATGTAGAAGTGAGTGGGTCTGGATTGTAGGTGGTTTCTGCTCTTGCAGGTGTTTAACACTTTTCTGCTGTGAATGACTTGTTATAGTCAACTCTATTTCTCTACACACTAAAACACACGTTTCATATGTTGTGTAACTATATTTATTTAAATCTACAGATACAACATTTACGTATGCAGCTTTTAAAAAGCACAAATGGATTCTGCTATATCTGTAGGATATAGTATTTTGTAGTGCATCAATGCTTCTACCAAACAACTAGAAAAATAAATTGTTGAGAAATTTATACACCAAAAAAAAATGTGTGTGTGTATATTTAAATGCAGCTGATTACTGTAGAAGTAAGGAGGACTAGAGTGGCAAAATTATGGAAAATAATGAATCCAAGAAAGTAAATTAGAAAAGTGCAGCTATTTTCCCTGGATCACTTGCCAAATCTGCCTATAAGGAAGAACCTGAATATTGAACTTGGCTCAGGCAGGGGGCCATAGTTTGAAGTGGGGACCAATAACCAGCAGAACTTTGTGTGATATAGACTGAAGTGAGAAAAAGTTGAAACATTAGAGACTTCAAGAACATAGTCAGTTTCTCAAGACATTTTCAAAAGTCTGACACTGCATAAGGTAGGAGCCTGAAAAGTTCCAGCTAGGTCAATGAGGTAAGAAAAAGGAATGAAGCGTCCAAGAACTGGAAAGACTGAAGAAAAATTCATATTTGCTGATAACATCGTGTACATAAAAAAAAAAAAAAGAAAGTATGGAGATGTTATTAGAAATAAGTGAATTTGGGCCAGGCATGGTGGTTCATGTCTTTAATCCTAGCACTCTGAGAGGCCAAGGCAAGTGAATTGCTTGAGCTTAGGAGTTCACGACTAGCATGAGCAAGCATGAGACCCCCATCTCTACTAAAAATAGAAAAAACTAGCCAGGTGTGGTGATGGTGCCTGTAGTTCCAGCTACTCGAGAGGTTGAGGCAAGAGGATTGCTCAAGCCCAAGAGTTTTAGGTAGCTGTGAGCTATGATGCCAAAGCGCTCTACCCAAGATGACAGAGTGAGATTACGTCTCCAAAAACAAAGCAAAAGAAGTAAATGAATTTAGTAAATTTACTGTAGAATAAATAAAATTGTATTTTTAGATATAAACAAGTAAATAAACTTCAAAAAACAGAAAACAAAGTTAAAAAATGATAACAGGGCTTGGTGCCTGTGGCTCAAGTGGCTAAGGCGCCAGCCACATATACCTAAGGTGGTAGGTTCGAATCCAGCTGGGGCCCGCCAAACAACAATGATGGCTGCAACCAAAGAAAATAGCC
>NW_003852500.1:4938427-4940261 GCF_000181295.1 Otolemur garnettii
TACCCAAGGGGACAGCTTGAGGCTCTGTCTCAAAAAAAAAAAAAAAAGGAGATGAGGCTCTGTCTCATCTGTATCCACCTAGGATAGACTAATAGAAATCAAATAATCCTCCTTCCTAAAACAACCAAAAATAAAAAAGAAATCTAGACATTAATACAAATATATGTTTACTGAAATAATATTTGTAGCAGTACTAGAGGAAAGAATTGTTTTCAAGCCACTGGAGATCAGATAGAGAAGGGGAGTAATCCCAGCAGATAATGGATATGTTCCCTATCTCTGTGGGTGAAAGTTATACAAGTGTATTTATCCAATTTCCTTAAGTTGTGTACTTTAAATATGCATACTTTTAATACTGTTAAATTGCTGTTATTAGTAAATTTATAATACAATAACCTGAAACAATAAGTACTAGAAATCTGAAAACTTCAGCATAATGTTGAGAGATGTTAAAAACCTAAGTAAATATATATTGATAAATTTGAAGGCTAATTTCTTTACAAATTGAGTGGTAAATTTAGTGTATTCCTAATCGCCATCTAGCAGTAGGTTTTTGTTGGAAATTAAGTTGGAATTTAAAATATATATGCAAATGCAAATGATCAGTCATAGTTAAGGCAACCTGAAAATAGCTAAATAATGCTGGATATAGATTGTTAGATATCAAGAATTGCTATAAAACTGTAGTTAGTATGTAGGCACAAGGCTGAACACTGTCAAGAAACAGGACAAACATTGGTAATTGACAAAGGTGGAACTGCAATGTTGTGTAAAAGTGACTTCTCAGATGGTGCTGTGTTAACTGACTCTTTGCATGGAAAAAAAAAATTTGACTCTGATCACTCATCATACACAAAAATCAATTTAATATAGATTGCAGATATAAATGTGAAAAATAATGCAACACTTATAGAAAAAATATGGGTGATCATCATGATCTTGGCCAAGACATCTTTAACAAGAAACAAAAACTAATCACAATTAAAGTGACTATATTATAATTAAGAACTATTGTGTGCCAAAATGCAGCAGAGTGAAAAAGCCAGTTGTAGACTGGGAGATGACCGCAATGCAGATATTTAACCAAAGGCTCATACAGAATATATAAATAACTCCTAAAAATTAATAAGCAAAAATCAGGTAGAAAAATAAGATTTTAACATATTTTACAAGGTATATTAAAGTGGTCAATAAATGTGTAAAGTTGCCCAATTTCATTAATCATAAAGGTAAGGCAAATTGTAATGAAAATTTAATATCAACATACACCCACCAGAAGAGCTAAATGGTAAAAACAAAATACCAAGCGATGCTGAGGATTATCAACTGAGTTGGAATGCATACACTTTGGATTATACATTATAATTAGATGGCAACAAGATCCATGTATATACATTGTTGCCATGCAATTATACTCCTAGATATTTAACAAAAATAGAAATATATGGTGACTAAAATAATATTCATAGCAGTACTAGTGACAATAGTCCAGAAGTAGAAAGAGCATAAATGTCTACCAGTACTAGAATGAATATGTAAAACATGATCTATTCATTTAGTTGGAAATCTGTAGAAGTGGGAATGAATGAACTACAACTACATGCCCACAGAAGAATGATATGATTTCATTTATATATATTCAAAAGCAGACAAGTTTAATGGTGTTAGAAGTTGAGACAGTAGTTGATAGGGTAGTTTTGGGTTGCAGGACTTGATGTGAGGCCACTCCTTTGGTGCTGAGAGTGTTCTGTTTCTTTCTTTTTCTTTCTTTTTTTTTTTTTTTTTTGAGACAGAGCCTCAAGCTGTCCCCCTGGGCAGAGTGCCGTGGCATTAC
>NW_003852500.1:4941959-4943541 GCF_000181295.1 Otolemur garnettii
CCTGCCACAACACCAGGTATTTTTTTTTTGTAGTTGTCATTGTTGTTTAGCTGGCTCTGGCTAGGTTTAAACGCTCTAGCCTGGGTGTATGTGGCCTGTGCCCTATCCACTGAGCTACGGGCGCCACGCCAAATACATTTTTTAAGATACATATGTTCATTTTCTTCTTAAAATTTTGGATTAATATGAGTACATATGCTTAGGTTACGTTGTTTGCATTTGTAAGGTAAAGTCCCAATTTGTAGTTGAGTACTTCACCCAGGAAGCGTGCCATGTACCCCTACACTGTACCCCTTATGCAGGAACAATTAGAATTCCCTTCCCCACTCCACCCTTATTGAATTAATTGTGTTTTATCTTGTGTGGGCCTGTAGTTTGGAATCTACTAGTTTCAACTTAGTATTGAGTACATGGGATGCTTCATTTTCCATTCTTATGATACTCTACAAAGGAGAATGTTCTCCCAAGTCCACCCAGCTAAATACAAATGCTGCAAAGTCCATCTTTTTTGTGCCTGAATAGTATTTCATGGTATACATATACCACAGTTTATTAATCCATTCATGGGTTGAAGGGCACTTGGATTGTTCCCACATCTTTGTGATTGTGAATTAAACTATAATAAACATTTTAGTGCATGTGTCCTTATGATAAAAATTTTTTTTCCTGGGCAGAGCCTGTGGCTCAAAGGAGTAGGGTGCCCCCAGCCTCTTATACCAGAGGTGGCAGGTTCAAACCTGGCCCCAGCCAAAAACTGTAAAAAAAAAAAATTGTTTTCCTTCTTATTAGATACCTAGTAATGAGATTGCAGGATCAAAAGAAAGATAAACTTTGAGCTCTTTAAGGATTCTCCATACTTCTTTCCAAAAATGCTATATTAGTTGCAATCCCACCAACAGTGTATAAATGTTCCCTTCTTCCTGCACCCACACCAACATCAGCAGCTTTGAGACCTTCTGATGTGGGCTGTTCTCACTGGGGTCAGGTGATATTTCAAGGTGGGTTTGATTTGCATTGTTGTTCTAGGGTCTCATTTAAGTCCCTTATATCTTTGTTTAATTTCTGTTTAGAGGATCTGTCCAGCTCTTTAAGAGGAGTGCTAAAGTCTCCTGTTATTATGGTGTTACAGGATATCTTATTGCTCAGACTGAGTAAGGTCTGTTTCAAGAATCTGGGAGCATTCAAGTTGGGTGCATAAATATTTAGAATTGAAATGTCTTCTTGTTGTTTTTTTCCCTTGACTAATATAATGACTGTCTTTGTCTTTTTTGACTTTAGTTGCTTTAAATCCACATGTATCTGAACATAAGATTGCAACTCCTCTTCTTCTGAATTCTGTTTGCCTAAAAAATTGTCTTCCAATCCTTACCTCTGAGTTTTAATTTGTCTTTTGAAGCTAGGTGTGTTTCCTGCAGACAGCAAATGGATGGCTTGTGTTTTTTAATCCAATAAGCCATCTATACCTCTTCAGTGGGGAATTCAAGCCATTAACACTTATTGAGATAATTGATAAGTGTGGTAGTGTTATATTCATCTTATTTTGTGAAAGTCCATTGCTTAGTTTTATCTTTTTTTTTTTTTT
>NW_003852500.1:4943561-4983133 GCF_000181295.1 Otolemur garnettii
TGAACTGTTATAACACTTAGTTTTAATTTTTTTTTTTTTTTTCAGTTTTAGCTGGGGCTGGGCTTGAACCTGCCACCCCTGCTATATGGGGCTGATGCCCTACTCCTTGAGCCACAGGTGCCACCCTTAGTTTTATCTTTGGCATCATTGTGGAAGTTAGGTTTAGTCCTTAAATTTCTGAGTTCTTACTTTTCTTTTGATCCATTGTGATAGTCAGCGTGAAGAATAGGTTGAAGTATTTCCTGTAGAGCTGGTCTTGTGGTGAGTTTCCTCAATGTTTGCATATCAGTAAATGATTTGATTTCTCTGTCAATTTTAAAGCTTAGCTTAGCTGGATATAGAATTCTGGGCTGGAAATTGTTCTGTTTAAGTAGATGAAAGGTACATAACCATTGTCTTCTTGCTTGAAAAATTTCATTAGAGAAGTCTGCAGTCACCCTAATGGATTTGCCCCTGTAGGTCAACTGGTGCTTACTCCTGGCAGCTTGAAGAATCATTGCTTTTGTCTTGACTTTGAACAGGTTCATCACAATGTGTCTTGGAGAAGCTCTGTTAGAATTAAGGCAACCTGGGGTCTGATATCCCTCTGAAAGGAGTGTGTCAGAATCTTTGGTGATATTTGGGAAATTTTCATTTATAATATTCTCTAGTATGATTTCCATTCCTCTGGGGCATTCTTCTCCCCTTTCTGGGATACCTATAACTCATATGTTTGAATGCTTCATAAAGTCCCATAATTCTGTCAGTGAGTGTTCTGCTTTTTCTCTCTTCTTTTCTACCTCTTTAACTGTCTGAGTTATCTCAAGAGCTTTGTCCTTTACCTCTGAGATTCTTTCTTCTGCATGGTCTAATCTGTTGTTGATATTCTATTACATTTTTAAGTTCCCTAATTTACTGCTTCAGTTCCTTTAGCTCTGCTATATCCTTTCTATATTCTTCATATCGTTCATCTTTTATTTGATTCTGTTTTTGGATTTCCTTTTGGTTATTTTCCACTTTATCAGCAGTTTCCTTCATTGTTTCCATCATTTCCTCCATTGTTTTCATCATCTGTATTCTAAATTCCCCTTCTGTCATTTCTACCATTTCTTTATAGGTGGAATCCTCTGCAGTAGGTACTTCACAGTCCTTTGGGGAGGGTTGCTCTGGACTGGTTTTTCATGTTGTCAGGATTTTTCTGCTGATTCTTCCTCATGAGTGTTTTCTTTTATCTGTTTCCTTGTCCTAATTTTCCTTTCACTTCCTCTTGCTCTTTAAGTTACTGGGCTTCTGGCCTAGGGTTTTGATGAGTCCATTTCTCCACTGCTTTTGTCCTCCTCATGGGGTCCAGAAGGCTCTTGATGACTCCCTGTGTCCCCAAAGGGATGTTTTTGGGCAGATCCCACCAGCCAGAGATGCCTGAATTCTTCTCTCCCCAGTCTCACTGTGCCCAGTAGCAAGGAAGCTGTTATTCAGCTGCTATCTTGCTCCTCCTTCACCTTTATTCTTTGAAGCTTTCCAGTATGCTATATTTTCTCATGCCTGAGATTTCAATAAAAGCCAGTGAGGAATGTCAGTAGGGGCCACACATTTGTCTTTCTATATGGAGGCCTTCCTGGTGTTGACCTCCCTCAATTCAGTGCAAATGAACTGAGTAGGTGTTATTTATTTTGCATTGAGTTGCACTGACAAATTACTTTGAAATTACAATTAGCTCTACTGGTGGGATTTGAGGATGCAATGTCTCACAGGAAGTTCTCAGCTCCCAAACATGGATCTCTGGGCTTCTTGCCTTGAAAGTGCAGCAGCAGGCATCATGGGAAGGTGAAGAGCTTCCCCAAGGATGATCCATCTAAGCCTGTCCACCTCACACCCTTCCTAGGATACAAGGCTGGCATGACCCACATGGTGTGGGAAGTCAATAGGCCAGGATCCAAGGTGAACAAGAAAAAGTTGTAGAGGCTGTGACCATTGTGGAGACACCACCCATGGTGGTTGTAGGCATTGTGGGCTATGTGGAAACTCCTCGAGGCCTCCAGACTTTCAAGACCATCTTTACTGAGCATATCAGTGATGAGTGCAAAAGGTGCTTCTATAAGAACTGGCATAAATCTAAGAAGAAGGCCTTCACCAAATACTGCAAGAAATGGCAGGATGATGATGGCAAGAAACAGCTGGAGAAGTATTTCAGCAGCATGAAGAAGTACTGCCAAGTCATCCATGGCCGAAAAGCTAGACTGGGCCTGGGAGAGGCTGGAGCAGCAGGTCCCTGTGAACCAAGTGTTTGGGCAGGATGAGATGATTGATATCATCGGGGTGACCAAGGGCAAAGGCTACAAAGAGGTGACCAGTCATTGGCATACCAAGAAGCTGCCATGCAAGACCCACTGAGGACTGTGTAAGGTTGCCTGTATCAGGGCATGGCATCCTGCCCGTGTGGCTTTCTCCATGGCACAGGCTGGGCAGAAAGGCTACCATCACCACACGGAAATCAATAAAAAAATTTATAAGATTGGCCAAGGCTACCTTATCAAGGATGGCAAACTGAACAAGAACAATGCCTCTACTGATTATAACCTGTCTGACAAGAGCATTAATCCTCTCGGTGGTTTTGTCCACTATGGTGAAGTGACCAATGATTTTGTCATGCTGAAAAGACTGTGTGGTGGGAACCAAGAAGTGAGTGCTCACTCTCTGCAAGTCCTTGTTGGTACAGACAAAACAGCAGGCTCTGGAGAAGATTGACCTTAAGTTCATTGACACCACCTCCAAGTTTGGCCATGGCCCCTTCCAGACTATGGAGGAGAAGAAAGCATTCATGGGACCACTTAAGAAAGACCAAATTGCTAAGGAAGAAGGAGCTTAATATCAGGAACAGATTGTACAGCTGGTGGGATCTCAATAAAAGTTGTTTTCTAATGACATAAAAAAAAAGAAATTACAAATTACTTGAAGAACACAGAGGAAGCTGCTCTGTGAAGCAGTCATGAGGAATCTGTGAAGAAGATTCCACAGACCACTGATCTCCCCAAGCCTAGCAAGGGGAAAGGATGTCTGCTCATCCCAGTAAAGGGACTGATGGGAGCCAAAGGACTAGTCTTGGACTCCCATGACAAGATCAAATTTAGGGACTGCTCCATGGGATATCCTTGCATTGCTGCTTTGCTTTTACTTTCTCTGCCTCTTTCTTTCTGACTGATTTTTCCTGACTGATTCATGTTAATATAGGACAATAAGACTTGTGTGAACAATACTCCTGTGCTCCTGTCACTTCCAGAAGGAGGAACCAGCCAAGAGGAGGTATTTATTTTTTTTCAATGCTTTCTTTTTACTGTATGTCCTGCTGAGGTTTAAGCTTGCTGGACTTTCTTGTCTATATTCTGCCTCATCTTACTGTCTTCTTTTTCCAGATAAAGTGTCTCTTTTAACTCCCTCCTTTTCAACTTTGATTCTAACACTTTTTCAAAGTGTTAGATAAAGGGACAATTTATCCTGGCAGTGCACTTCATCTCCCAGTCCGATATTTTGCATAAACTCCAAAAGCTTGTAAAAGGCCTTCAGATTCCACAAGCACAATTATAAACCTGGCCTTCAGTGGTCTTTGATAACTAGATAGAGACAGACAGGAGGAAGAGATGAGATGGGGCTGGCAGAAGGCCTAGAGAGCAGAAAGAAACTTTTTAAATAGTGGCTAGCACTATGGTAGAAATTCTTCAGATGCAAAGGTACCCTAGAGGCTCAGGCAAGAAGACATCAAGAAGGTACCTTGCTCTGAGGGTTATAGTCTACTTCCTCTGTAGCCAGCTGGGTCTCTGGTGAGAAATGCACCAGGGAGCAGAGCTCACATCTGGAACTGGTTGAGCACCCTCTGAGCGGCATCCTCCACACCTATGGACCTTCTTGAAGTACCTCATTCTAACAGACCCCAGGCTTAGAACAAGCTCAACTTCATCACACCAGAATGGCTGAGACTAAGGTAACACTCTCTCTGTTACAAGTAATCAAACTGATTTTAATAACACTAGGGCCACTTCCTCTGCTCTCCCTGAATTTTAGGACCTCTAATTTCCTCTTTGATCACCATCTCTGGAGTAGAAGGTAAAATACAAACCCCTATGTATCCTATAGCTTCTCTGCTACTGGGAGGCCAAGTCTTACCACCCTAACCAACTGCTTGAATGGAATCTCAAGGTTAAGTTAAGCATCTAACTCTTTTTTTTTTTTTGAGACCAAGTTGTCCCCCTGGGTAGAGTGCCATGGCATCATAGCTCACAGCAACCTCCAACTCAAGCTCAAGCGAGTCTCCTGCCTCAGTCTCCCAAGTAGTTGGGACCACAGACACCTACCACAATGCCTGGCTATTTTTTGGTTGCAGCCATCATTGTTGTTTGGCAGGCCCGGGCTGGATTCGAACCTGCCACCTTAGGTGTATGTGGCTGGCACCTTAGCCACTTGAGCCACAGGTGCCGAGCCAAGCATCTAACTCTTAATGTAACCTCAATTTAACTTCGAGTGCCATTGACTTATGTTTGAAGAAGGCTTCTCAGAGTCCACATGAAGGGATGTTCCTTTAAAGACCCTCTGAACTGATTAGAAAGCTAATCATGCAGGAGGCAGACCCTGAAAGCAGAGTCTGGCTATCTCTGGAATTTCCTGGAAGGGACCTTGGGAGTGGAGAAACAAGATAAGTTAATGTGCATTTCAGTTAAAGCTTGCATCTGTTTTTTACAGATGAACAGCTGAATAAGTTTTTATTCTTTGTATGGTTTCTTTGTATTTTTATCTGTCACCAGCTGGTTTTCTACTATCAAGTGTACATGTAGAACTTAGTGTTGTTAAGAGTATATAAGCTTGCAAGAAATAAAGTTAGGGTGCTACATGCCTGAGAGAGCTGTAGCCCTCCTCTTCTCAGTACGTTTTGACTGCTAGCCTTATCTCTGCGACTCTGGCCTGAACTATTTCCAGCAACACTTAACATTTCAAACTTTCTTTCTCAGGCTCTTGGATAAGCTTAACCAAGACTTTGTATATAACCCTCTTTTTTCTTTTTTCTAAGTTTGAAGTTAAAGTAAAAGAAACCATTAAGTAGGGGAGAGAGAGGTCTATAGAAGGACATGGGTATGAAAATGAACTTTTAGTAAGGAAGGATAAAAGAAAAGAGAATAATTTTGAATAGAAAGGAATCTCATTTGAATACTTTTGTCCTAAAGTAACTGATGTTTTATGAAAGAAAATTTAAGACAAAAATGAAAGACTTAAAAATATTGAAAGATTATTGTGTAAGTCATGAAGATTTATAAAGGGGAATTTAGAAACAATTTTGTATGTGATTAGGTTGGCCATAATGAAAAGGGAAGTTCTAGTTAAAACAAAGTTTTCTGTTCTGTTTGTAAAACACATTATGTTTGAAGCCTCTTGTATTTCTGTTCTTGTGCACATGGTTAAAGTAATGGGAAAATTCATCAAAAGTTCAGAACTCAAAGGGTCCATCTACTGTTATAAAGTTAAAATGCAAAATTTGTCAACCTGTTTGTCTTTTTGCCTGCAAAAAACCATGTTCTTGAGATAAGGTACCAGCCCACAGCAGAAGTCCCAAGGTAAGTTACTCACTTGGAACTAAAGAAAAAAAGAGTTTCCTTTTTTAATTGGCACTGCTCTGCCTGGCTCTTATAGTAACTGGGCATATTCTTAACAAATAGTTTCTTTTAATTTATAATGTATTCCAGAACTTGTTTTCTTCCCTTCTGTTTGTACTAGGAAAGTGGTTAAGGGAAGACTGTCAGATATTGACCAGTTCTAATTTTCAGACCCTGTATGTTCAATTGCATAAGAAGATTTATTTCTTCCCACTTGGAGGCTATCCACTTACAGATGCTGGTCACCACCAGGTGTCAGCATTTACAACAAACAGACATGCATCTGTATGAAAATGACAGTGCTTATGAACAACTACACCCCATTTACTATGGCCCTCTGGATGAACATCCACTCTTGCCCTGAAAGAAAGCTGATTGCAGTGCCCAACTGCTCACATCACCCCTTTTCAGTGAAGAAGCAGTCAGAACAGTAAGCAACTTTTTAACCAAAGAATTGGGCTCTGAAAATCAGAGGGGAAATGTTAAACTGGGCAGTTAGACATGAGCAGGGCAGGTAACAGATACAGGTAGGCTATTTTAGCAATTTTATACTAGCGTTGAGTCAGGAAGGCATGAGTTGTTACACCAAGTTCTCATGCTGAGTTCACTTGGGAATGGGGCTGATCAAGACCTTAAAAATCTATCTAATCCTTCCTTAAAATAAAAAAGGGGGACTATGTGGGGACAGGTTACAAGTGGATTCCTTTGGAATAGAAGTTAATCAGTGTCCAAGGAAATTTCTGACGTAGACAGATAGATGTGGTAATATGTTATACTAATTTGAGTTATTTTAAAAACAACCTGATTAAAACCCCTCTCCTATGTTTCTCTTTGATGGATTCTATCTGTTCTAAAAAACAAGAAGGGAGAAAATGTAGGACAGAGCATAGGGTTAAATAGTGCTAGGAGTAGGGACAGAGTGATTTGGGAAAAAGCCAAATATCACTGCTGGCTCTGAGTACTAAAACCAATATTCACTAGACTACTGTCTCAGCCCCAAGTCATATTAGCAGTGATAAGACAGAAATGCAGTAAACTATATGTGTTAGGAGTCCAATCATGCAGTTAAAAATAAACTCTTTTTTTTTTTTTAGACACAATCTCACTTTGTTGGCATCATAGCTCACAGCAACCTCAAACTCTTGGGCTCAGGTGGTGCCTGTGGCTCAAAGGAGTAGGGCACTAGCTCCATATGCCAGAGGTGGCGGGTTCAAGCCCAGCCCCAGCCAAAAACTGCAAAACAAACAATCAAACTCTTGGGTTCAAGTGATCCTCTTGCCTTAATCTCCCACGTACTTGGGACTATAGGCATCTGCCACAACACCTAGCTATTTTTTTGAAGATGGGTTCTGGCTCTTGCTGTGGCTGATCTCAAACTCCTGAGCTCAAGTAATCCTCCCATCTCAGCTCCCCAGAATGCTAGGATTACAAGCGTGAGCCACCATGCCTGGCAAACTCCATGTTTTTTAACCTTTACTCTCTCTTTGAGGCTTTCCACTGTACTGTATTTTCTCACGCCTGAGATTTCAATAACAACTGGTAAGGAATGTTGGAAGGGGCCACACTCTTGTCTCTCCCTGTGTGGTAGGGCTTGCTGGTGTTGGTCTCCCTGTGTCCCTCAGTTCAATGTAAATAGACTGAATAGGTGTTATTTATTTTGTGCCGAGTTGCACTGACATCTGAGTGACTATTTTCCTGATGGCCCATTGTGTTGGTCTGTGTATTGTACTGGTCTGAGTATTTCCTACAGAGCAAGTTTTGTAGGGGTAAATTTTCTGTGTTTTTGTGTCAATAAAGATTTGATTTCTCCATCAAATCTGAAGCTCACTTTTGCAGGATACAAAATCCTACGCTGGCAGTTATTTTATTTGAGAAGATTCAAAGTGGGAGCCCCTTCTCTTCTGGCTTGTAAAGTTTCAACCAAGAAGTCCATTGCCATCCTGATGGATTTTCCCTTGTAGGACAGTTGGTGCTTATGCCTAACTGCTTGCAGAATTTTCTCTTTCATTTTTGACTTTGGCTATCTTCATTACAATATGTCTGGGAGATGCTCTGTTTGAAATGAGATAACCTGGGGATTAATATCTGTCTAAAAGGAAAATGTCTGAATCTTTGGTGATGCTTGGGAGATTTTCAGGTATGATATCATCCCATAGGGCTTCCATGGCATGGTCTCTGTTCTCCTTTCGGGATACCTGTGTGTAATTCATATGTTTGTATGCTTTGTGTCGTCCCATAATTGTGTAAGAGATTACTCTGCTTTTACTCTCCACTTTTCTTCCCTTTTTAAAGGACCGCATTAACATGAGACCCTTGTCTTCAAGCTATGAGATTCTTTCTCCTCCAGGCATCCTCAAACCACGGTCTGTGGGCCACGTGCGGCCCACCTAGGACATTTATCCAGCCTGCCAGGTGCTTTTGCTGCCACTGCCTGTCCTGCTTAGCAGCCGACTCGTCCCAGGGCCTGCAGTCTGGACCTCCAACGGTCTGAGGGACAGTGAACTGGCCCCTTGTTTAAAAAGTTTGAGGACCCCTAGCTGTTGTTGAAACTTTCTAATACATTTTGAAACTCCCTGAATAACTCTTCAGTCCTTAAGATCCATTATATTCAATTTTGTTACGTCTTTCATTCATTTCTTAAGTCAATTTTTGGATTTTCTTTTAGTTATTTTCCCTTTCAATTCTCTTCATCATTTCTGTGATCTATACTCTAAATTTCCTTTTTGTCAAGTCCATGAATTCTTTATAGATGGGATCTTCTGTGGTAGCTGTGATCTGGGTTTTGGCCCATTGGATGGCCCAGCAGCATATCACAGCCCTACACTGGCTGCTGAGTCCTGGCCTAATAGGTCAGGCAAGGCATTTCAACAGAAAAGAAGCCATATTCTGTAAAATAAAGAAGTTTATTTTATTTTATTTTTTTAAGAGACAGAGTCTCACTTTATTGCCCTTGGTAGAGTGCCATAGCATCACAGCTCATAGCAACCTACAGCTCCTGGGCTTAGGCAATTCTCTTGCCTCAGCCTTCTGGGTAGCTGGGACTGTTAACCCCCAGACTCAATTCAAGCACCACTCTGAGAGTCCGAACATCGCTGCAAAGGCATGAGGAATTTTATTCAAGCTCAGAGCCCGGGCTGCCCTTTAAGAAAAAGCGGGAACAGCCCTTACAGACTATTCAGACAATTCCTTTACACCTTCCCCTCTTCCCTCCCATTAGACCATCCCACCCCATTCCCTTATTGGTAGGTAAACCATGTCTGTCCTAAACTGACAGGTACAGGGTAGTTGTGTTCAGGGTTGATTGGCTCAGGGATGAGTCTTCTTTGTCTCAGGTGAGCAAATGAGAAGGAAGGGATAAAGGTCGCAAGTGGGGCGAGTGCAGAGTCCAGTGGCAAGTGCAAAAAGGGGAGGGGGTCAGGATGTGGGCTGAGTGCACAAGGGGGCTAGTGGGACAAGGGGAGGGGGTCAGGATGTGGGCTGTAACACCTAGGTATGATAAGGTCCTTGGTATGCAGTGGCCTATTGTCCTGAATAAACAAAAAAAGGAGGTGGTTTGACTTGTGACTTGAGTTAATTAGTTTGGGTCTCACAGGACTACAGGTGTCTGCCACAACGCCTGGCTATTTTTTTGCTGCAGTTTGGCCGGGGCTGGGTTTGAACCCACCACCCTTGGTATATGGGGTTGGTGCCCTACTCACTGAGCCACAGGTGCTGCCCAAGAAGTTTATTCTAAGTCAAATCTGAGGACCATGGCCCAGAGCTATGTCCAAGAAGCCTTGAGCAGGTGGACTCTTTGTGGTTGGGTTACAGTTTGGTTTTATACATTTCAGAGAGACAGGAATTTTAAGTAAGGTCATAAATCAGTACCTGGAAGGTATACAATGGTTTGGTCTGAAAAAATAGGACATTTCAAAGTGGGAGCTCACAAAATCAAACATTAAATGTGCTTGTGGTGACTTGGTGGGGCAACGATTATCAGTATTCCAACCTATCATTGCAATGTTGAGTGTTTAGGTGTTTGAAGTTATTTAGAAGTCAGGTAAGCATTCTTATTTGATTATTAAGGGTCCTTCCATACCTTGGGGGTGCCTCACACATTGCCTGCTATGTTTTATAAGTGGCCATCCACCTCAGTCTGGGGTTTAGTGTACTGATTTGATTTGATGTATATGAAGGAATATGTTATAAGAACAAAATAGTAGAGCTGAAAAAAGCGTCTTCTCAATAAAAAATTTTTTTTTACAAGTTACAACCCAGATGGATTCCATTGTAACAGCTAGTTATGTGGTAGCATACTTAATAGCAAAAACAAACAAACAAACAACAACAACAAAAAAAACTAACCAAACCCCCCAAAACTATTTACCAATAGTGAATTTATTAATGGTAGCTACTTGCTGCACAGCTAACCTGTTCAGAAGAGATTTAGGGCTGTTTGGATACTAAAATAGGTTGGGCACAAGGGTTCACACCTGTAATCCGAGCACTCTAGGGGAACAAGGTAGGTGGATTGCTTGAGTTCAGGAGTTCAAGACCAGCCAGAGCAAGAGCAAGACCTCATCTACTAAAAATAGAAAAACTGAGCATGGTGGCACATGCTTGTAGTCCCAGCCATTTGGGAGTCTGAGACAGGAGTATTGCTTGAGCTCAAGAGTTTGAGGTTGAGGTTGCTGTGACCTACAATAACTCCAGGGCACTCTGCCTAAGGCAACAGAGCAAGGCTTTGTCTCAAAAAAATAAAAACGAGACTTAAATGGATACTAACACCAAGAGGCTGATACCAGTTTCAATAGCCTCAGGGTGTGGAATTCACCAAGTCCCTCTGAGGGTCTGTCAAAGCCAAGGGGCAGCTTATTGTTTCAATGACCCATTCAGCAGGGCTTTCTAGTTGTTTGGAAACTATAACTGGCAGGTTGGAATCAAATCCAGAGGTCCCAAGATGTGGAGCTCATCATTCCCTCCTGCCACTGTTCAAATGAGCCACTGTTTTCTCCTATGGCCCTTCCTGAATACAGCTTCTCAGAGCTGCCTTTTGGGACTACATAGTGTGGGGGGTCCTTGAGGACCAACCTTGTTTTTTCTAAGTGAGGTATGGTGGAGCTTGGGGCAGGACTTTCAGGTGATGCCCCTAGGCCAGGGTCAGTTTACAGACAGTGAGCTGAACTACCCCAGTCCAAGTGTTAGCCCCATCAACCAGCAACAGACTCAAAAAGCTGCAGCTTTCCCCTAGGGTTGAGGGAGGGGAATCTGTAGCTTGCAGTATGCCTCCCAGGATTTCCCAAAGCAAGGTCACCCAAAGCCAGGCACACCCCTCTTCAATCCAGCAGGGTTGTAACTGTGGGCAGTTACAGGCAAATCCCCCAGGCCAGGAATAGAGTACAGATGGCAGCTGATTTACCCCAGAGAGCAGGGTCAGATCCCACCAAGCCGGAGGCAGACTTGGCCTGAGCCTCAGCTTTGCCAAGGTTAAGTATAGTTAAGCCACAGTTTGCTCCTGTGATAGGGCAGGTGCTCCTAGTTCACAATCTGCTGGAGTTCCCTATCAGGCCCACACAGTGCATAGGCCCCCTGAGTTCCTGCTAGATATGGGGAGGAAGCACAGCCCATCTTCCTTCACTTGTCCTGTGCCCTGTCTGCTCTGTAAGCAGTCATGTCCACTGGATACCAATTGAAAGGAGTTGAGTGGTGTACCCAAAGTCAAGAGTAGGAGAGTTTCAGGTTAAGTTTAATGAAAAGGGGCATGGCAAAGATGGCATCTGCACAGAGAAAGGTTGGAGGCTTCTTTATATACTGAGTGTAGGAGGAGGAAGTTTCCTCAGCCTGCTGGAAGGGTTCTGGTGGGTCAGGGTCTTTCTGCAGGAACACTTGGGGCAGGGCCAGGTAGGCCTTTTGTTTTAGGAGGAGGGGAAAGGGTTCACAGAGGCTTTGTTAGACCCCCAACATCTGTGAGAAATTGGCCTCTGTGATGCTTGCTTTCACAGTTGTTATGGCAGAGCAGGATCCAAAGTCCCTTACCTCTCTTGTGCCTGGGGGTAGGGCAACCTTTCCAGGTTGTCTAAGTTGAGCTAGTGATCCTGACAGGCCAGAGCACAGGCCAGAAGGCCTCAGCAGGGAGCACTCTGTCTGGTAACCAAAGAAAGGAAGGAATGGGCTGTGGCTATAAGCTGGCTGGAGCAAAAATTGCTTTCTGCTAGGCAGGAGGGGGATATGCCCTCCTAGAGGAGGATATGCCCAGGTGCAAGAAAGTGAGAAGCTCTCCTGGGGTGTGAGTTTCTATGGTTCATTTGCTTCCAGAGAGTCCCTGGGTTGGGGGAGAGGTCCTCTTTACCCTTCTATTCAGCTTTGGCCTCCTCTGAATCTGGTCCACTCCATAACTGTCCTCTGAATGCCTTAGCTTTGGATTCAAAACCAGAGATGACACCTAAAGAAAAGCTGATTTAGGTCTCAAAACTCATCAGAATAACAACCCCAGTGACATGAACAGCCTCAGGTTGTTGGACTCCAGGTGAGCATGCAGCACTCCCTGACCATTTCCTCAGCAGATACTGTAGAGTAGAAATGTCTATGTACGTTGTTTCCACATTTGTTCCAAAGAATGCTTACAGTGGGAACCACTAACCTCTTCTTCCTGATGCACTAGTGATGGCACCATCCCCCATTGACGGGAAAGCTCTTGGTCTTCTGGTCCTGGTATTGCTAAACTGTGAGAAGTCTTGTCTCCCACCTCAGGGTTTATTTCAAGGATGAATGAAAGAGTACCTTGGGGGCCTCAGAGGGAGAAAAAGTGTTGGGAATGATACATAAAATTTCTGTGTTGGGGTTGAAAGTGAAGAGGGCCTAAAATTCCTCACTTCCTGCAATCTCCTTTAGAATACTTACCCAAAGCAGGCAGACAAGAGCAGACATTCTTCACTATATCATGGACCAGTATCTCTTGTTCAGGTCTTTTGAGAGGAAGAGATTCCCTGGAATTGGCACCAAGGAATAACTGACTACAAAAAAGCATTCCAGAATATAGGTAAGGTTTTTGTGTGTCATGCAACCTGTCTCACAATTTTGGAGGTGCTGTTGTCCCCTGAGATGTTACTAAAGAGATGGGGTATAATATATGATGAGGTGTTTATCTCCATCTAAGGCCTCTGGGCACCAGATCCCAGTAGAGACCCTGCCCCTTCCTACACTTCAGCTGCCATAATCCCATTATCTATCTAGGGTCCTCAGCATTGAAAAATTAGTGGACCTCTCTTTCGTGGAAAAACTCCGGAATTCTAGAAAATCAATGTGGGATCTATTCATAGCCTGGTGCTATTGGCCTTAATTTGCCCACATGTGCAAAGTATAATAACATTATAGATAAAATCTGATTAACCCAAACAAACATAACACTGCCTGACAGATCAAGAAAAATAAAGTTAGAACCTCCTATGTCTCCTGATACTCTTTTTTCTTTTTTGTCTGTCTTAGAGATATAGTTTCAGAACCAAACAGCTCAGTATTAAGGCTAGAGCAGAAGTAGATGTATAAATTGACCCAGTGGCAGATCTCACTTAGCTGCTCAGTTGGAGAAAAGCAACCTAGGCTCTGCCCCAAATAGCTCTGGTCACAGGGATCCCTCCAATTGTTTCACAGCTGTAGGTCATTTATATTGGTCCTTTCTCCAACTCACATGACATTTGGTCCTTGGGATCCATGTGGGGCCTGTGTGAGCCCTTCTCAGATTTGGATGTCAAGAGCACCAAGAGTATTTGGCCTTATTTTCAGACCACATGAAAATTAAAATATATAGAGGACATCTAGAAGCAATTCACATATCCTTAATGAGATTCTACTATCAGTGCAAAGACATACCACTGACACAAACTACAGAAATAAGATATCAGAAAGGCTGGCAAGGAACTTAAGATAATTCTTAAAAAAATCCATAAAAAAGGAAAAAAAAAACTGTAACTGATGATATGCTTAGTGGTTGTCAAAATAAAAACCCTAAGACTACATCCCTCAGTCTTGCCCCTGATATCAGAAAATTGGTACTGAATGATGTTTTTACTCATTTATATTGCTAAACATAGGCAGGATTTGTTTATTTATTTATTCTCTTAATACATTTCATATTTTAGAATAGTTTTAGGGTTACAGAAAAACTGAGGAAAAAGTACAGGGAATTCCCATAACCCTTCACCCTCCCTCCTTCACAGTTACCCTAATTATTGACATTGTACATTAGCGTAGTACATTTGTCACAAATTGATGAGCCAATACTGATACATACTATTAATTAAAGTCCATGGTTTACATTAGGATTCACTGTGTTTTACATTCTATGAGTTTTGACAAATGTATAAGATACACATGCACCATTATAGGACCCGCATCTTTCACTGCTCTAAAAATCATCTCTCTACCTGCCCATCCTTCCCTCCCACAACCCCCTGGCAACCCTTGATCTTTTTACTGTCTCCATATTTGTTCCTTTTCTAGAAGGTCATATACCCACAATCATACAGTGTAAAGCTGTTTCTTGTTGGCTTTCTTTCACTTAATACGCATTTATGGGTCCTCTTTGTCTTTTTATGGCTCAATGTCTTATTTCTTTTTATCATTTGTGTGAGGAGCATTTCCTGCAAACCTGTTATAATTGTTATTATTGTCAGGAAGTTTTTGTTGTTTCTAAAAAGACAATAAATTTTATTTCTTGCTTCCAAGTCTGTGTATCTTTTATTTCCTTTTCTTGTCTTGCAACAGGTAGGACTTCTAGAATGATGTTGAAAACCAGTGTTGAGAGGGAATGTCTTTGCTTTTTTCCTAATCTTAGCAGGAAAGCATCTTGTTTTTGAGACACTAAGTATGATGTTAACTATAAGGTTTTGGTAATAGTCCTTTACCAAGTTGAGGAAATCACTAGCATTACTACTTTACTGACTTTTATTATGAATGGGTATTAGATTTTGTCAAAAGCTATACAAATGGGTTATTTTCCATCTTTGGCCTATTAATGTGATGAATTACACTGATTTTTTAAAATACTGAACCAGGAGCCTTACATACCTGCAATAAATCCCCTCAGTCATGGTATATAATTTTTTTTGTACATTGGTTTGCCAATATTTTCTTGAGGATTTTTTCATCTATGTTCTTTCTTGTAGTGTCTTTTGCCTGGTTTTAGTAGTAGGTTACTTCTGGCTTCATGCAATGAGTTAAAAGTATTAACCCTGCTTTTATTTTCTGAAAGAGACTGGAAGGAATTGGTGTCATTCTGCCTTAAACATTTGGTGGAATTCAAACCAGTGAACTCATCTGATCTGGATACTTTGTTTTAGGTTATTATTGATTCAGTTTCTTTAATGGATATATTCCTATTCAGATTTATCTTGTGTGAGTTTTGATAAAAGTGCATCTTTCAAGGAATCGGCCTATTTCAGCTAGGTTATCAAATTACATTTCTTTTTTTCCTGCAGTTTTTGGCTGAGGCTGGGTTTGAACCTACCACCTCCGGCATATGGGGCTGGCACCCTACTCCTTTCAGCTACAGGCGCCACCCAAATTACATTTCTTTCTAATCCCTTTAATCTCCATGGGGTCAACAGTGGTGGCCCCTCTTTTTTATTATCTGTTTGTGTTTTCTCTTTGCTCTTAATCTGGCTAGAGATTTATCAATTTTATTGACTTTTTTGAAGAACCAGATTGTGATTTTATTGATCTTCTCTTTTAAATTCCACTAATTTTTAATTATTTTTTCAGTTTACTTTGAATTTAATTTGCTTTTATTTTTCTAGTTTCCTAAATTAGAAACTTAGGTTATTTGTGTAATCAAAGATCATTAGATTGTGTATCTCAGACATAGCATATGACCTTTATACTGTCAATCAAAACCCTATTCCAGTTTGATTCTGGCTATTTCAACCTCAACTCTCCTCCTCATATTGTCAAAAGTCTCTGAAAGCCCAAATCCCTGCCTAGAAACATTGGACCCTGGCTGACACTTCCACAGCCCTAAGCAGTATGTAGTCTGTGTGTAGGGGCCTTCATCCTAGGCCTATTTTAGATGGCAGCTGCTTAGAGAAGGCACTTCATGGCATGGACATACCATGGGTAAGAAGAAGAAGGGAATAATATGGAGGAGAGCCTAAATTTTCACATGTGCTTTTTATAAACATTTTTGATATTTTGATTTATAACTTTTAAATGGTTAGATATTATCTCTGTGGACTTTCTTTTATAATAAATTGATATTTCAGAGCCTTAAAAACAAGGGGGATGGGCCTGATGTTATAACAACTACTAACCCAGGATATCTGCTTCCTATTCACAATTACCTTAAGTTCCATTATACATATGAAATAAATACACAGTATACAAGGTCTGACAATTAAGTATGCAAACTTATCCTAGAAAAAGTGCTACATATCTCAATGCTCTAGTCACCTTCAAAGTACTCCACATGGGAAGTTATGCACTGATACAAGTGCCTAGTCCACCCTTCAAAGCAATTTTGGAACCCTTTGGAAAGGCTATCAAAGCTGTCATTGTTAATAACCTTAATGTCTTGAATGCCATCAAAATGTCTTCCTTTCAATATTTCCTTTATCTCTGGGTAAAGTAAAAAGTCATTGGTGGCTAGACCAGGTAAGTAGGGAGGGTGTTCCAATATACTTCTTTCTTTACTGGCTATACACTCCCTCAAAGACAGTGCCGTGTGACCTGATGCATTGTCATGATGCAAGAGCCATAAGTTGCTGGTGAAAAGTTCAGGTCATTTTTGTCTAACTTTTTCACTAAGACTTTTCAGCACTTCCAAAGAGTAAATTTGGTTAACTTGTTTGTCCAATTGGTACAAATTCATAACAAATAATCTGTCTGATATAAAAAAAAGTCAGTGGCTCAGCACCTGTGGCTCAAGTGGCTAAGGCACCAGCCACATACACCTAAGGTGGTGGGTTCAAATCCAGCCTGGGCCCACCAAACAACAATGGCTGCAACCAAAAAAAATAGCCAGGCAGGCGCCAGTGGTCCCAGCTACTTGGGAGATGAAGGCAGGAAACTCGCTTGAGCTCAGGAGTTGGAGGTTGCTGTGTGTTGTGATGCCACAGCACTCTACCCAGGGGGCAGCTTGAGGCTCTGTCTCAAAAAAAAAGAAAAGAAAAGTCAGCAACATCATTTTGACTCTTGATTTGAACTGAAAGAACTTTTTTGATTGTTGAGGATTGGCTGAATTCCCTTGTGCACTTTGATGCTTTGTTTTAGGGCTGTATTGGTACATCCATGTTTCATTATGTGATAAAATGGCCCAAGCCATTGTCTTGCCCCTCCAAAAGGTCTTGGCAAACTTCAGCTTTCCTTTGCTTTTGTTCCTTGGTGAGCTTCTTCAGGACCATTTTTGTATATACCTTTCTCATGCCCAGATTTTCATTTAAGATTTTCCTGTTTCTCTATGGATGTTCACTTGGTCTACTATGCTTCTCACAGTCAGCCAATGATTTGACACATAATTCAATGAATTTTTGCAATGTTTTCATCAGTTCTATTTTTTTTTTTTTTTTTTTTTGAGACAGAGCCTCAAGCTGGCCCCCTGGGTAGAGTGCTGTGGCATTACAGCTCACAGCAACCTCCAACTCCTGGGCTCAAGCGAGTCTCTTGCCTCTGCCTCCCAAGTAGCTGGGACCACAGGTGCCCACCACAATGCCCGGCTATTTTTTGGTTGCAGCCGTCATTGTTGTTTGGCGAATCCGGGCTGGGGATTTGAACCCGCCACCTTAGGTGTACGTGGCTGGTGCCTTAGCCAGTTGAGCTTTAGGCGCCGAGCCCATCAGTTCTATTTTTTACTGGCCACTTGATCTCTCTTCATCAGTGACATTTTCTTTCCCCTCAGAAAAATGTCCCTTCCCTTCTTTCTTCTTTTATTCAGGTGAGGGTACAAACAACTAGGTTATAATGTTTGCATTTATTGGTAGAGTCCAGCTTGTACTTGTGTCCCGTACCCAAGAGGTGTGCCATATACCTTTACATTGTGCCCATTATGTCATTATGTGGAAGTATACCAATCCCCTCCTTCATTCCCCCTCCTCTAACTTGAATTAAATTGAACTTTTCTCTTATGTGGGCATGTATTAGATCATCTACTGGCTTCATATTAGTATTGAGTTCACTGGGTATTGTTTTTCCATTCTTGTGATACTTTACTAAGAAGAATGTGTTTTAACTCCATCCAGGTTAATACAAAAGCTTAGAAAAATGTTAATCCATTGTACATTGCTGTTTTCTTCATGGTATTATCCCTATAAACTTGGGTTAACATGAACCTGATTTTACTTCCACTCTTTCCATGTTTAACAAGAAATTTGATGTTTGTTTGTTGCTCTAATTCAAGCTCCAGCATTCTTGTAATGGCACACAAAAACATGCCACTCAGCAAGATACTGCCACAGGTGGACATGAACACAGCTGCGAGACACTGATATACCAAATTTATGAAACTTTACCTGGCTGTTTGTATAGCGGTGCCAATGGAAGCACATGATGGCAAGTTCACAAACTTAATTGTCAGACCAAGTATCTAAAATACCATTACTATACACATAGGTCCTATGCACTTTGGGGACAATTAATGTATGTGTTTAAGTTATTGACAATTACTCAATTTATCTATGCTTTTAAAAAGCTTCATATGAATGTGGTTGCTGGGGTTAAGGCTGCAAAAAGGTATGATTATTAATACAACTGAACTTCCTAAAATGAAATCCTGCTTCCTTTGTGAATATTGATGCAATACATGTCCTAGATTCCTTTTCAGTTCTGTAACCTAATTTTGTTGATGGTTACACAGATCTAAAAGTGGTAAAATTTGATATAATTAAATACACACACAGGATGCATATAAAAACTGGTGAAATCTAAATAATATCTGTATCTTAGCAGCATGGTATCATCAAAATTTCTTGTACTTGAGCATATATTATGAACATCTAAGATGTTATCATTAGAGGATTCTTGGTGAAGGGCACATGGGAATTCTCTGTACTCTTGTTATAACTTCTTGTAAGTCTATATTTTTAAATTTATTAAATATTAATAAAAACTAAAAACTTTTCTTGAAACTTTTTAAAGTTTTACATTCCATAATATAAATCTATAAATTACTGTTTTCTGTTTCCTAAAGACTCCTAGGGCATCAAACCCAAGACATAACTTGTAATATATTATTTCTAAGCAAAATTATCAGTTTATATCTCCCAAATTGACCAATTTCTCCTCAGTGTAAACTCTGACATAATCCTGTTCATGTTTTTGCTAAAAGCTTTCACAGATTCACAGAATCTGTAAGGCTTTATATCAGTATTAACTACCGGACATCAGTGGAATATCACTTCTTAGCAAAGGCTGTCTTATAGTTCTTGTAGTTTATGAATTTATCCCCTATCATTATTTTGGAATAAAATAAACTCACTTTGTGGACGTAGGTTATTGAATATCTGGGATGTCAACCAAACTTCCTCCATAGTGTGAATACCCTTAAAGTGTCAGGGAGGCTGACTTGTGGTTGAACATATCTAATATTCATTTCATTCAAAAGATTTTTCTCCTGTGTGTGTTCTCTGATGTACAATGAGGTTTGACTTTTGAGAGAAGGTTTTTCCACATGTATTACATTCATAAGGCTTCTCCCCTGTGTGTGATCTCTGATGTTTAGCAAGGTCTGATTTACGGTAAAAAATTTTCCCACATTCATTACATTGACAAGATTTCTCTCCTGTGTGAGCCCTGTGATGAACTGTGAGGGATGATTTGTGACTGAAGGATTTCCCACATTCATTACATTCATATGGTTTCTCCCCTGTGTGTTTTCTCTGATGTAAAATAAGTCCTGACTTCACACAGAAAGATTTTCCACAGTCACTACATTTATACGGCTTTTCTTCTGTATGGGTTCTCTGATGTACAATTAGAGCTGACTTATGGCAGAATGCTTTACCACATTCATTACATTCATAGGGTTTCTCCCCTATGTGAATTCTCTGATGCTGAGTGAGTTGTGACTTCTGGCAGAAAGTTTTCCCACATTCATTGCATTCATAGGGTTTCTCCCCTGTATGTGTTCTATTATGTTTGGTTAGGTATGATTTATTGTAAAATATTTTCCCACATTCATGACATTCATAGGGTTTCTCTCCTGTGTGTGTTCTATAATGTTGAGAGAGGGTTGATTTATGGCTGAAGAATTTCCCACATTCAGGACATGCAAAAGGTTTCTCCCCTGTGTGAGTTCGCTGATGTACTGTTAGGTCCGACTTCAAGCAGAATGTTTTCCCACATTCATAACATTCATAAGGTTTCAACCCTGTATGAATTATCTGATGCCTGGTGAGCACTGATTTGTGGTAAAAAGTTTTCCCACATGCATTACATTTATAGGGCTTATTCCCTAAATGAGTTCTCTGATGCTGTGTAAGATGTGACTTTTGACAAAAGGATTTTCCACACTCAGAACACTCAAAAGGCTTCTCACCTGTGTGAGTTCTCTGATGTATTGTAAGGTGTGAATTCATACAGAAGGATTTCCCACATTCGAAACATTCATAGGGTTTTAACCCTGTGTGTGTTCTCTGATGTTTAGTAAGGTCTGACTTCTGGTAAAAAGTCTTCCCACATGCATTACAGTGATAAGGTTTCTCCCCTGTATGTGTTCTCTGGTGTAAAGTGAGGGCTGATTTATGGCTAAAGGCTTTCCCACATTCATTGCAGTCATAAGGTTTCTCCCCTGTGTGTGATCTCTGATGTTTAGTGAGGTTTGACTTCTCCCAGAATGTTTTTCCACATGCATTACATTGAAAGCGTTTCTCTCCTGTGTGCACCCTCTGATGACGAGTGAGATGTGACTTCTCCCAGAAAGCTTTCCCACATTCATTACATTCAAAATGTTTCTCTCCTTTATTAGCTTTCTGAAATTGTGATAGATATAATTTCTTCCTGAAATTATTCCCACTTTCATTATTTTCATAGTGTTCCATGTGTACCCCATGAAGTTCCAAAAAAGTAGACTTCATATGTAAGGATTTCTCAGAATCACTAAATTCATAGTAATTTTCCTTTGAGGGAGGTATCTGATGAAACAAGAGAGATGAGTCATCATAGAAAGTTCTCCTGTATTCATTATATTCACAGCCACTCTCCTTTATATTCTCTTTCTTGTGTGTATTGAACATCGACTTTTCAAGGAAGGTCTCCTGACATGTATTATATTCAAAATTTTTCCCTAAAGTTTGCATCTTCTCATGCTGCACTGGGTACTCATGATGACTGAAAGCTTTTCTATTGTTAAAAGATTCACTTTTCTCTTTACTATGAGTTTTTTCATGCTTAATACTGAGTAGCAATTTCCCACAGGCATTACATTCATTAAGCTTTTTTCTTGAATAGTTGTTCTTACTGACAGCCGATTCTGGTATGTTGCTCAAACTCATCCCCAAAGAGTTACACTGACAGAATACTGTTCTGGAAGGAAAAGAATCTGTGTCCAAGCTAAATTGTTTTCCTAGTACATTACCTCGTACCTTATTCAGCATTTTGTTATTCATGAATACAACTTCCCACAAATGTGTAGGTTTGTTTTCTTGGTTCCTTTCTTTCAGGTGATCAGCTTTCCAAATGTCTAGAAATAAGAAAAATTAATCTTACTACATAAATACTAACACATTTCTTATGAAATCAGACCTCTACACAAATGCCCCATGTCACAGCTGACTCTGCTTTTGTCCAATTTCTAGGGATGAAAATAATTGCAAATGCATTATTTTTTCTTATTTTATGGGTTTGAGTAAAATAAAAGAAAACCAATGACCAGAAACAAAATTCCTGCATAATGGGAAAAGGAAGAGGAATTTAGGTATTAGAACACATACACTTGGATTCCAACGTATGAAGGATAAAAGGAATTGCTTAAATCTAAATTTCTCCATGCATCCCCCCCACAGGAAAAAAAAAAATCTATGAGGAATAACACAAGGAAAATAACTAACATTACCTATAACAATTCATGACTTTAGCATTACTAGGAGACAGAGAACTACTACCAACTTCATATTGCCACTAAGTAAATAAATATTAGAACATAAAACAAACAAACAACAACAACAAAAAAACCCTTGAGCTGACATCTATATAGAGACTCAGCTGGAGACTGTGGCAATCACATGGAATAGAAGAGTCAGAGCTCAGAGGAGATGAAACACAGAGTTATTCCAAGACAGGGAAAGTTCTACCTCTGATGGGGAAAATATTGAAACGTCATCTGAGTTCAGTTAGATCAAAACAATGGTTACTGGAAAATCCAAACAAAGGAACTTTGAGTATTTGGGAAAAAAGGGGCAAAAGGCTGATCAAACTCAGGAATGAAAACAGTATGTAAATTACAAGGAATTTTAAGGATTAAATTTGTAGAACTCCCCAAATTTATATGTTGAAGCTCTATCTCAAAATACAGGGTCTTTAAGGAGGTAATTAAGATTAAGTGGGGTTGTATGGGTAAATCTTTAATCAGATATGCCTGCTGTCCTTATGTTAATAGGAAGAAACTCTAGAGTGCACGTATGTTCTCTCTCCCAACCCTAAACCACAGCAAAGGTACAGAGAAAAGGACATGTGAGGACAGAAGAAGGAATAATCTCCAAGTCAAAAAGAGAGACTTCACCAGAAACCCAATCCTGCTAGTACCTACCTTGACCTTGGACTTCTAGCCTCCAGAATTGTGAGAAAATAAATTTGTCATATAAGTCACCTAGTCTGGGGTTTTTTATTATAGCAGCTTGAGCAGACTAATACAGAGCTCAAGGGTAAAATAGATGAGAGAAATTTTAATAAACAGCATTGAAAAGGGGCATGAAAATAGGAAGAGTAGCAACAGCCAAAAAAGGCTATAGAAACCAGTGAGGTGGCTCATGCCTGTACTCCTAGTACTCTGAGAGGCTGAAAAGGGAGGATCCTTTGAGCTCAAGGATTTCAAGACCAGCCTATGTAAGAGCAAGACCCTATCTCTACAAAAATATGAAAATTAGCTAGGCAACATAGTGGGTTCCTGTAGCCTCAGGCTGAGGCAAGAGTATCACCTGAGCCCAGGAGTTTGAGGTTGCTGTGAGCTAAGCTGATGCCAGGGCACTCTAGCCTGGGTAACAAGGCTGTCTCATCCTCACCCCCCAAACAAAAAAGACTAAAGGAAGAAGAAAATTGGACCAGAAAGTTTTAGAAAAAGAAAATCTGCAACTTATCCTATATTATATATACAGATTATTATAGCCTCTAGAGAGCAAAAAAGAAAATAATGGAAAAATAAAAAATTAAAACTATAACTCAGGAACCATGCCTCATGCCTGTAATCCCAGCACTTTGGGAGATTGAGACAGGAAGATCACTTGAGGCCAGGAGTTTGCAACAAGCCTGGGCAACATACTGAGACCTTGTCTCTATTTTTTAAAAAGAAAAAAATGAACTGATCAAGGTGGCCTACACCTGCAGTCCCAGCTACTCTAGAGGCTGAGGTGGAGGATCACTTGTGGCTACAGTGAGCTATGATCACATTGTAGTATTTTAGTGTGAGTGAAAGAATAAGATCCTATATCTTTTACAAAAAAAAAAAAAAGGCAAGGCACAGTGGCTCCTGTCCATAATCATAATACTCTGAGAGGCCAGGGCAGGTGGACTGCTTGAGCCCAGGAGTTCAAGACTAGCCTGAGCAAGAGTGAGACCTATCTCTAATAAAAAAAAAAAAAATTGAAAAACTACCTGGTGTTATGGCAGGCACCTGTAGTCCCAGCTGCTTGGTAGACTGAGGCAGGAGAATCACTTGGACCCAGGAGTTTGAGGTTGCTGTGAGCTATCAGGACGCTAAGGCACTCTACCCAGTGTGACAGAGTGAGATTCTGTCTCAAGAAAAAAATAAAAAGAAGAAAATCTGTGCCGCCCCCCCATAATCTAAGATAACTATCCAAAAATAAAAGACCTGATCCTGATCCACATTTTCAAATGAACCACCATGAACCTAAAAAAAAAAATAACCTGGAACAGTCCTAAGAATACCTTGATAAAACTAGAAGAACTTAAAGTTGAAGAAAAAGTTCCTTGGACAAAAAAGACCAACTCTCAACAAATTTTACTGTAACTTTATAATGACTCTTTATTATCTCTACAATTCAGCTTTCATTTTTCAGTTTTAGTACTTTGGCTCTTTTGTACTTTCACATAAAGTTTAGAATTAGCCAGTCAATTACTACAAGAAAACCTGCTAATTACTTCATGGATTAGATTGATTCTTTTCTATCTATAGGTTATACTTTTTGTTTTGTTTTGATTTTTGGAGACAGAGTCCTACTTTGTAGCCCTTGCATCATAGCTCACAGCAACCTCCAACTCGGGCTCAAGTGATCCTCTTGCCTAAGTTTTTATATTTTTAGTAGAGACGGGGGTCACGTTTTTGCTCAGGCTGGTCTCGAACTCATGAGCTCAGGCAATCCACCCGCCTTGGCCTCCCAGACTGCTGGGATTACAGGTGTAAACCACTGCACCCAGCATCTATAGGTTATTTTAAGGATAAAAACATGTTAACAATACTGAGCTTTCTGACACATAAACAGGTAGCTCTGTTTACTTAACCATTTGCTAGTATATAGAAAATTGGATTTTGTATATTTTACTCTGGCAACCTAGCTATATTCACTTAATGGTTTTAGTCTTTTCATAAACTCTAATTGGATTTTCTACATATATAATTATGTCTTTTGTTAATAAAGATAGTTCTACTTCTTTTCTACTTTGTTCTCCTTCTATTTCTTTTCATTCCTGATTATACTAGTTGACTATATTACACTATGAAGCATGAATGAACATCCTTGTCATGTTCCTTGTCAGTAGAAAAGAAACCATTCAGTTCTTTATAATTACATACAATGTCAGGTACAGGTTTCTTATAAGTGTCCTTAGAGAAGGCACTTTTAAAATGGTTTCAGATTGATGAGGATACATTGATTAGGTTACATTGTTTTCATTTCTAAGGTAAAGTTCAAGCTGTATTTGAGCCCTTCACCCAGAGGGCATGCTGAACATCCTCACATTGTGTGCATTAGGTGAGATCCCACCAATCACTCCTTCTTCCACCTCTCTCCTCACTAGATTATACTTGTGTTTTTCTTTCATGAGGGCTTGTAGTTGTTTATATATTGGTTTCTTATTAGTATTAAGTGCATTGGATATTTTTTTCCCCATTCATGTGATACTTTACTAAGAAGAATGTATTACAACCCCATCCAGGTAAACACAAAAGATAAAAAAGTCTCCATCTTTTCTTATGACTAGTATTCCATGATATACATATGCCACAGTTTATTAATCCATTCATGTGTTGATGGGCACTTGGGTTGCTCCCTGTCTTGACAATTATGAAATGAGCTGCAATAAATATTCTAGTAGAAATGTCCTTGTGGTAAAATGACTTTGTTTCTTCTGGGTACCTAGTGATGGGAGCACAGGCTTAAAAGAAAGGTCAACTTTTAGTTCTTTGAGAATTCTCCATACTTCTTCCCATAGAAGTTGTATTAGTTTGCAATCCCACCAGTAGTGCAAAAGTCTTCCCCTATCTCTCCATCCATGCCAGCATCAGCAGATTCAGAACTTTGTGATGTGCACTAATCTCATTGGAGTTAGGCGATATCTCAGGGTGGTTTTGATTTGCATTTCTCTGAAGAAGATATCTTCACATTTGTTTTTAATTTTAAAAAATTTTATTGGATAGCTGTATTTTTTATGGTTCCATGTGAGATGAAGAATTTATTTTCAAGCTCTTCAAAGTATGATGGTGGTGCTTTGATGGGGATTGCATTAAATCTGCAGATCACTTTGGGGAGTATGGACATTTTAACAATGTTGATTCTTCCCAGCCATGAGCATGGTATATTCTTCCATTTGTTAATGTCTTCTGTTATTTCTTTTCTCAGGGTTTCATAGTTCTTTTTATAGAGATCCTTCATATTCATTGTTCGATGTATTTCCCAAGTATTTCATTTTCTTTGAGTATTATATCTTTAATTTGATTCTCAGTTTAAATATTATTGGCATACATGAAGACTACTGATTTGTGGACATTGATTTAGAATCCTGAAACGTCACCATATTTCTTAGTCACTTCTAAGAGCTTTGTAGTTGAGTCCCTGGGGTTTTCCAGGTGTAATATGCCATCTGCGAAGAGCGAGAATTTGCCCTCCTCTGTCCCCATTTGAATGCCCATGATCTTCTCTTGCCTGACTGTAATGGCTAACACTTCCAGCACTATGTTGAATAGGAGTGGCAATAGTAGGTATTCTTGTCTGGTTCCAGTTTTAAATGGAAATACTTCAATTTTACTCCATTCAATAAGATATTGACTGTGGGTTTGTTGTAGATGGCCTCTATCAGTTTAAGAAATGTCTCACATACACCTATTAAGTGTTCTTATCAGAAAAGGATGCTGATTTTGTCAAATGCCTTTTCTGCATCAATTAAGAGAACCATATTGTCTTTTTTTATTTATGCAGTAAACTACATTTGTAGCTTTATGCATTGCATAAACATTGCATCCCTCAGATAAAACTCACTTGATCTTGATGTATAATTTTTTGAATGTATAGCTGTATCCTGTTTGCTAGGATCTTATTATTTTTGCATCAATATTCATTAATGGTATAGCTTCTCTTTTTTGTTGGGTCCTTTCCTGGTTTTGGAATCAGGGCAGTATTTGCTTCATAGAATCTGTAGGGGAGGATTCCTTCCTTGTCTATGTTTTGGAATAAGTTTTGCAATATAGGTACTAGTTCCTTTTTGAAGGTTTGGTAGAATTCTGGTGTGAAACGATCTGGTTCAGGGCTTTTCTTTTTAGGAAAATTTTGTATTGTTGATGTAACTTCAGTGTTTGATATAGGTCTATTAAAATTTTCTAATTCTTTCTGGTTGAGTTTAGGAAGGTGGTATGTTTCTAGGTATTGATCCATTTCCTCTACATTCTCAAATTTCTGGGCATAGAGTTTTTTGTAATAATCATTGAGGATCTTTAGTATGTCTGTGGTATTTATTATTTCCTTTTTTTTTCATTTCTGATTGAGGATATTGGCGATCTTTTCTGTTTCTGGTTAGTTTTGCCAAGAGTTTATTGATTTTATTAATCTTTACAAAGAAGAAACTTTTTATTTTTCTGATCTTTGGAATGATTCTTGTGTTATCATTTCACTCAATTCTGCTCTGATTTTGGTTATTTCTTTTCTTCTGCTAGGTTTCAGATTGGATTGTTCTTCTTTTTCCAGTTGCTTGAGATGGTCTATTAGGTTGCTGATTTGCTTTCTGTTTTCTGGATGAAGGCATCTAATGCTATAAATCTGTCACTTAACACTGCCTTTGCAGTAACCCACAGGTTTTGATAGCTTGTGGCTTCATTATCATTTTCTTCAAGAAATTGAATGATTTCCTTTTTAATGTCTTCTTTAAACTAGCTGTCATTCAGCATAAGGTTCTTTAGTTTCCAAGACTTTATGTGGGTATAAAGATTTCTGTTGGTGTTGAGTTCAACTTTTATTCTGTGATGTCCAAAATGATACCAGGAATAATTTCTATTCTTTTAAATTTGTTGAGGTTAGAAATATGCCTTGAGTGCTCGCTTCGGCAGCACATATACTAAAATTGGAACGATACAGAGAAGATTAGCATGGCCCCTGCGCAAGGATGACACGCAAATTCGTGAAGCGTTCCATATTTTTATTGTAGTCACCTTTGCACTTGCTGAATCTGTCTTTGTTTCTGCACTAATTAATGCACAATGAAAAAAAAAAAAAAGAAATATGCCTTGAGATATGATTAGTGTTGGAGAATGATCTGTGAGCTTATGAGAAGAATGTGTACTCAGTTTTATTAGGATGAAATATTCTGTATATGTCTGTAAAGTCCACTTGTTCTAGGGTTGTGTTTAAATCCATTATTTCTTGTTAGTTTCTGCTTGAAGGATATGTTCAGTACTGTCAGAGGGGTGTTGAAATCTCCAACTATTATGGAGCTAGAAGATATCATATTGTTCAGATCATTTAGGATTTGTTTTATGTATCTAAGAGTACTTAGGTTGGGTGCATAAATGTTAACGATTGAAATTTCTTCATCCTGTATGCTGTAAGACAAGTATGTAGTGTCTATCCTTATCTTTCCTTATTTTTGTTGGTTTAAATCCAATTATATCTACAAATATGACTGCAACCCCTGCTTTTTTTCTGATTTCCATTTGCCTAGAACATTGTTTTCCAGCCCTTCATCCTGAGTGTTGTTTTATCCTTAGAGGTTAGGTGTGCTGCTTGGAGACAGCAGATATTGGGTTTGAGCTTTTGTATCCAGTCAACCAGCCTGTGCCTCTTTCGTGGAGAATTCAAGCCATTCACATTTATTGAGAGAACTGATAGGTATGGTGGAGTTTATTGGTTATCCTGTTTTGCAGAGTTCTACTGTTTAGTCTTATCCCTTGCACTGTGGAAGCTAGGCTTTATTCTTTAATTTCTGGGTGTATTTACTTTGGTGATGAATCATCATGCTGGTCAATATGAAGAATAGGTGTAAGTACTTCCTGTAGAGTTGGTCTAGTTTTGGCAAATTTCCTCAACATTTGCATGTCAGTAAAATATTTGATTTTCCCATCACAAATGAAATTCATTTTAGCAGTTTACAAAATCCTGGGCTGAAATTTGTTTTGTTTAAGAAGGTTAAAGGCTGATGACCACCCTCTTCTGGCCTGAAAAGTTTCAGCTGAAAGGCCTCAGGTTATCCTGGTATTTTTCCTTTTGTACATAAGACTTTTCTTATCCCTAGCTGCTTGCAGGATTTTCTCTTTCATACTGACTTTGGCAAAGTTAATTACAATGTGTCTATGAGATGCTTGGTTTGGATTGAGTGAGGCTGGGTTCTGAAACTACGCTGAATTTCTGTGTCTTGCATAATACTTGGGAAATCTTCACCATGATGCATTGATATAGAGCTTCAGTGCTTTTTGAAGCTCTCTTCTCTTTCATGAATCCCTGTAATTCAGATGTTCAATCTTTTGGAGTAATCCCATGACTCTCTCAGGGAATATTCTGTTTTTATTCTCTTGTCTGCCTCTTTGAATGATTGGGTTAATTTAAAAGTCTTGTGTTCAATTTCTAAAATTCTTTCTTCTCCATGTTCTTTTTTTTCTTTTTTTTTTTTTTTTGAGACAGAGCCTCAAGCTGTCCGCCTGAGTAGAGTGCCATGGCTTCACTGCTCACAGCAACCTCCAACTCCTGGGCTCAAGCGAGTCTCTTGCCTCCGCCTCCCAAGTAGCTGGGACCACATGCACCCACCACAACGCCCGGCTATTTTTTGGTTACAGCCGTCATTGTTGTTTGGCGGGTCCGGGCTGGGTATTCGAACCCGCCATCTTAGGTGTACGTGGCTGGCACCTTAGCCGGTTGAGCTATAGGCGCCGAAACTCTTCTCCATGTTCTACTCTGTCACTGAAGCTCTCTACTATGTTTTGAAATTCTCTGAATGCCTCTTTCAATTCCTTAAGCTCTGCTACATCTTTCCTAATTACATCCAGATACTTGGTGACTTCATCTTCATTTTCACTAACTTCTTGAGATAATTTTTGGATTACTTTTTGGTTTTATTTTTCTCTCTTCTCTTAAATTCTATCCATCTTATTTGCCATCCATATTCTGAATTCTATTCTGACATTTCAACAATATCTCTATGGTTGGTATTTTCTGCTCTATCTCCCTTGTAATCTCTTCAGGGAATTTATCTGCTTGGATTATAATTCTTGCTCTATGCATTTTCATTTCAAACACTATAGTTTTCATTTTTAAACATTTTATTTCCATATTTTCTGTTATATAATGCTGAATTTTGATCTTCCATGTCTTGAAAGTTTTAGAACATATGGAACCCAGTTATATTACTGTTTCAATGAACTTGCTGGCTCATTCTACCATCTATGGCAATTCTGAGTCCTAATTTACTGATTAGTCTCTTTGAGAAGGCCCAGGTTTCCCTGTATGTCTCTTAATATTTCAATAGATGAAAGATATTGTGAATTTGACTTTGTTGGATGTTGAATACTTTTGGATTCTTCTAAGTATTTATGTACTTTGTTCTAGGATGCCCTTAAGTCACTTGGAAACAATTTTATACTTTTAGGTCTTGCTTTAATAAACTTTTAGGTAATTCTGGGGCACATAAACTCCTATACTGAGACAAGACTTTTCTAAACACTCAACCCAATACTCTGTGAATTGAGTTTTTGCACTCTGGTAGCAATAGTCCTTTTCAGTCTCTTTGTGATTGCTGTAGACTATTCCCTCTACTTCTTTCAGAAAGTTCTTTCATTAATTTCCTCACACACAAGCTGATTAGTACTTCAGCAAGTAGGAGGTGGCCCCTTTACAGATCTCCAGACTTCTGTCTTTGCGTGTGTATCTTCCATAGGCCACAAGTAATTCCCAACTCTCATTGTTCTATGTTCTAGGAAAGTGTGTCTGAGAGGTCTTGAGCTGGCTTCCTCAACCAACCCTACCTGGAAGGTCCACCCCAGCCATACAGGACTGAAAATACTGGGGTACTAAAAACCTTGGCAAAGAGACCTCATTGAGAAGAGATTCCAAAGGAAACCAAGAAAAGCAGAGACACTTATTCCCTGCCCAAATCCCCAATTGTAAAGCACAGTGTCACTCTGAGAAAAACAGGACACTGTTCCAAACCCCCAGATCCAGAATAATGATACAGAGCTTTTACCCAAAAGCATAGGCAAGCCATAATAATAAAGACCTCTAAAGCTCTCCTCTAGAAAATTCACTTTGTTCAGACAAGAATGCAGGTTAAGATCAAGCCTAAGGTCAACCTTGAAAACAATGGAATTTCAATGATAACCCCTTAAAAAGAGGGTGGCAGCTCCATGAAAACAAGCTAAAACATAAACCAACTAAAAGTTTACCAAAGAGAACAAGGCAAAGTAAAAGCTAAGAAGGACATCTAGGACACTTAGATTTGTTCCTTTCTACCAGAAACATTCATATAAGTACACATACACCACACACAGGCTTTTTCCAATAATGATTTTTAAACGTAAGTTTTTAAACTAGATGACTCCTATAGTAATATCATGAAAAGCAACTTGAAAAACTGACCTCAAAGACTACCCTCTGAAGGGGGCCCACAAGTAATTGGACCAAATAGTGAGCAGCATATGGCCCAGGGCATTGTTAAAATCAACAGAGAAAGCAAAAAGTCAGCAACTTATCCATAGCAGAGTGTGATAGCAATAGAGGCAGACAAGCTAATATAAGCAATCAGGAAAGAAGAAACTCAAAAAGGGATACTCAAAGTAATTATTACTTTGTATAATTTGTTTCAGATTTAGATATTCCCCCCCCCCAATTTTGGAATATTTGCATTACACTTAGTAACTGAGCATTCTAAATCTGGAAATCCAAACTCTGAAATTTTCCTTTAAGCATCATTATGTTGGACTCAATGTATTTTGGATTTTAGAGCCTTTCAGATGTTCATATTTGGGGTGATCAACCGGTATGACAATATAAGCAACAATCCTGTATCTTATTGGAGTTAAGGTAGTATAAATCTGAGGTAGATTTTGATAAGGTACAACTTACATAAATTCTAGAGCAACCACCAGGTGAATAATTTTTTAAAGTTAAATAGTCATTAAAGGAATTAGATTGTTCTACTAAAATATACACATGTCATTAAAAAGGCAGAGGTAAAAAGAATAGAAAATCAAAAAAACCATGAAACAAAGAAAATAAAAAGATAGCAGATGTAAATCCAATGACAGATATTTCTCAACTTATCCATCACACATCCGTTGTAAGTTAAAAATACCTAGCTCAAAATGCATTTAATACCCCAATATACCAATTTAAAGTTAAAAACTTCTAAGTCAAACCATCATCCAGATGCTTTTCCATTTACAATGAGGCTACATCCTAATAAATGCATCATAAAATCATAAGTTAAGCCATCACAAGTCCAGAAGTTTTTCAACTTACAATGAAGTTACATCCCAATAAATTCATTGTGAAGCTGAAAAATCATTAAGCTAAACCACTGTAAGTCAGGGACTGTCTGTATATTGATTATAACAAAAATGGAAATGGATTTATAAGTCCAATCAAAAGGTAGCCATTCTCAGGCTGTACAAAATGTGGAAATCCAAACACATGTTGTATACAAGAGATATACTTCAGGTTCAAAGATACAAATGCACTGAAAATTAAAAAAACAGAAAAAAATACACCAGGCATATGGCAGTCATAAGGCTGGAGTATCTATACCAACATCACACAAAATATACTTCAATGCAAAAACTGTTATTAAAGAGGGACATTTTATAATGATAAAAGGGTCAGTCAATAAAAAGAGAGAGCAATTCTAAACACATATGTCACTAACAGAACTTTGACGTACAAGATGCAAAAACTGACAGAATTAAAAGAAAAAAATACACAAGAAGACAATAATTGAGACTTTAATACTCCATTTTCAGTAATGGATAAAACAACTGGGCAAAATATAAACAAGGAAGTAGAAGATATGGATGACACCATAAAGCAACCAGATATAAAAGTTATAGACAGAATGTTCCACTTTAAAACAGCAGAATGACATTCTTTCAAAGCATACATGAAAATATTCCCTTCCCCAGAATAGATTTAAAGGGATTTTCTGACAACAATAGAAATAAATCACAAATCAATAACACAAAGGAATTTTGAAAATTCACAAACAGGCACAAATTAAATAGCATATTCCTAAATTTGAAAAAAAGGATCAAAGAAGCAATGACGGCTTGGTGCCGGTGGCTCAAGCGGCTAAGGCACCAGCCATGTACACCTAAGGTGGTGGGTTCAAATCCAGCCAGGCCCGCCAAAAACAACAATGATGGCTGCAACCAAAAAATAGCCAGGCGTTGTGGCAGGGACCTGTGGTCTCAGCTACTTAGGAGGCTGAGGCAGGAGACTCACTTGAGCCCAGGAGTTGGAGGTTGCTGTGAGCTGTGATGCCACAGCACTCTATCCGGGGGATAGCTTGAGGCTCTGTCTCAAAAAAAAAAAGAAGCAATGACAAGGGAAATTACAAAAATACTTTGAGAGAAGTAAAAATGAAGGCATAACATACCAAAACTTATGGAACACAGGTAAAGCAATGCTTAGAATGAAATTTGTAGCTGTAAATAACCATGTTAAAAAAGATTTCAAATCAATAAACTAACCTTAGAGCGTTAGACAAGAAAAGCACTATGAACCCAAAGCAAGCAGAAAAAAGGAAATAAGAAAGATTAGAGTAAAAATTAATGAAAGCAAGAACAAAAAAATTATAGCTAATTTTTAGAAAAGATCCACAAAACTGATAAATCTCTAGCTAATTTGATATTGAAAAAAAATGATTCAAATTACTAAAATTGGCTTGGCACCTATAGCACAGTAGTTACAGCACCAGCCACATACACCAAGGGTGGTGGGTTCAAACCTGGCCCAGGCCAGCTAAAACAACAATGACAACTGCAACAAAAAAATAGCCAGGCTTTGTGGCAGGTGCCTATAGTCCCAGCTACTTGGAAGGCTGAGGCAAGAGAATCACTTGAGCCTGAGAGTTTGAAGTTGCTGTGAGCTGTGATGCCACAATACTCTACCAAGGGTGACACAGTCTCAAAACCCCCCCCCCAAAAACCAAATTACTAAAATTGAGAATAAAAGACATCACTCTCCCTTTTAAGAACTGACAAGAATTATAAGGGACTGCTATGAACAATGTATGCTAACAAATTATATAATGTGAATGAAATGAAAAAAATCCCTAGAATAACAATAATTAATGAAACCAACTCAAGGAAAAACAAAAACCTGAAAACATAGCAAGTAAAAACATTAAATTAGTAATTTTAAGAATTCACATAAAAAAGAGAAAGCCAGCCAGGTGCAATGATTCAAGCCTATAATCCTAGCCTGCTGGGAGGCTGAGGTGAACTGTTTGAGCTCAGGAGTTCAAGACCAGCCTGAGCAATAGTGAGATTCTGTCTCTACCAAAAATAGAAAACCTAGCTGGGCAAACTAGCTGGGCATTGTGGTGGCACTGTCGTCCTAGCTACCTGGGAAGCTGAGGCAAGAGAATCATTTGAGGTTGCTGTGACCTATGACGACGCTATGGCACTCTACCCAGGGTGAGGGAGTGAGACTGTCTTAAAAAACCCCCCCCAAAACCAAAAAAACAAAAAAACCCAGTGAAGTTGGCTTCACCAGTGAATTTCCCCAAACATTTATAAAGTAACATCAATTACTAAAAAACTGCAAAAACAACAAAGAAAGAAGGAAAGGAAAAGGAAAAAGGAAGGGAAGGGAAAGGAACTGGGAATTGCATTATCTTGTTTCTGTTAAATTGAATGCTAATTCATGTTGCTGAGTAGTTATTGTTCTCCTTTATTTTTTTTTAAATTTTTTAATTAGTTCATAGCTGTGTACATTAATACTATCATGGGGTATAGTGGGTTGTTACTATATACAATTTGGAATACTTTCATCCAACTGGTTAACATAGCCTTCATGTTATTTTCTTAGTTGTTGTGTTAAGACATTTATATTCCACATTTAGTAAGATTCACATATACCCTTGTAGGATAAATCATAGGCATGATCCCACCAATCACCCTCCCTCCACCCATCCTCCCCCCTCCCCTCCCCTCCCTTCCCCCTTTCCCTGTATTCTTGGGCTAAAATTGGGTTATATGGATAATAAATTGTGGTATATGTACACCATGGAATACTATGCAGCCATAAAGAAAGATGGAGACTTTACCTCCTTCATGTTTACATGGATGGAGCTAGAGAATATTCTTCTAAGCAAAGTATCTCAAGAATGGAAGAAAAAGTATCCAATGTACTCAACCCTATTATGAAACTAATCTATAGCTATTGTAGGGAAACTATGGTTCTCCTTTAAAGAGGCAGCAGTTTATATTTTGAAACTTTATCAGGGTCTAAGCATCCTACAACTTCAACAATGCATTATGTCACATTCCTAAATGGCTGCCTGATTTCTCTGAGTATATAAGCTATTTTACAAGTTCTTTCAATGGCACTATTACCAGGTCTTATTGCTACTTGAAAGAACTGTCTTTGATTTTGCTTGTCATCTTTTAATTTCTGCAATACAACCTTTAATGCCTTTCCTGCTAATTGAAAATATGCTTCCTTATGACTGTGATAATGCTGACAAGCAACAACTTTCTTCAGTGTTGACATTGCAGTATCACAAAGTAACCAAATCATCTTATCTTTAGCAGAAACAAGATAATAACGCAATTCCCAATTCTCATTAAAAAATCTGTTTTCTGGCTTGGCACCTGTAGCTCAGTAGCACACAACAGAGCTGGCAGGTTCAAATCCAGCCTGGGCCTACCAAACAACAATGACAACTACAACCAAAAAAACAGCCAGGCTTTGTGACAGGCACCTGTACTCCCAGCTACTTGGGAGGCTGAGGCAAAAGAATTGCTTAAGCCCAAGAGTTTGAGGTTGCTGTGAGCTGTGATGCCACTGCATTGTACCCAGAGTGATAGTTTAAAAAAATCTGTTTCCTTCCTTCAGTATTCTCTGGGTTCTTAGCCTTCTTTGACATGATGGGCTGTTACCATAAATTCCACTTCAAACGAAAACACAGTGCACCACTGTCAAAAGCTAATAATAGACTGGCATACTTGAACCCCATAAGCTCTCACCAACTAGGCTGGTATGGTTGTGGCAGGGGAAGTCAGAACTAAATCATAAGCATAGCAGTCATCAATTTAGCCCTTATGACTCACTAACATTGTATTTGTGCCTATCAATCTAGAGGATTATTTTGTTAAAACTTTTTTATTCGAAATGCATTTAAAAATAAAAATATAAAAGATGAACAAAAATGTATAAATAAAAAGAAAAGGATTTAGTCAGTTAACATTTGGAATCAGTCAAAAGGCTGTACTTAAGGACCAAAAAGGCCCAGATTTTCCACCCCTGCTACAGACCAATGTGATATGAATAGTGACCTGTAATTTCTCAACAAAATACTAGCAAATTTTATCCAGTAACACAAAAAGGATTATACACTGTGGCTAAGTGGGATTTATCCAGGTAATGGAAAGTTGATTTATCATTTGAAAATCAATTAGCATAATATACTATATGTAGAAAAAAGACAACCACAAGATCATCTTAACATCCACAGAAAAAGCACTTGACATAATCCAATAGCCTTTTTCTTGGTAAAAATAATCAGCAACTTTGGAACAGACATAAACTTCCTCAACATGATAAAAGACATCTGCAATAAGTCCACAGATACCATCATACTAAATGATAAAATGTGGACTGATTTCTAAGATTAAAAAATAAAAAAGATGAGAAATGTACTCCTGTCACCTACCCAGAACATTCTAACAAGGAAAAGTAGGTAGGGAGTGAGGAAAAAGAAGTTTTAATAAAGTATCTGTATCTGCAGTTGACTGGTCTTAAATATATATAGAAAGTCTTTAAAAATCCACTAAAACACTATTAAAATAAACAGTGCAACAATATGTTAGGGTACACATTCACTAACAATGAACAGATGATAAAATAAAGAAAATAATTCCATTTACAATGACATCAAAAAGAATAAAATACTTACAAATAACCTTAATGACGAAGGTACAGAGCTTATAGTTTGAAAGACAAGAAACAATGCTAAAAAATGCTAAAAAAAAAAAAAAATTAAAGACAGCCCAAATAAATGGAAAGGAGTTCATATTGTTAACATGGCATTAATTGGCAAACTAAATCCAATACATTCCCTACCAAAATCTCACTTGCCTTTTTGTAGAAACAAACAAACTGGTCTAAAAATTCATGTGGAAATTTAAGGAACTGAAAATAATCAAAACAATCATAAAAAAGTAGAAAGTTTTTTTTTTTTTTTGAGACAGAGCCTCAAGCTGTCCCCCTGGGTAGAGTGCCCTGGCATTACAGCTCACAGCAACCTCCAACTCCTGGGCTCAAGCGAGTCTCCTGCCTCCGCCTCCCAAGTAGCTGGGACCACAAGCGCCCGCCACAACGCCCGGCTATATTTTTTGGTTGCAGCCGTCATTGTTGTTTCGGTGGGTCCGGGCTGGGTATTCAAACCCGCCACCTTAGGTGTACGTGGCTGGCGCCTTAGCTGGTTGAGCTATAGGCGCCAAGCCAAAAAGTAGAAATTTTTAAGACTTATACTTCCCTATTTCAAAATTAGCTACAAAACTACAACAATCAAGATACTGTGGCAACTACTTAAGGATGATCATATGAAATGAAACACAGTTCATAAATATATATTAATATATATGTTCAGCTAATTTCCAACAAGGATGCCAAGAGAATTCAAATCATTAAGAAACAATCTTTTCAAGAAATGATGCTCAGACAATTGAGTATTTATATGCAAAACAATGAAAATTGGGGTGGCGCCTGTGGCTCAGTGAGTAGGGTGCCAGACCCACATACAGATAGTGGCGCGTTCTCAAACCTGGCCTGGCCAAACTACAAACAAAAAATACCGGGCGTTGTGGTGGGCGCCTGTAGTCCCAGCTACTAGGGAGGCTGAGGCAAGAGAATTACCTAAGCCCAAGAGCTAGAGGTTGCTGTGAGCTGTGATGCTACAGCACCCTACCAAGGGCGACAAGGTGAAACTGTCTCTTAAAAAAAAAAGAAAGAAAATTATTTCTTTCCTCAGCATATACAAAAATAATTGAAAATGGATCACAGATCTAAACTGAAAAGCTATTTACCTGGCCAGCTGTGGTGGCTCACACCTGTAATCCGAGCACTTTGGGAGGCAAGAGGATCATTTGAGGACAGGAGTTCCTGACCAGCCTAGCAAGACCCTATTTGTATAATAAGAAAAACTAGCATTATGTGGTAACACGTGCCTATAGTGCCTGCTACTCAGGGGTCTGAAGTGGGAGTTTGCTTGAGCCTAGGAGTAGGAGACCATCAACTACACTGCAGCCTGGGTGAAAGAGCAAGATCTTGTCTCTTAAAAAAAAAAAAACAACAATACTATGTGAAGAAAATGTACTTGTGAATCTTTGTGATCTTTGTGATTGAGCCTTTGGGATTGACAAAGCCTTTTTTAGATACAGTACCAAATATACAAGAAACAAGAGAAAAAATAAATTGGACTTTATGAAATGAAAACTTTTTTGCTACAGAACACAAAGTCAAGGCAATGAAATCACAACCCACAAACTGGAAAGAATACTGGCAAATAATACACCTAATTAGGTATGGGTAAAAGATCAGGTACAGAAGTAGCTTAAGCTGACATTCTGGAGGATCCACTGATAACAGTACAGATATCTCAGACTCTGCCCCCACAACCCCAATCCCCCTGCATGCTACACACAGTGCAGGGTTGGAAACAACTTGAGAGTTTAAATGGAATATTCAGCAACAAGTCTGTCCATAACTAACATTCCCGAGTCCGTGGACAACAGTCCAGACTCTTGTGACCACTCCTGTGCTGCACACAGTGTGGGCTGTGCTCTGAACGGAATGTTTAGCAATTATAAATTAAGATCTGCTGGGCAAGTCAAAGTATAGAATGGGACCAATAGGGAGAGTTAAGGAAACTAAAAACTTTACCCCCTAAGCATTGTACCCATTTCTTTTGTAACTTTTTAACCTTATGCTTGTATGATACTGTTTTTAAGATGTTCTCTGTTGCTTTTTTCTATTAATTCCTTGTTCTTTACTGTTGTAAAAAAAAATGACTCTTATCCTTATGTTGAGTAATGATGTTAGAGTTTCTTTCTAATTAACTTTTTGTTCCATGCTGTGTTACACGTATACATTTTTAATGTTCAATAAAAGATTCCTGAGGTTTTTGTTTAAGGGAGCAAGCACTTCCTTGCTTCTTGCTGAGTATGAGAAGTTGCTTGCCTCTTCCAGCCCCATCAGTTATTCCTTTGAAAATAACTGAGTGTAAGAATTTTCTTTCTGAACTGCTGCCTGTTGGCTCATCCACTAGAGTAGAACAGCAACAATTAGGGACTGGTACACAGAACATGTAAAGAACTCTTGCAACTCAACAAAAAGAGGACAAGTAATCTAACTATATAATGAAAAAAGCAATTGTCTTTTTTTATATTAAGTATGTATCCTTCAACTTTGCAATAATGATGTATTCGTTTTGGGAATTGTCAATTCTTTAGAATTTTCTGCTTCAACAATCATGCCTCTGAGAATAAGGGATTTTATTTCTTCCTGTTCATCTATATACCTTTCATTTGGTTGCTGAATAAGAGCTGTAAGACTGGATATTTAAGCCTTACTAGTTAGGGAAAAAGCGTGCAGTTTCTCACCATTAAGTATGATGTTAGTAGGAGACTTTTTAAATCATGTTGAAGTTCACTTCTACTCGTAGTTTGCTCAGTTTTTTATCATGAATTAGTATTAGATTTTGTGAAATGTTTCTTCCACATCAGTTGATAAGCTTATATGATTTTTCTTTTGTAACCTGTTTGATGTGGTAGATTAACTGATTTTCAAATGTTGAACCAGCCTTGCATGCCTGAAATAAATGCCAAAGGATCATAATGTCTAATTCTTTTTTATACATGGTTGGATTCTATTTGGATTTTTGCATCTATGATCATGAGATATATTAGTCTGTGATGTTTCTTCCTTGTAAGGTCTTCATCTACTTTTGGGATTAGAACTAATAGCCTTAAAAAAATAGAAATCTTCCCTCTACATCTCTTTTGTGAAAGACATCGAAGAGAACTTTTGTTCTCTTCCTTAAACGTTCCATCAGTGAAATTAATAAAGCCTGATAATTAGGTTTTCTTGGAAAGCTTTAAACTAATGATTCAATTTCTCTTTTTTTTTTTTT
>NW_003852500.1:4985384-4989037 GCF_000181295.1 Otolemur garnettii
AACCCGCCACCTTAGGTGTATGTGGCTGGCGCCTTAGCCGCTTGCGCCACAGGTGCTGAGCCTCTAACATCATTCTTGAGTAAAATGAACTAGGGTTATGTGCAGAAATGGCTGGTTTTAGAAAGAAGGAAGGAAATATATAAGAAGAGCCTGAAGCATCTTATAGTACTAGAAAGAAAGGAAGTGCTTCAAAACAATGCAATAAAATATATAAATCCCTACTTCTTAGGTGATAGCTGTGCAAAGTGACATTTTTCCAATGTGCACAATATAGAAAGTGAGAAAAAACTTAGCTTTATAGTGGAGAAAACTGACAAACACTATCTCAATTAAGTCATTAAGGCCAAAATCAAAAGTCATTAAAATATGGTGATACTATGCATGCTTGATACAATGTGACAAAAAAGGTACTTTACCACTGTGGCCTTCCTCCTCAAAACCCATAATCCCAGTCTTATCTTGAGAAAACTACCAGACAAATTCCAGTAAGTGGAATTTATATATACCTCACCAGGACTCTTCCAAACTGTCAAGGTCATCCAAAACAAGGAAAGTCTGGGAAACCACCATAGCCAAGAGGAGCCTAAAGAGACATGACAACTAAATGTAATATGGTACCCTGGCAGGGATCCTGGAACAAAGAAGGATTAGGTAAAACTTAACAAAATCTAAATAAAACTGTGGACTTTAGTCAATAATAATATATCAATATCGGTTCAATAACTGTCACAAATATACCATACTAATATATTAGCAATAGGGGAAATGGCATCTTTCTTTCTACTACCTTATTTATTTTTCTATAAATTATGAAATAAAGTGAACTTTTTAAATGGATAAAGAAAATATGTAACTACCCAATGAGCACAAAAAAGATGTTCAACATTATTAGCCATTAGGGAAATGAAAACAAAAACCACAATGAGATACCACTTTATAATTACTGGATTGGTATAATCAAAAAGACATAATAAAACGTATTGGTAAATACCTGGACAAATCAGAAAACTCATGTACTGCTGGTGGGAATGTATTCACCTATTGCAGCTTCTATTGAAAAGAATCTGGCAATTTCTCAAAAGGTTAAACATAGAGGCACCCCATAACCCAGCAACTTACTGCTAGGTATATATCCAAAATGTATACATGTCTATATGTAAAGGTGTACACAAACAAGCACAGCAGCATTATTCATAACACTAAAAAGTGGGGGAAAAAACACAAATGTCCACCAATTGACAAACGGGACAAATAAAATGTGGTATTTCCATATAACATAATATCATATGGCCATAAAAACAAGTGAAATATTGATACCTTCTACACTATGGATGAACTTTAAAAATATTATACTAAGTAAAGGAAGCTAGTCCGAAAAGGTCACGTATGATTCAATTTATATGAAACATCCAGATGAGGCAAGTCCATACAGACAGAAAATTGATTAGTGGTTGCCAAGGGATATGGGGAAAGGAAAGTAGAAAGTAACTGCTAATGAATATTGGGTTTGTTTTAGGAGTGATAATAATGTTCTAATAAAACCACTGTAGTGATGGTTACACAATTATGCAACACACTGATAATGATTAAATCATATGCATTAAATTTGTAATGTATATAGTATGTAAATTATGTCTTCATAAAACTATTAAGAAAATTGTTTACTATATACCTATTTGATGGTATATAGATGACATATGACTGATACTATATATTGTTTTTATAGCCAATCACCTGCCTAAACTAACATTAATTTAAATCACTTTTTTTTTTGAGACAGAGTCTAAGTCACCCTTGGTAGAGTGTTGTGGCATCACAGTTCACAGCAACCTCAAACTCTTGGGCTTAAGCCTTCTCTTGCTTCAGTCTCCCAAGTAGCTGGGTAGCTAGTACTACAGGAGCCTGTCACAACGCCTGGCTATTTTTTTGTTGTTGTTGTAGTTGTCATTGTTGCTTGGCAGACTTGGGCTGGGTTCGAACCTACCAGTTGTTGTGTATGTGACTGGGGTCCTAGCCACTGAGCTACAGGCACAGAGCCAATTTAAATCACTTTTGTATGGATTATTTACTTTTGTTAGTATACATCACAAATCATCTAAAAAAAATTAACAATTTGACTTCCCAATCTTTATGTTTTATTACTTTTTTCTTGTTTGCATAATGGACAGAATATCCTCTATGATATTTATTAAGATTGGCAGTACTGAAGAACTATTATCCCTCATTTGGAAGATGTACTCTAATTTGTCAACAAATACTAAATCATACCACGCTTTGCACGTTTTTCACTTTATTAAAGATCAAGAAGTTGCATTATTCCTCATTTGGTAAGCAATTTATAAAACTTTTTATTTGGAGATAATTTTAGAGTAATATGCAGCTGAAAGAAATAATACAAAGATACTGAATATCCCCTTTCTCTCAGTTTTCCCCAATGGTAACATCCTGTGCAACTATAGTTCAGTATCAGCCAAGAACTGATATTGACTGATTCAAATCAACCTTATCATGATTTCACAAGTTTTACATGTATTAGTTACCTGTACTTACCATATGTATGTATAGATTTGCATGAAAACCACAACAGTGGAGATAAAGAACACAAGGATCCCACAAGTTTCCCTTTTGTAATTATAGTCATCTCCTACCCTCCATGCCTTCCTAATACTGGTGACCACTCATTTGTTCTCCAATTCTATGTTGTCATTTCAAGAATGTTGTACAAATAAACACATAAGACATTAAAATAAATAGCAAAGCACCATTTTTTACATTTGGCTGCTAACAGATTTCAAATTCCACCCCTCTGTCTCCATTCCTAACCAACACTGAGGGAACCAATAATAAAGCCTAAGTACTCCTTCTCCCTTTGTGCTGGAAGGAAATTCAAAGTACACAAATTCCACACTTCTTCTGTGGATTTACCCTAGCCCAAATTCCTAATGCAGTGATTTTCAACCAATATGCCTCGACAATTTTAAAGATTATTAAGTATATTATTTTTGAAACAAGTTCAAAGTACAGTAAGTATTTTTTTTATTCTTTTTAAAAAATCAACATAATTTAAGTGTGCCATGGAAGTTTAATTATAGGTTCAAGTGTGCTGTGAGATAAAAAAGTTGAAAACACTGCCCTAATGACAAAAAAAGCAAGCCATTCTTCTCCCTTCTTTCTCAAACCATTTCAGACCAGCTTGGGAGCCTTCTCTGCCTGTCTCTATGTCTGTCTCTATGAGTAATTAATACTTTTTTACACATACACGGACCATTATCAGTCTCCATAGCTAACCCAGATTAGGGGGAAAGGGAGTACATCCCCGCCCTTGAGGTAACCAAAACAAATACATAAATTTTTGATATTGGTTTTCTTTAATTCTGCTTAATCTCTTAAGATTCATCCAAGTTGTTGCATGTATTAATAGTTCATTCCATTTTAATACTGAATAACACTTCATGATATGGATATACCAGTTTAACTACCCATCCATTCAAGAATATCTAAATTGTTTCAGCTTGGGACTATTGAAACTTATGTACATGTTTTTGATGAAACATAAATTTAAAAAAATATCAATTTTTACTGCTCAAAGATAAATGTCTAAGAGTACAATTAGTGGGTCATATGTTAAGTCTGTATTTAGTTTTTTTTTTTTT
>NW_003852500.1:4989760-5023650 GCF_000181295.1 Otolemur garnettii
GCTATAGGCGCCGAGCCTGTATATAGTTTTAAAAGGAATTGACAAGGTGGGGCATGGTAGCTCATGCCTATAATCCCAGTACTTGGGAGGCTGAGGCAGGTGGATTGCCTGAGCTCACAGGTTCAAGACAGCCTGAGCCAGAGTGAAACCCCATCTCTAAAAACTAGCTGGGCGTTGTGGCAGGTGCCTGTAGTTCCAGATACTTGGGAGGCTGAGGCAAGAGGATCACTTGAACCCAAGAGTTCGAGGTTGTTGTGAGCTAAGACGCCATGGCACTCTAGCAAGGGTGACCAAGTCAGACTCTGTCTCAAAAAAAAAAAGAACTGACAAACCATTTTCTAGAATGACTATACCATTTTATGGTACCTTCAAAAAATGTATGAACAATCCGGTTTCTCTATATCCTCACCAGCACTTGTCACATTTATAAGGTATATCTGCTAGCAATGAATTCTGTGTACGTTGTCTTCATTTTGGTGTACTTATTGAAAGATAATTTTTTGGATATGAGATTGTTGGTAAAGTTTCATTCAGCCCTATGAATTTTGATCTCCATTGTCATGAGTGAAAACTCAGGGTTTTTTTGTTTTTGTTTTTGAAACAGAGTCTCACTCTCTTGATGAGGCTTGAATGCCATGGCATGAGCCTAGCTTATAGCAACCTCAAACTCCTAGGTTCAAGCAATCCTACTGCCTTAGCCTCTGGAGTAAGTGCTACTACAAGTGCCCACTATGATGCCCACTAATTTTTCAATTGACCCCCCTGAAAGGGTCTTGTTCTTGCTCAAGCTGTTCTCAAATTTTTGAGCTCAAGCAATCCACCTACTTCAGCCTCCCAGAGTACTAAGATTATAAGAATGAGCCACTGAGCCACTATACCCAGCACCTCAGTGTTATTTTGGTAGTATAAGTGTAAAATATTTTAATTATGATATGTCTGGGTATAGGTCTCTTTGCATTTATCCTCCTATGAGTTTGCTCAGCTTCTTGAATGAACAAGAAGTACATTAGTGTTCTTCAACAAATTTTAGATGTTTTCTTTTTCTTTTTCTTTTTTTTTTGGAGACAGAGCCTCACTTTGTTGCCCTCAGTAGGTGCTGTGGCATCATAGCTCACAGCAACCTGAAAGTCTTGGGCTCAAACAATTCTCTTGCCTCAGCCTGGGCAAGTAGCTGGGACTACAGGCACCCACCACAATGCCCAACTATTTTTAGAGGTGGGGGGTCTCGCTCTGGCTCAGGCTGGTATTGAACCTGTGAGCTCAGGCAATCAATCTGCCTCAGCCTCTCAAGTGCTAGGATTACAGGCATGAGCCACCACACCCAGCCCAAATTTTATTTTATTTTATGTTTTATTTATTTATTTATTTTGAGACAGAGTCTCACTATGTCACCCTGGGTAGAGTGTGGTAGTGTCATAGCTCACAGCAACCTCAAACTCTTGGGCTTAAGTGTTTCTCTTGCCTCAGTCTCTCAAATAGCTGGGACTACCTGCGCCCACCACAACACCTGGCTGTTTTTTGTCATTTTTGTTTAGCAGGCCTGGGCCATGTTCAAACCCACCAGCCCTGGTGTATGTGGCCGATGCCCTAACCACTGAGCTATGGGTGCTGAGCCCAGCCCAAATTTTAGATGTTTTCAGATTTTGTGAAATAGTTTTTCTTTCCTTTGTCTTCCTCATTCTGGTATACCCATTTGCCTAAGTTGGTGCACCTAATGACATTCTATATTTCTCTAAGGTTTTGTTCATTTTTCTTCACTATTTTACTGGCTCTTCTTCAAACTACATAATTTACATTGATCTAGACTTGATTGCCTGATTCTTCTGCCAACTCTAATTTACCATTCATCTTAATTAAATGTTTCATTTTGGTTACTATTTTTTGTGGTATTTCTGTTTGATTCTTTTTTATATTTTCTATATCTTACTAAAATTTTTATTTTATACATTATTATTATACCTTCTTTTAATCTTTTAAAAATCATTTCCTTTAGTTCTTTAAAAATGTCTATAACAGCTGCTTTTGAAATCTACTAATTCTAACTTCTGAGTCCATGGGAAGGCAGTTATTATGGCATACTGTTATTCCTGTGTGTGGGTCCTAGTTCCTCGCATGTCTCAAAATTATTTTTGCTGTTGAACAAGGGACAACGGGTCCACTCAATTAAGGTTGTTCTGTGACTTCACCAATAGGTGGGGAGGGCAACTCCAAGCTCATCACCCTACAGAAACATCAAAAAACAAGAGGAAACTATAAAAACCAACTTTGTCAGAACTCTGGAAAAGAAAGATTGACAGTAACCAAGGTAATGCTAAATCAAGAAAGAGGCAACTTCAAAATGGTAGGAAAGCTTTGTGGCATTTTCACCTATACAAGGGATCTTCAATAAGATTAATAGCTGAAAGAAAACAACATCATCTAAGAATTCTGTACTTGGTAAAACTGTCCTTAGAATAATAGAGAAATGAAGACATTCCCATGTCTTGGATGAAGTTAGAAAACAAATGCTAAGTGAGCTTATTACTACTGTAATTGCCATACAAGAAATGTGACCAAGTATCCTTCAGAATGAAATGAATGGACACTAGACTCAAATCCAGGTGAATCAGTAAAGTTCTTCAATAAAGTTATTTGCATAGTAGAACTCAGACAAGTGAAAACTAAATATAAATTGACATTACTAGGTATATGATGTATAAAGATCTAATTTGTGGCAACAACATCAGAAAGGGGAGAGAGATGCTGTACAGAAGCAAGAGTCTTCATATGCTATTGAAGTTAAGGTGGAATCAATCTGAACTAGACTGTTCTATATTCAGGATGCTAAATGTAATTCCCAAGACAATATCTAAAAAGTATACATAAAAGAAAATGAGAAGGCAATCAAAATGATTCACTATAAAAATCAAATGAACATAAAAAAGGCAGTCATAGAAATATGGGACAAAAAGGTATAAGACATACAGAAAACAAGTATTATGGCAGAAGTACTTCTTTATCAGTAATTAAATGTGAATGCACTGAACTGTGCAATCAGAAGGCAGAAGCTGGAAGAATGGATTAAAAAAATATGATCCAACTACATGTTGTATACAAAGCCTTACTTTAGATCCAAAAGTACAAATAAATTACAACCAAAAGGTTGATAAAAGATTTTCTGTGCAAATATTACAAGAGAGCTGGGATGCTATACTAATCTCACACAAAACAGGTTATGTCATGAACTGTCACAAGATACAAAGAAGAGCATTACCTGGTTAAAGGGATCAACTTATCATAAGATAAAAAAATTACATATGCATCAAAACATTTAAGGCAAATACTGATAGAAATCAAGGGAGAAACAATACTATATTAATATTAATAGTTTTAGATTGCAATATACCACTTAAAATCATGAATAGAACATCTAGACAGAAGATTTATAAAGCAAGACAAAGCTTGAACAACACTATAAATCAATTGTACCTAACAGACATATACAGTACCTTCTACCCAACAAAATAATACACATTTCTTTAGAGTGCACATGAAATATTCTCCAGGATAAACCAAAAAACAAGTTTCAATAAATATAAAACCACTGAAACTACACAAAGTCATCTTTTTAAATCATGACGGAATGAAGTTAGAAATCAATATGGACAACAAATACTGTGGCAATTAAACAACGCAAACAACCAACAGTCAGAGAATAAACATAAAGGAAATTAGAAAATACTTAGAGAAGATTAAAAATGGAAACACAATATAACAAAACTTATGGGATGCAGTGATAGCAGCGCTCAGAGGAAAATTTATAGCTACAAATGCCTATACTAAAACAGAAGAAAGAACTCAAATAAATAACCTTACATCTTGAGTAACTAGAAAAAGAAAAAATTAAGCCCAAAGCTAGAAGAAGGAAATGAAAAGATCAAAAATAGATATAGAAATGAAATAATGACTAAAATAAAATGTAGAATAGGAAAAGAGAAATAATATAAAACCAAAAGTTGACTCATTGAAAAGATCAGTAAAATTAACAAATCTTTAGCTAGACCTATTAAAGAAAAAAATGACATAAATAACTAAAATGAGAAATAAAAATACAGATAGATTTACTAACTTTAAAGAAATAAAGAGATTAGAAGAGAATAATACAAACAACCATAGGTTAACAAATTAGATAAACTAGGTAAAACAGGCTAATTTCCAGATGCTCAAAAATTCCCTAAACTGACTCAGGAAGAAATAGAAAAATCTCAAAATACCTGTGACAAATAAAAAGATGGAATCAGTCATGAAAAACTGCCTGACAAAAAAACTCAAGGAAGAGGTAATTTCATAGGTGAATTCTGTGAAATATTAAAAAGAAAAAAAACAACCAATCTTTCTAAACTTCTTCCACAAAATAGAAGGGGAGGGAAGCTTCTTAATAGCCTGATACAATAGCCAGATAAAGACATGGCAAGAAAAATAATTACAGACCAATATCCCTTGTGAATGCAGATGCAAAACTATATACACACAAACACACAAATGCCACCAAAATTTATCAAGAGTACATTAAAAGAATTAAATACCATGGGCTGGTGCCTCTGGCTCAGTGGGCTCCAGCCACATACACTGAGGCAGGCAGGTTCAAACCCGGCCCAGGACTGCTAATCAACAATGACAACTGCAACAAAAAATAAGCCAAGCATTGTGGTGGGTGCTTGTAGTCCCAGCTACTTGGGAGGCTGAGGCAAGAGAATTGCTTAATCCCAAGAGTTGGAGGTTGCTGTGAGCTGTGACACTAGTCAGTTTCTAGGTGGAACTTACAAAATACTAGTGTGGTTTGGCATATGAAAATCAATATAAACACTATATTAATAAAATGAATCATCTCAACTGATGCAAAAAAAGGCATCTGACAAAATCCAGCACACTCAGAAAACAAAGAATAGAACTTTCTCAACATGTTAAAGAGCATTTACAGGAAATTCAGGGCTTACATCATACTCAGTTAAAGAAAGGTTTTCTCCTAACATCTGGAAAAAGACAAGAACATCAATTTTCACCAGGCTATTCAATGTTGTAGTAGAAGTTCTGCAAACAATTAAACATGAAAAAGAAATAAAGGCACCTGGAAAGAAGTAAAGCTATGTCTACTCACAGATAACATAATCTTAAATATAGATCATTAAGAATCTTAAAGAAAACTATCACACCTAGTCAACAAATTCAGCAAAACTGCAGTGTACAAGATCAACAGACAAAAATCAGCTGTGTTTCTACCCATCTTCAAAGAACAATATGAAGAGGAAATTAAGAAAGGAATTTTATTTATAGTAACATCTAAAAGAACAAAATACTTAGGAATAAATTTAACTAAGAAGGTACAAGACTTGCTTGTACACTGAAAACTTCAAAACACTGCTGCTAAAAGACCCAAAAGAAGTCATAAATAAATAAAACAATATCTCATGTTCATAGCCTGAAATATTTCATATTTTTAAGATAGCAATGCCCTCCAAAATGATACAATTCAACAAAATACCTATCAAAATTCAGTCGGCATTTTTGCAGAAATGAAAAGCCGATTCTCAAAATCACATGGAACTATAAAGTACCTTGAATAGCTAAACAATTTTTAAAAAGCACAGAATCAGAGAACTCACAATGTCCAATTTCTAAATTTACTAGAAAGTTACAGTAATCAAAACGGTGTGGTCATGCATACACATGGGCACAGACAAAGGGAATATAATTGAGCATCCAAAAAATACACAATTTACAGTCGATTGATTTTTGACAGGGATGCCAAGTCTATTAAGGGGGGGAAAGAAAAATCTCTTCAACAAATGATACTGAGTTAACTTGATTCTACATGAAAAGAATGAAGTTAGATCTCTACCTTAAACCTCATGCAAAAAACTAACATGGATCAACAACCTAAATTTAAGAGCTAAACCAATAAAATGCTTAGAAGATAAGGAAAATCTTGAATTTGGCAATGAATTTTTAGATATGACATGTGCAGGAGTAACAAAAGAAAAAAAATAGGTAAATTAAAAACAGTTAAGAGGTTCCTCAAGAAGCTAAAAAGAACCCCAATACCCTTTGATACAACAATTCCACCCCAGGTATATACACAAAATAATTGAAAACATGGACTTCAACAGTAATTATTTGCCAATGTTCATTGCAACATTATTCACGATAGCCAAAAGGTATACAACCCAAGTTATACATCAACAGAAGAATGAATAAACAAAATGCAGTACACACATACAATGGAATATTATTCATCCAGGAAAGAAACAGAAGTTCCTATACTTGCTATAATACAGATGAACCTAGAAAGCATTATACTAAGATAAGGGAGATGCAAAAGGACAAATATTTGCTGTAATTCTACTGATATGAAATATTTACAATAATCAAAATTGTAAGAGACAGAAAGATTACCAGTTACCATGGGCAAATAAGTGGGAGCGGTGGAATGAGTAGTTACTGCTTACAGGCTATAGAGTTTTGTTTTTGTTTTGTTTTTTTTTAGACAGAGTCTCAAACCCTGGGTAGAGTACCATGGTGTCATAGCTCACAGCAACCTTTCACGTGGGCTCAAGAGATCCTCTTGCCTCAGTTTTTCTATTTTTAGTAGAGATAGGGGGTCTCAGGCTGGTTTTGAACCTGTGAGCTCAAGCAATCCACCTTGCCTTGGCCTCCCACGGTGCCTGGCTGGTTGTAGAATTTCTGATTGGAATGATGAAAATGTTTTTGGAAATAGTGGTGATGATAGCACAAAATTGTGAGCATATAATTAATGCTACTGAATGGTACACTTAAAAATGGTTAAGAAAGGGCCAGGCATGGTGGCTCTTGCTTGTAATCCTAGGATTCAAGGAGGTCAAGGCAGGAAGATCAGTTGAGCTCAGGAGTTACAGACCAGCCTAAGCAAAAGTGAGATTCTGTCTCTACAAAAATAGAAAAATTAGCCAGATGTGGTGGTGTACACCAGTAGTCCCAGCTACTTGGGAGGCTAAACTAGGAGGATCACAATGGACATTATTAAAAAGTAAGAAAACCTAACTAAGTAAAAACAAGAGATGTTGCTATGAGGAGATGAAAAGTGAATGCTTATACACTATTGGTGAGAATGTACACTAATGTTAACCTCTCTGGAAAACAATATGGAGAATGGAGATTCCTCAAAGAAGTAAAAGTAGACCTATCATTCAATGCCACAATCTCACTATTGGATTTCTACCTAAAGGAAAATAAGTCATTATCAAAGACACACCTGTACCTATATGTTTATTACAGCACAACACAGAATTGCAACCTAAGTGCCATCAACTGGTAAGTGGATAAAGAAAATATAGTGTATATATATATACACCATGGAGTACCACTACTCAGCCATAAAAGGAATGAAATAATGTCTTCTGCCATGATTTGGATGGAACTGGAGACTATTATACCAAGTGAAGTAATTCAGTAATGGAAAACCATATACTACGTGTTCTCACTTGTAAGTGGGAACTAAACAATGGCTATGTATGGTCATAAAGTGGTGCAATGGACATTGGAAACTAAGAAGGGGGAGGGAGAAAGGAGGGTAAACTACCTATTAGGTGCAATGTACACTATGCTGGTGATACATATATTAAAAGCACTGACTTCAGTTTACTATTTTAAATTGCACCAAACGTTATGGCCACCCTGTACAATTCAACTGTGTAATAAAAAACAACTGTACCCTCTAAATCTATTGAATTTTTTAAATAAAAATTTTTTTTTTAAAATAAAAATAAATAAATAAATCTGCTGAGGTTTGTTTATGGACCAGGATAGGGTCCAATTTTTTTTTTTTTTTTTGAGAGAGTCTCACTATGTCACCCTGGGTAGAGTGCCATCGCGTCACAGCTTGCAGCAACCTCCAACTCTTGAGCTTAAGTAATTCTCCTGCCTCAGCTTCCCAAGTAGCTGGGACTACAGGCACCAACTACAATGCCCAGCTATTTTTTTTTGTTATTGTTGTTTGGCAGGCAGGGGCTGGATTCGAACCTGCCAGCTCCTGTGTAAATACCTGGAGCCATAGCCACTGAGCTACAGGCGCAGAGTCTAGGGTCCATCTTTTGGAATGTTTCATGAGCACTTGAGAAAAAAGGGTACTCTATTGTTACTGCGCACTGCTGTATAAATTTTGCCTCAATCCTTTTGGTTGGTAGTGTGCCCTGTTATTCTACATGTGCTATTAATTTAACGTCTAGTAATTCTACTAATTGTTGAGAACGATGTGGTAAATTCCCTAACTTATAATTAAAAATTTGCTTATTTCTCCTTTCAGTTCAATCAGCTTTTGTTTCTTGTACTTTGAGATTCACAAAGTGGTGGGGACACATTTAGGAACACTGCATTTTTGTTTAATTCATCCATTTATCATTATATAATGTTCTTTTTGTCTAATAATTTTCTTTTCTCTGTAGTCTACTATATCTGATATTAATAGGGCCATTCTTACTTTGATTTGATTAATGTTTGTACAGTATATCTTTCTCTGTTCTTTATCAACCTATGTTGTTAACTATGTTATGAGTTTCCTATAGGTAACATTTTAGAATCATATGTTTTGCTTTATCCACATTGCCAATGTGTTTTAATTGATATTATTCCCTAACAGAACAATAGTTACCTTTAAGGCAAAATTTGTTTTCTCAGTTTCTCATTCATCTATTCCCCTATTCTTTTTTTTTTGAAAGAGTCTCACTTTGTCATCCTTGGTAGAGTGCTGTGCCATCACAGCTCACAGCAACCTCAAACTCTTGGGTTCAAGTGATTCTCTTGCCTCAGTCTCCCAAATAGCTCGGACTACAGGCGCCCGCCACAATGCCCGGCTACTTTTAGTGATGCAATCTCAATCTGGCTCAGGCTGGTCTTGAACCTATGAGCTCCAGCAATACACCCTCCTTGGCCTCCCAGAGTGCTAGGATTCCAGGCCACTGTGAGCCACTGTGCCTGGCCCTATTCCCTTATTCTTATTTTTCTACTGGTTACTTATTTTTTTTTTTGTTTAGTTCATTTTGGTTTATTTATAGTTTCTTTCTTTTTTTTAGAGACAGAGTCTCACTTTGTCACCCTCAGTAGAGTGCTGTGGCATCACAGCTCACAGCAACCTCCAGCTCTTGGGCTTAAGCGATTCTCTTGCCTCAGCCTCCCAAGTAGCTGGGACTACAGGTGCCTGCCACAAGGCCTGGCTATTTTTTTTGTTGCAGTTTGGCCAGGGCCGGGTTTGAACCTGCTATCCTCGATATATGGGGCTGGCACCCTACTCACTGAGCCATAGGCGCTGTCCTATTTATAGTGTTTCTAAGTATACCATTTTTTATAGTTTTCTCTTTTTCTTTCTTTCTTTTTTTTTTTTTTTTTGAGACAGAGTCTCAACCTGTTGGCTGTGGGCAGAGTGCCCTGGCATCACAGCTCACAGCAACCTCAGACTCTTGGGCTTAAGCAATTCTCTTGCCTCAGCCTCCCAAGTAGCTGGGACTACAGGTGCCTGCTGCAACACTAAGCTAATGTTGTTGTTGTTGTTGCAGTTGTCATTGTTGTTTTAGCAGGCCCAAGCGGGGTTCAAACCTGCCAGCCCCAGTGTACGTGGCCTGTGCCCTACCTATTGAGCTGTGGGCACTACCCAGTTTTCTTAGTAGTTGTTCTAGTGTAACTTATCACAGTCTGTTAGCATCAACATTTTACCACTGCAAGTGAAATGTACAAAGCTTAACTCCATTTAAATCCCTTAACCTTCCCAACTTTTAAATATAATTGTCTTAAGTATTCCTCCGCATGCAGAGCATCATATCTTATGATACTATAACTTTTGCTCTAACCATCAAATATGATTTCAGAAACTCATGAGAAAAATATTGTATGCATTTATCCCTGTTTTTGCCAACTTCTACCGTTTTCTCGTTTCTGCATTCCAAGCATTTTTGTGTTATTTCCTTTCTATTTAGAGAACTTCCTCTAGCTAATTTTTGAGGGTACTTTTCCCAGCAACATTTTCTTAGTTTTCCTGTCTAATAATGCCTTTAGTTCTCCCTCTTTCATGAATGTATTATCTCAAGATAGAGAATTTGTACTTCATACTTCATTGCAATGAAAAAAATACATGACTTCCTTCTAGCTCCCACAGCTTCAGGTGAGAATTCCACCTCATTCTTTGTGTATGATACTATGCAGTTTCCCTCTGGCAAGTCTGAAGATTTTTTTTTTTTTTTTGTCTTTACTCTTCATAAATTTAGTCCATACCTTCAGTTGGATTTGTTTTATTTGATGTTAGCTCAGATTCTTGAATGTGTAGTTTTGAATTGCTAAATATGGGACATTTTCAGCCATTATTATTTATTTATTTTTAAAAAATTGAGACAGAGTTTCACTATGTCACCCTCAGTAGAGTGTGGTGGCATCACAGCTCACAGCAACCTCCAGCTCTGGTTTTACAGGAGGGCGCCTGTAGTCCCAGCTACTTGGGAGGCTGAGGCAAGAGAATCGCTTAAGCCCACTCTGTCTCACCTTAGTAGAGTGCTGTGCCATCACAGCTCACAACAACCTCTAACTCTTGGGCTTAAGCGATTTTCTTGTCTCAGCCTCTCAAGCAGCTAGGACTACAGGTGGCCATCACAACGCCTGGGCTATTTTTTTGTTGTAGTTGTTAATGTTGTTTAGCAGGCCAGGGCCAGGTTGGAAGCAGGCAGCCCTGGTGTATGTGACTGGCAACCTAACCACTGAGCTACAGGCGCCAAACCTATCTTCACACTTTCTAGCTCTAAGCCACCACATCACTCATAAGGAAAACTGCAATAGTCCCTTAATGATTCCCTACACCCTTATGCCCTTTCTAGAATTTTCTCTATAGAGGTGAGAATGACCTTATACAAACATAAATCAGATGTTCATTTGCTGAAAATCTACCACTAAATTAATAACAATATGAACTTATTTAACAAGGCTTATCAGACTCTTGCTTTTGGACTCCAGCTGCTTCTCTGACATCACCTCCTACCACTCCTCCTGTCAACCCTCCCTTTCAGCCACTGACTTTCCGTTTTTCCTTAAAACCAACCAGCACATTCCTGCCCAAGACTAGCAGCTACTATTACCCCTGCTAAAAAGAGGCAGAATCCTCACAGCTTATAGTCATTTCATTCAAATTTCTACCCTAATGTTTATCTTTTTTTTTTTTTTTTTTTTGAGACAGAGCCTCAAGCTATCCCCCTGGGTAGAGTGCTGTGGCATTGCAGCTCACAGCAACCTCCAATGCCTGGGCTCAAGCGAGTCTAGTGCCTCAGCCTCCCAAGTAGCTGGGACCACAGGCACCCACCACAACACCTGGCTATTTTTTGGTTGCAGCCATCATTGTTGTTTGGAGGGCCCGGGCTGGATTTGAACCCGCCACCTTAGGTATATGTGGCTGGCACCTTAGCCACTTGAGCCACAGGCGCTGAGCCGCCTAATGTTTATCTTATTCAGATTTCTCCTGTTGTTCTAAAAGTAGCATACTCTATTATCAATCTAACCTTCTTTAATTTCTTTGGCAGCCTTTAACACCACATAACATTTAATACACATAAACATAAGTACAAACTTATGTCTTTAGTGCTACTTATATAAACTCATTTCAGGATTTTTTAAAAATATATCCTCAGCTCTTAGAAAATGACTGACATGTAGCAAGTACTCAAAATTTACTTACTGAATCAAAAAATGTGTCTATAAAAGAATGTTCGATAAAAGAAAAAATGCAGGATAATGGAGGTAAGGTAGGCAAATGAATTGCTTTGAAAAACAGATAACAACCAAGAAAAACAATGGTAAAGATGTGGTGGGCAAAAATTGGACTATAGACAGGTAAAAGAATGGTAAATATTTAAAAAAGAAAGAATCAAAAAGGAGAACATTTTATGTGAGAGTGGTAGTTAGAGGTCTGATTTAGGAATCAATATTCTAAGTTTTAAGACCTCTTAAGAGATATATTCTTGAAAAACATTTCAACGACTACAACCCCTGAACAAACAATAGGGAAATAATAAATCCCCAGATGTTAATCTGTGCAGTGCAGTGCACATTAACTTACCTGGGTGGCTCTGATGTGGGGACTCTTCCTCCATTATCCATGGTTCCTCTCCTTGTTCCAGCCTGAAGATCACCTCTGGTTTAGCAACACAATACCCTGTTAACAGGAAATAATTTAGTAATTGAACCAGGCAACCTAGACTTCTTGGCCACTGAAGTGGGGGAAGCTTCTGGAGCTGCTCAATGAAGATGCCATTAGAACACTTCACTTGAGTGGTGGACATAACTATCTTCTTGCAGTGAAAAGTGACCCACTGACACTGATTGTCTTAAAATTAAATATCATTAAAATAGGTAAGTACCCCTGGTCTTCATAAGTAAAAAAATAAAAAACACTATTTAGAACTATGTGGTAAATAGGCCTTACCTACAGAGACCAGGTTGCTGTAGTTCTCCAGCATCACGTCCCTATACAGAGTCTTCTGAGTAGGGTCCAGGTGCTGCCACTCCTCCTGGGAGAAGCCCACAGTCACATCCTTAAATGATACTGATGCCTGGAATTTCTGTTCAATCTAAAATGTTCAGAATTAGGTGACATGGAAAAAGACATATGGAACTAATTCTTACCAAGATTATTGTTTACAGATTAACAAAATGGTTTACAGAATATCTGTACTGCTTTATACTCTGGGAGGAAAAGAGAAATTCTAACAAATTGTCTAGCATTGCACTAAGGTATTAATTACTGCACAGAAATTATCATGTTCCCACAATGTACCAGGAACAATTATAGTTGCTGGAAATACAATAGACACTCCATCATTAACCACCTCAACCAGAACCACTTTAATTTGACCTAATTTTCACAGACTGGATATGCATCACATGTACATATCAGTACGGTAGGCCTAGTTCCTTATGTTGACCACGTCCATATGTTAACCAGTTTGTTACAGTCACTTGGCCAGTCAACTTGCAGAGGTTCTACTATACTACAATTAATAATCAAGGAACATACAATCTGGTAAGCACAGTAGAACCTCTGTATTTGGGAAGAATTACTTATCTTTTTGATTTTAAATCTTTTAACCTAGGAACATGGTATATTTCCTACAATTATGTCTGTAGTACTGCTAGTTTTGTGTGGAGTTTTTTGTATATCTATTGTTAGAGTTATTTACATGTTTGTTGTTAATATATGTATATCTTTTATTGCATTTTCTAACTGCATATTGCTAATATGTAGAATTTCTTAATATTATCTATTGACCTTTTATCCAACAATTTTTCTACACTAATTTGTTATATCAGTTTGGACTATACATTAGTTTGGACTCTATATAAACACATATTCTGGGAATAATGATACTTATTTTTTCCAATTCTTATGTCTTTTTTTGCTAGGTCCCCTAATATGTAATACTGAATAGAAGAATGGGCATGCTTGTCTCAATTCTATTCTCAAAGAAAAAGTTTTCCCTTCAATATGTGGTTTTTGCTATTTTTTTTGTTGTATTATTATTACATTGAAGATGTCCCATTCTATTCTTTTTTTTTTTTTTGCAGTTTTTGGCTGGGGCTGGGTTTGAACCCGCCACCTCCGGCATATGGGCCAGTGCCCTACTCCTTTGAGCTACATCGCTGCCTCCCCTTCTATTCTTATGTAGTTTTCTTTTAATCATGAAAACCTATTAAATTTTACCAAATGATTTTCTCCATCTATTGAGGCTATCAGATGATTTGTCTCCTTTTCAAATTGCTGAATGACATTGATTTTTCAGATGTGACTTGATATTCTTGAAATAAGCCCAACTTGTTCACAGTATACTTCTTTGTTTTTTGTTGAGACAAAGTCTCACTACGTCACCCTGGGTAGAGTGTTGTGGTGTTATATCTCACAGCAACCTCAAACTCTTGGGCTTAAGTGGTTCTCTTGCCTCGGCCTTTCAAGTAGCTGGGACTAAAGGCAACTGCCACAACACTCAGCTACTTTTTGGTTGCAGTTGTCATTGTTATTTGGCAGGCCTGGGCTGGATTTGAACCTGCCAGCTTTGGTGCATGTGGCTGGCACCCTGCTCTAGCTGCTGAGCTATAGGCACTGAGCCCATAGTATACTTTTTATATACTGTTGAATTTTTTTTTTTTTTTTTGAGACAGAATCTCATCTTTGCCCTGGTTAGAGTGCTGTGGCATCATCATAGCTCAGAGCAACCCCAAACTCTTGGGTTCAAGTGATCCTCTTGCCTCAGCCTCCAGAGTAGCTGGGACTACAGGTGCCTGCCACCACACCCAGATAGTTTTTTCTATTTTCAGCAGAGATAGGCCTCGCTCTTGTTCAGGCTGGTCTTGAACTTGAATTGAAGCAGTCCACCCACCTTGGCCTCCCAGAATGCTAGGAAAACAGGTGTGAGCCACCACACCGACCTATACTACTAGATTTAGTTTGTTAATTTTTTTTGTGGAGACAGAGTTTCACTTTATCACCCATGGTAGAGTGCTATGTGACACTCACAGCAACCTCCAACTCCTGGGCTTAGGTGATTCCCTTGCCTCAGCCTCCCAAGTAGCTGGGACTACAGGCACCCACCACAACGTCCAGCTATTTTTTTGTTGTTGCAGTTTGGCCAGGGCCAGGTTTGAACCCACCACCCTCGGTATATGGGGCTGGCACCCTGCACACTGAGTCACAGGTGCTGCCCAGTTTGTTAATATTTAATTTGGGACTACCTATGTCCCTGAGAAAGATTGATCTTTATTTTTTTTTGATATGTTCTTGTTAGATTTCATAGTCAAGGTTATACTGACTTTACAACATGAATTCTTATGTTTCCTCTTGCTTTTCTCTGTAAGATTTTAATTTGGTAATATTTCTTCTCTAGGTATTTATTCACTTGTGAGGTCATCCATGCCTGAAATTTTCTTCATAGAAGACTTTAAATTATAGATTCAATTTTCTTAACAAATAAGAGACAAGACATTAGATTTCCTTTCTTTTTTTTATTAAGAAAGCCTTGGTAAGTTGTATCTTCCTATGAATGTGACCTTTTATCCCTAAATTTTCTTTTTTTTCTTTTTGAGACAGAGCCTCATGTTGTCCCCCTGGGTAGAGTGCTGTGGCATCATAGCTCACAGCAACCTCCAACTCCTGGGCTCAAGCGAGTCTCCTGCCTCCACCTCCCAAGTAGATGCGACCACAGGCGCCCACCACAATGCCCAGCTATTTTTTGGTTGCAGCTGCCATTGTTGTTTGGCAGGCCCTGGATGGATTTGAACCCGCCACCTTAGGTGTATGTGGCTGGCGCCTTAGCCACTTGAGCCACAGGTGCTGAGCCTGATTTTTTTTTTTTAAATTAGGTTATTCATTCTAAATATTTTTGACCATCTACTATGAATTATTTTACATATTTGGATCACATACTGCGAACAAAATAATCTGCTATTCTACAGACTGTATGCTGAATTACTCTTAATATTAGTAGACTGTAATAGATTGAATTTGTTAATGTTTTATTTAGAATATTTGCATCAAAAATTAAGTATGAACTGTTGACCAATATTTTGGTTTGGTATTAAGTTTATGATAGTTAATAAATATTTTCCCATGTTGTGTGTCTCAGTCCATTATGTGTTGCTATAAAGAATACCAGAGGCTGGGTAATTAAAAAAGGTTTATTTGACTTATAATTCTGATGTCTGAAAAAGTGTAAGAGTGGGCATCTGGTGAGAGCTTCTGGTTGAAGGGGAAGAAGGGGCCAGGTGTGTAGAGATCACAGGTGAGGGAGAATGCAAGAGAAGGAAGGAGGAGGTGCCAGATTCTTTATAACAACCAAATCTTTCGGGAATAAAAGTGAGAATTTACACCTTCTTCCCCAGAGAGGATATTAGTCTATTCAGGAGGGCCCTGCCCCCATGACACAAGCACCTTCTAGTAGGCTCCACCTCCAACGTTGGGATCAAATTTCAACATGAGGCTTGAGAGACAAACCTCCAAGTAATAGAAGTATGGAATATTTAAATTACATGAATTGAATTGTCATTTTACTTAATGGCGGCTATAATTTAATTCTAAACACGTCTGGACCTAGTGATTTTTCCACGGTACATCTTCAAGATCTTCAACTTATTAATAAGTCATATTTTGATTATTGGTCTTTAAACCAATTTTCTATTACTTATTTCTCAAATATATCAACACTTAGAAATCTAACACAGTCCACTGTAAAATAAAGTGGGGAATAAATAGACATTTTACCTTGTTCATTTCGTGCTGTTCTTGGGAAGATGTAGACAAGTTTGGAGATACAGCTAGGTTAGAAAAAGAGGAATGAGGTCATGAAAGATCTGGCCTGCCCTATAGCTCCTGAATAATCTTGCCCTAAAATGCTATACATACTCCCTGGAGGAGAATGACAATGACCTTTTGACCCCTCAGAATGGGTAGGGGTAATGGTGAATAACCATATAACATGACTCTAATGTAATCAGATAGCTCCTAGGCACAAAATTTTTCACAGGGAGAATTTAAATATTTGCTTTCTAAGGGTTTTAATAGTTTAAATCTTGGTGTTCACACAAAATTTAAAATGACAGTATTGGTTAAAACAGTTAAGAATACATTTCATAAACAAAGTGTTCAATAAAACTGCTATACCTAAGCCATCAATTTTCTTACTTATGTTACTTAACCTCTGGTTAGTGATTCCACAGAAAGCCATAAAAAGCAGTGCTTCAAGGGGAAAAAAAGCCTGTTTTAATTTCTTTACTTATCCTTGTGGCTATTTCTCAAAAGGAAGTTTTTTTTTTTTTTTTTGAGACGGAGCCTCAAGCTATCCCCCTGAGTAGAGTACCATGGCATCACGCTCACAGCAACCTCCAACTCCTGGGCTCAAGCGAGTCTCCTGCCTCAGCCTCCCAAGTAGCTGGGACCACAGGAACCCGCCACAACGCCCGGCCATTTTTCGGTTGCAGCCATCATTGTTGTTTGGCGGGCCCGGGCTGGAGATTCGAACCTGCCACCTTAGGTGTATGTGGCTGGCGCCTTAGCCACTTGAGCCACAGGCACCAGGCCTCAAAAGGAAGTTTTATAGGACATTTTGAAGTGCCTAAAAGGCCAGACTGATTACTCCATTTTGGTATAACTCCATTTTGTGACAGGCCTATGCAGGTCCCTAACTTGACTATCCCCCCCCCCAATCCCGCTTGGCCTGTGCATATCAAACTGCATCCTGTGTTGCAGAATATCTAGTGGACAAAAAACAGCCAAAACTCCAGAAATAGCATAAGTCCCCTCTCCTGCAAGCCTTCCTGTTAACTGCGCAGAATTTGCTTTTGTAAAATTCTGCTTTGCTCCCCCTGCACCCTCCCCAGCTAGAAAGACTGTAAAATCCCAAGAGAACCTACCCTCAGGATCCAGAGTTCTTTAAGCATGAGCCTGCTCCGGACCACCAGCAATAATGGACTCAAACCCCATTCAGTTTCAGTATGCTGGTGCTCTGACTATAATACTGTTCTCACCTGGGTGCATTTGGAGACCTCAGAGAGATAGCCAGCTGGAGGGTCCTATTCCCTGTGTGCCCAGGATGGCCAAGGGATTATAGGGGAGGTGCCTCTGAAACATTCCAGGGCCCTGTGATTTCCTGGCACAACCTGAGAGACTTGGAAGGACAGCAGCCATCTCCACCAAAAAAAAAAAAAAAAAAGAGCCATCTAGTTCTCCTAGGAAGGTGTCTGGTCCTTTGTAATTCTGATTCCAGACACTATGATGAGATGCAGTCTCCTGGCCTCCTTGTGATCATCAGGATGCTGACTGCTGATAGAGGTGGCCCCTGGTTTGTAAGTTTGGTTGATGCACATCGTTGGTCTCTGTCTCTTACATGTTCCTGTTGTTGTCCATAATCATTGTGTCTACTGTCCTCTTATTGTTTTCCTTCCTGGGAGGGGGCTAGTCCAAGGCCCTGATGCCCCTCCAATGTATGTCAAAAGAATTTTTCGGCCGGATTCATAGATGACTATGGCATGAAGTTGTGCAAAAATTGGCTGTGGGTCCTGTGTGAAACTGAGTGGCCCTGTTTAATGTTAAGCTGGAAGTCTCTCTCATATAGGGCCTTTGTCTAGGGGTATATATTGCATTTTGGCCAGAACTTGGTAGGTGGAAAAACACCCTTTCAAAGTTATGAGTGTATTAACGAATGAATGCTGTCTCTCCACTAGGGCAAGGTTATTAGGTCTTTGCAGTTTTTGTCTCAAGGAAGGGATTAGGATATATGCTCTCTACTCAAGGTGAAACCAAACTCTACCCACCCCCCCACTAAAAGTTTCAGCCTGCTTTATTCACAACCTTGCTAGAGTCCAAAGGGTGTGGCCTAGAAAAGACAGCCTGTTTATGTCTAGAGATAGGGTTCTGATTTCTGAATTCTGTTATCAATATTCTATAAAATGTCTCTCATTTGTAAAATGTAATAATTTGGTTGTTTAAATTGTTTGGAAAACTGAGTCTTTGTCAAAGAATAAGACTCTTGCCTTTTAAATCTTCTAATTAACAGTTTAGCCAAGTGAATAATTAACTTAATGGTAAACTGTGATCCTGTTCTATAAAAAGTGATTTTTCAAGAGTAAGAACAATTAGACAGAAAGGAAAATGGCACTGTATAAGAAAGAATCTTGTGTGGTAAATTTTATCCTGAAACAGAATGCTTATTTAAGAAAGTAAAAGGCAGGGCAAACCAAAAAGTTTAGGATGTTTGTAAATTGTCTGTGCAAGTTAGATAAGCTGAAATTTGTGAAGGAATTTACATCACATTTGACTATGTATTGCCTTTAGAATATATTAACTTGTAACCCTATTTGAACAAACGTTTTAAGCCAGTGGTTCTCAACTTTCCTAATGCCACGACCCTTTAATACAGTTCCTATGGGTTGCGACAGGAACCTCCTGTTTTAAACTGATATTTGACAAACCTTCCAAAAATCCAAACTCTAAATTTGGTCTTTCTGAAATATTAGGAACACTGCGACGGACATGATGGCTCATGCCTGTAGGAAGGCAGGTGGATTACCTGAGCTCACAGGTATGAGACCAGCCTTAGCCGGAGCGAGACCTTGTCTCTAAAAATAGCTGGGTGTTGTAGCGGGTGCCTGCAGTCCCAGCTACTTGGGAGTCTGAGGCAAGAGAATCATCTGAGCCCAGGAGTTTGAAGTTGCTAGGAGCTATGACACCATGGCACTCTACCAAGGGTGATAGTGAGACTCTGTCTAAAAAAAAGAAAAGAAGCAACACTGAAAGTCTGAGAGAGATATATTAGGCTTATTCGGTATGTTACAACTGTATAGGAAATATCGTAAAATATAAAATGATGGTTAATTTTCTGTGGAATATGTTTATGTACATTCTAATATTATAAAATATTGGTCTGTCATACTGTATGTTGTCAGTAATAAATTTAATCCATCTTAGAAAATGGTTTTGTAACTGGCCAAGTCCAAAGTTTGTCCTTCAAAGAAAGTAGTGGAAAAGACTGGTAAGTTTTCTAGAATTCAAAGTTTTGGTTATTTTGGAGATTAAATACCACTGGACTAGAAGCAAACTTCCAGGACTTTAATTAGAAAACTACCATGTTCATGAGTATTGCTAACCTAACTTTAAACAGAACAGAAATCAGTTACATGAAACAGAGCTGATTTGTTAAGGCTTTTTGTTTGAAACATTGCTGATTCTTTCTATTTTCCAGAAGTCAAGAAAATCATTTTCTATCTTTTAAGCTATTTGCAGCTTTTGGCAATATATGTACTTATAAGCAAAATTTGAAACATTTATTCTTTTCTCCTTAATTTCTCCAGAATTTGAAAACTATTTCTAAGTATTCCTAATTTCTGACAATACAGATATTCGTATAAGTTCCATAAGAATCTGTTTTGTTCTATAGGACACAATGAAAAGCATAATTTTACCAAGGTTTTGACTGCAATAGTATTTTCAGAGGTGTCCAGATTGCGTTAAGGAATTAAGGTTTACTTTAAAAAAAGGCCCATTGAAAAGACTGGCCAGGTACCACATTAATAACATTTCCTGATCTGTGGTGAGTAAAGAATGCACTTTCTGACAGGTCTGGGAATCACAATTTGCATTAGGACCTCAAGAGAGGAAGAATTTACCTAATGCACACAGGTATCTAATGGCACACATAAAACCTGGGCTTGAGGAAGGCTTTTAAGTCTAACCCAAGATTCCTTATGAAAGGTTCTAGCAAAGCCAAATTTTAAAGGGAAGAAAAGCATAGATGACTAATAATTATTCTTGCTGCACTTTATGTAAATAATCATACCCAGTATACTGAAATTACAGTTTATTTTGGCAATTAAATTAGTTCTGCTATAATTTGTTTTTAGTGAAGTGAGAAATTAGAGAGAAAAAAATGGTTCAAAAGGGAAAAAACTGCCGCCCACTTGTATTAAATTCCAGCCTTGTCTGCAATGCCAACTCATAAATGAGACATAGCTGTTTGACTAAACTGATCTGTCAAATGGGTCTAAGAGACTGTCCAAGGAATACAGAATTATACACACTAGTTACATTTGCTCTGAAGCCAAAAGGCTCAACAAAGTTTGCTTGTTGGCTACACTAGAAAAATTTGTGCAGTATTAAACACTATCTGCTGTGTCTGTATCAGTGGTTCTCAACCTGTGGGCCACAATTAGGAAGGTTGAGAACCAATGATCTATATAGATAACTCAGGAGAAATTGGAACCTGAATAAAAATTTCCCAGTAAGTGATGTGGCTGCAACATGACCTCATAAGTGGCCCCACACCCAATTGCCCAAAACTTTGGATCAATTCTATAAGGACTCTTAAAAGTAAGTATTATCTTAGGAACTGTGCTAAAAATGTAAAATGTTCCCATTGGGTGAACCCTAGCCTCAAAATCCAGAACTTGTACATGTTTGAAGGAGACTGCTAAATGGTTTCATTCTCTTACCCTGAACCCAACCTTGACTTCATCCCTGTCAGTGTAGAAAACCACAAAGGTGGCTCAGGTGGCTCAGGTCATGCAGAAGCCATATGAAAGCCCTGGGGATTTCTATAAAAAACTGTGTGAAATATAGAGACTGGCCAAACCATTATATGAAGCCACAAAGGGGAGAAAAAGAACCAATTAAGTAGAAATTTGACCAACAAAAAGCCTTTAAGGCACTAAAGGAAAAACTGAAGGCAGCCCTGATTCTAGGCCTCCCAGATGTGGCCAAGTCTTTTGAACTGTATAGAAATAGAACATCTGAGGGAATACTTACCCAGAATGTAGAATCTTGGGCAAGACCAATCGCTTATCTCTCTGAGCAACTTGACAGAGTATTGAAAGGATGGCCCCTGTGCCTAAGAAAATTCACAGACAATGCCATGCTGGTGCTAGAAGCTGATAAGTTGACTTTGGGACAAAACTGAAGAGTCTGGGTACCATATGCAGTGGTCACTGTTATGAATACCAAAGGGCACCACTGGTTAACCAACTCATGAAATATCAAAGCTTACTATGTAAAAATCTGAGGTTGGTTGCAGCAGTTGTATGCATGAGGCCATGCACTTAGGATAGAAGAAAAAAGAAAATTAAGAAGCTTCTAGGGATCTTCTGGGGGAGATACTACAAAATTCCTCTGTTAACCACTCTTGCTAAAAAAGTCATCTAGCATTGTGTGGCAGGCAACCAACACAATGCTAAACAGGGACCATCCCTGCCACCTGAAATTCAGTACTATAGGGAAGCCCCCTTTGAAGATGTGCAAATGACCTATATTGAGTTGTCCAGATGTGGAAGAAACCAGTACTTACCAATCCTAGTCTGCATGTACTCAGGATAGGTGGAAGCCTTTCCCACCAGGATAAAGAGGCCTACTGAAGTAGTAAAAGCAGTGTCCAGAGAAATCCTCCCACAGTTTAGGTTGCCACTCCCGATTGGATCTGATAATGAACTGGCCTTCATATCAGAGATAATGCAAATAACAGCTAAAGCCATGAATATCACCTGGAAACTATATGTGGCATATAGGCTTAAAAGCTCGGGCAAGGAAAAGCACATGAATAGAACCATAAAAGCAAAAATTGGTAAACTCTGCTAGGAAGCAAAGTTTAATTTAGTACAGGCCTTGCCACTGATCTTGTTTAATATTAGATATACCCCTTCTAAGGGGTCACGGTACCCCATTATAAGATAATGTATAACAGGCTTCCCCTAATCCTCCACAATTTACCAGGGACTCCTAAAAGAACTTTGAGATACTGAATTAAACACGCAGTTAGAAGCCCTAGGAAGAGTAGCAAAGATCTCCACTTGGGTAATTAACCATGTTCTGTTTAGTCTTTTGTGACTGTACACCCCTTCTCTCAAGAGGATCAAGTCTAAGAAGTCAAGGATTGGAACCTGGTTCTCCTCAAACCACGGTAGAAGGGACCCTATACCATCACCCTGACCACAACCACAGCAGCACTGGTAGAAGGGATCCTCGCCTGGATCCACTGCAGCAGGCTGAAGAGAGCTTCACTGCCCCTGTGGGAAGCAAAAGACAGATCCAGCCAACCCTTGCAAGGTAACTTTTGAGGTGGTCAACATGGCCTGCTCCAGCCACATACTGGGAACTGGCTGGTCAACACAAGGCAGAAATCTGAGAAAATTCCTCATGGAATTTGTCTTAATTGGCCTTTGGACTTTAGGAAAGGGAAAGGAGAAATGTTATCTGTGACCCACACCAAGACACAAAAAGCGACTCTTTTATGGCTTTTATGAGGCACATGCCCCCCCTTACAACATAGGCATGGGCATAATGGCCACCCTAGTCATCCAGACCAACCTCTCCAGTTGTCCCTACATGGCTCCCCCCTAGCCCAGAAGACCTTGTTGGGAAAACCACCTGCCTGGTTATCTCAGGATATAAACTCCCTCTTCACTAATACCTGTAATTCTAAACTCCTCTCTAGCCTACTTTGCGCCTGGTCAAATGGCACCTGGCTAGTTTGCACCTCGTGCTTAACCCAGTGCATCATTGCTACTTCACTGAATAGCCAGCCCACACTTTTTGCCATAGTCCATGTGCTTCCCCAGGTCTATGTTTATAATGGCTCAGAAAGAGAGAGGCTGAGGTCTCCTCAACCAGCCTCACAGCGTGAGGAAAATAGGCCCCCTTCCTGGTACCACTCCTGTTAGGACTCAGTGTAGCCAGGCTGGCGGTGGGTACAGACGCTTTAGTCAAAGGGGAACTAAGACTGGCCACTATAACCCAGCAGACTGATGAAGCCCTTGGGGGGATGCAGAATATCTAGTGGGCAAAAAATGGCCAAAATCCCAGAAATAGCATAAGTCCCCTCTCTTGCAAGCCATTAACTGCACAAAATTCTGCTACTGTAAAATTCTGCTTTGCTCCCTCTGAACCCTCCCTGGCTAGAAAGAGACTATAAAACCCCAAGAGAACCTAACCTTGGGGTCCAGAGTTCTTTAGGCACGGGCCTGTTGTGGACCACCAGCAATAAAGGACTCAAACCCCATCTGGTCTCAGGGTGCTAGTGCTCTGACTACAATCCCATTTTCACGTGGGTACAATAATTTCTTTTGATGTCTGTGAAAAAGCAGACAGTATTGATGACTCACGAGTCAGGAGGTAAGACTTTTAGTTTTCCTCACTAACAAACTGCGATCCTGAACAATTTACTAACATTCAGAAGCAAACAAAAACTTTTTTCTTCAATCAAATGAGACAAAATTTGATAGGATTTGGTGATCCTTCAAGAATGCTATGGCAAATCAAGACATAGTAAGAGCATAGAACAAGATGCAGTGATGGACATGACTGAAGAGCAGTTCAGAAACTTGACAGTATGACTGGAGAACCATGGAATTAGATATGTCCAAGCAGGCCACGCCCAGGAGATTCAATACGCAGATTACGCCCCACAAGAACTCACCTCACAGGCGCAGGAGCTCTTTCCTCAGCACCGCCTCCCTCCAGAGAGGATGGAACACGCTTCACACATGCGCACGCGCTCATTCCACGGTCCCACAAAGATGCACGGACTGCGCCACCACTCAGCGCCAGAGGGGGATTCCAGCGAAACTGGCCTCACGTCCTGACAGACGCTGTAGTTCCCGCATCCCTGAGACCCGCCGGGACAGACGCGGCGCTCCTCCCCCCGCCCCCGAGCCGCATAGGGCCTCCTCGTCCCTCCCCCAACCCTCCGGAGAGTCACTCGCCGCTCCCCAGTGTTGTTGCACAGGCCCTAGAAGAGCAGTTAGACCCAGTACCACAGAACCGCCTCCCACGCGAGGCCTGAAGAAAACAGAGGGGAAAACGGAAGCGCAGAGGTAGCGGGCGGAACGAGGCATGCGCACAAACCGCGCGTTGTGAAACTACCTTTCCCGTGAGTCTGCTCGGCCTGCAGCTTGTGAGCGGCGTGGGCTGGGTGGGGGGGCGCGAGCAGTTCCCTGCGGATCCTGCAAGTCCCCATGCATTACAGGGGAATTCTGTGTGCCGCCAGGATGCAGTTCAGACACATACACGGGTGTGTCGAGGAAAGGAAGGTTCATTAGCATAGAACACTAAATATTGACAAAAAAGGGATTGGAGGAAGAAAATCACTGTGGTTTTAATTTGCATTTCCCTGGTAGTGATCTTAGGTTTTTTTTCATCTACCTGTTGTCCTAAGGTGACTAGACATCCCGCTTTTTTTTTTTTTTTTTTTGAGACAGGAGCCTCAAGCTGTCCCCCTGGGTAGAGTGCCATGGCATTTCAGCTCACAGCAACCTCCAACTCCTGGGCTCAAGCGAGTCTCCTGCCTCAGCCTCCCAAGTAGCTGGGACCACAGGCGCCCACCACGCCTGGCTGTTTTTTGGTTGCAGCCGTCATTGTTGTTTGGTGGGCCTGGGCTGGATTCGAACCTGCCACCTTGGGTGTACGTGGCTGGCGCCTTAGCCACTTGAACCACAGGCGCCAAACCGACATCCTGCTTTTTAAGAATTTGTCCAGTGTCCTGTGAGCTTTTAAAAAGTCCCAATTTTTGGAAAGAATGCACGACAAGCTAGGGAACCGGGGGACAATGGGAAGGGAATATACAGAATATAGGGTTAGGCTGCTGAAAAGGTTAATGTAACTCCATTTGGGAATGAAGAGGTTAATGTAACTTCATTTGGACATGAAAAGGCTAATGTAAACTCCCTACTTCCCTCCTGGGCAAGGTCACCCAGGTAGACCAGGGCCCTACTCCTTTGAGCCACAGGCGCTGCCCTATACATAATTTTTTTTAATGTATTATATTTATAAATTGTACTTATGTTGAAATTAAAAAAATATATAACAATACTATTTTTGCATTCTATGAAAATTTTTGACCAAATTTTTAATTAAGAACCCACCCACCCCAACCCACCCCACCACTCCGAGGTCAATGGTGTCCGGCTTTACCAGTGTTAAAATCTGGTCACCTTATGTTGGCCATTTGTACTTACTCTTCTGAGAAATATCTATTCAGAGCATTTGCCCACTTTTTTAAAAAACTTAATTAATTTTTGAGACAGAGTCTCACTTTGTCACCCTTGCTAGAGTGCCATGGCGTCATAGCTCCCAGCAACCTCCAACTGTTGGGCTGAAGCGAATCAGTCTCCCGTGTAGCTGGGACTACAGGCGTCTGCCACAACGCTTGGAGATGGGAGTCTCGCTCTTGGCTCAGGCTGGTCTCTAAGTTTTAAGTATTTTCTTCCATTCAAAAGTTTGTCTCTTTACTCTGTTGATTGTTGCCTTTGCTGTGCAGTTTTATAGTTTAATGTAGTCCATTGGTCTGTTTTTGTTGTCTGTGCTTTTGTAGCCTAAGCCATAAAATCTTTGCCTAGACCAGTGCCCTGGAGCATTTCCCCTTGTGTTTTCTTCTTTGTAGTTTGAGGTCTTCCGTTTAAGTCTTTAACCCAGGGGCAGTAGTGGAGTAGATCACATCTGTAACCCTAGCACACTGGAGGCCCGTGGATTGCTGGACCTCAGCAGTTTGGGACCAGCCAGAGCAAGAGCAAGACCCCATCTCCACCAAAAAAGAAGCCAGGCGCCTGTAGTCCCAGCTACTAGGAAGGCTGAGGCAAGAGGTTTGTTTGAGCCCTGTAGTTTAAGGTTGCTGTGAGCTGTGACTATATGGCACTCTAGCCTGGGGCAACAGAGTCTAAAAAAAAAAAGCTTTTAATCCATTTTGAGTTAATTTTTGTATAGTGATAAATAGGAGTCTAGTTTCATTTTTCTGCACAGGGATATCTAGTTTTTCTCCACAAGGATATTCAGTTTTTCCAGCACCACTTACTGAAGAGGGTATTCTTTCGCCACTATATGGTCCTGGCAAGGAGGCTCATTTTATCAAACTTTAAAGGACTTATAATTTGGCAATTCCACTTACACAACTATATATGAGTTTATAATAAATAAATTTTAATTTGTGTATATACAAGTATGTTTACATTGATCAGGGTCTAGATGGAAAAAGAGATTATATAAGTATTACAACAGAGAATTTGACAGGGAATAGGTTAATTTGGTTTTTTTAATGGCAGAAGCAAACACTGAGCTAACAGGAATAACTGCAGATGGTAGCTATCAGCCTACCAGCTAGAAAACAAGTGGAAGAGATTAAGGTTCTCGTAAGCTGGAAGTTCAGGTGAGCGGCCATACAGAGCTAGAATTAGACAGCGAAGGGAGGGGCAGTGCCTGGGTCATGATTCTAAACCTCCGGTACTCAGAGAACACCTTTGCAGAACTGTAATCTTGACCTACAAAAGGATGCCATACAGCTACTGCTGGACCTTCAGAAAAGCATGTTGGGGCATAGAAAGGCACCTCTGAGGCTCTCACTTCTGAGGGTTCTTGCTGCTCAGCTGGTGCTAGTAACCAGAGCCCTCTTGATCTGGTGAAATCTGCGAAAGCTATGAGAAGCTGGACTGTGGTCAAATTGTTCTGCAATTAGATAGTGGTAATGGTTGCACAACTTTGTGAATGTAGTTAAAATTATTAAATAGCGCATTTTTAAGGGAGTCAATTTGTATGTGAATCATATCTCAATTTTTAAAATTCTTTAACAAAAAGAAATCCTAGCTACCACGTAGTCTGAGGCAGGAGGATCCCTTGAGCTTAGGAGTTTGAAAATTATGGCCTGGAAATTATGGTGAGACCCCATCTCTTAAAACATTTCTTTTTAAGTTCAGGAAAAAAATAGCCCAGCACATTGACTCATGTAATCTCAGCATTTGTATGGTTGAAGCAGTAGGATCACTTGCAGCCAGGAGTTTGAGACCAAACTGGGCCACAGTGAGAACTTATCTTTAAAAAATGAAAAAAATGAGCTGGGGCATGGTAGCACATGTGTGTAGTTCCAGGTACTCAGGAGGCTGAGGTAAGACAATCACTACAGGCTACTGATCACATACACTCCAACCTGGGCAATAGAGACACCATTGATTTTAAGAAGAAAAAAAAAGATGCTGGAGAGTAGAACTAACAGCCACCAAGGCAAAGAGTCATTGCTGGAGTGATGTTAACAAGAGCATCCTGCTAACAGGAAGGAGAAAATTCCTTAATGTGTCTTCCTGTCTACTGTCATCATTATAAATTTTAGAAAGGAGAATGACATTTTTTTTCCTTTTTAGAGACAGTCCCACTATGTCACCCTCAGTAGAGTGCTGTGGCATCACAGCTGACAACAACCTCAGACTCTTAAGTGATTCTTTTGCCTCAACCTCCCAAGTAGCTGGAACTACAGGAGCCTGCCACAGTGTCAGGTTATTTTTTTTGTATGTGTGTTGTTGTTGTTGTAGTTTAGCAGGCCTGGTCCGGGTTTAAACCTGCCAGTCCCCTGTATGTGGCCAGTGCCCTAACCACTGGGCTATGGGCACTGAGCCGAGAATGCCATTAAATGTCAGAATCATTAGCTCATCCAAAAAGATTCCAAAGCACATAAAAACAAAACTATGCTTTCTTTGTAGGCCCTTGATGTAGGTAAATTTAACAGGGCACCACCAAATAGCTTTCACAGGAAAATGGGTCACAAACCACCATTAGCAACACTTTTAAATTCTGAAATTCCTAAGAATCTTGCAAATATGTTGAGGGAACTGCACTACTTTGAACTTTTGAGCATGAGACTTTATAAGCATGATTTAATATTTCCTTAAAATATGACAATTCAGGCTCGGTGCCTATAGCTCAACCGGCTAAGGCGCCAGCCACGTACACCTAAGGTGGCGGGTTTGAATCCTCAGCCCGGACCCGCCAAACAACAATGACAGCTGCAACCAAAAAAAAAATAGCCGGGCGTTGTGGCGGGCGCCTGTGGTCCCAGCTACTTGGGAGGCGGAGGCAAGAGAAGCGCTTGAGCCCAGGAGTTGGAGGTTGCTGTGAGCTGTAATGCCACGGCACTCTACCCAGGGGGACAGCTTGAGGCTCCGTCTCAAAAAAAAAAAAAAAATTACAATTCAAATTTTTATAAAATGTGAGAAAATGGTTCTATATATTTTATAGGTTCATATGCTATAAACTGGATAAAATACAAGGGAAGATTTAAAAGGATCCTTACTGAACTGAGAACAGCCATTACCTGTGTGGAAGACCTCGTGGTTGAGGTGTTGGTCAAAGGCGCTTTTACATGTATCTGCAAGGTCAATGCATTTAACTGTTAGTATGACATTATAAATTAATGATTTAAAGAATAGACAACACAGTCCTGACACATATACTCACTTGAGACAGCAAAAAAAGAGACAATCTAACATGGCATAGTAACTTCAAGTCTGGTTTTTCACTCTTGTGATCTTTAAAATTGGGTCAACCTACTCTACCACTCAGGATTCCAAAAATAAATGTGACAGTTGCTAGCCCAAGGTCTACCTGGAATACTGTAATTCCTCATTAAATGTGTTTTAAGTATTGTATTAGTTTTCTCTAGAGTAGTGTTTTTCAGCCTTTTTTTATCTTGAACCTACACTTGAACCTAAAGTTAAAATTCTGTGGCACACTTAAATTATGTTGATCAAAAAAAAAAGTAAAAAAAGAATATACTTTTTTCGTTTATTAACACAAACAAAATGCACCATCATAGCCAAAAATAAAAAAGTTTATTATAATTTTTAATAAAAATATTACAATTAGGCTCCGTGCTGGTAGCTCAGCAGTTAAGGCACCAGCCACATGCTCCAGGGCTGGTGGGTTCGAACCTGGCCCAAACCTGCTATACAAACAAAACAAACAAACAAAAAAATAGCCTGATGTCCTGGTGGGGGCTTATAATCCCAGCTACAAGGGAAGTTGAGGCAAGAGAATTGCATGAGCCCAAGAATTTGAGGTTGCTGTGAGCTGTGATGCCCTAGCACTCTACTGAGGGTGACATAGTAAAACTCTGTCTCAAAAAAAAAATTACAATTAAAATACAATAACACTTGTCAAATTGTAACATATTGTGTTAGGAAAATACTTAAAATCATTTTGTTTTCATTCCATAGTGGAGAAGGGTGAAATTTTCTGCCCTGAACTTACACTGACCTAATTGCTCCAGGTACCAAGAGACTGACCCATTTTCTTCAAATTCCTTCCTGTATTTAGCACTTCTAAGAATAGCACATAATGGACAGAGATAGGATAAATTATGAAAAAATAAAATAAAACAAAAACAACCAATTACTACAAAACTCCTTGTTGTGATCTTTTACAATAGCTACTTGACTAGAATTTGCCAAACTTGTACAGGTACTCTAATACTTTTCTTTCCTCTATAAAACTCCTTCAGGAATCTACTGTCTTTGTTTTCTTTATTGCAACTGCTTGACTAGTACTCCTTCTCTTGCATTTGAATTTCAGCATTTTTTAAAGTTAGACACCATAGATTAGTTCCAGTAGTATTTTAGAATAATTTTAAAGAATTACTGTATTATTAAAAAAAGACTGAAAGTGAGGAAAGAATGGAAGATTCAGTACATCACAGGTCTACTAGTTACCCATCTGAAATAAAAATAAGGTTCTATCTATATGTCACACATTATAATAAATAAATTTCTCATGGATTAAAGGTTCTTAAATGTGTAAATTTTTTTCATATTAAATTCTTGGGCTAGGAAAACATGATACTAAAATACTAAAGGCAGAAACCTTTAGAAAACACAAAGTTAATGACCAAAAAGTTTTATTAGAGAAATAATAAATACTTCAGTCTTGGGGTGGGGGAGAATGAACAAGTTATAAAACCTAATAAACTAGGAAAATATATTTAGTAGATATGTGAGACAAGTAATTAATAAACATGCAATAGGCTAACCAATAGATGTTTAAAGAAAAGGAAAATATAAATGAGAAAGATAGAAAATCATAAAAAAATGCTATGTAGAGGAAGGATAATATTTGGTATGTACAATTTGGGGAAATGGATATTGTTCAGGATTTATATGAGTTAGAGAAATTAATCATTCATTCTCTTGTCAGTGTAATTCATCAAGGTTTCTGGAGGCTACTGTTGATAAAAGTTTTAGGGCAGCGCCTGTGGCTAAGTGGGTAGGGCACCAGACCCATATACTGAGGATGGAGGGTTCAAACCTGGCCCTGGCCAAACTGCAACAGAAAAATAGCCAGGCGTAGTGGTGGGAGCCTGTAGTCCCAGCTACTTAGGATGCTGAAGCAAGAGAATTGCCTAAGCCCAGGAGTTGGAAGCTGCTGTGAGCTGTGACACCACAGCACTCTACCAAGGGTGATAAAGTGAGACTCTGTCAGCTCAGCGCCTGTGGCTTAGGTGGCTAGGGCACCAGCCACATACACCTAAGGTGGCGGGTTCGAATACAGCCCAGACCCGCCAAACAACAATAATGGCTGCAACCAAATAATAGCCGGGCGTTGTGGCGGGTGCCTGTGGTCCCAGCTACTTGGGAGGCTGAGGCAGGAGACTCGCTTGAGCCCAGGAGTTGAAGGTTGCTGTGAGCTGTGAAGCCATGGCACTCTACCCAGGGGCTCAGCTTGAGGCTCTGTCTCAAAAAAAAAAAAAAGTGAGACTCTGTCTCTAAAACATAAATAAATAAATAAATTAAGAAATTTATTAATATTTATTAAAATTTAAAAAATTAAATTAAATTAAATTTTAAAAAGTTTTAGATGAGCAAGTCTTTTTCTGGTAGTAGATGCTAATATACTAATATAATTATTGTTCTAAGACTTATATGCTAGAATATCTCTCACAGTTTAATATAAATGTTTAACACATTTTATGGGAAAAGTAAATTGTAGTGATTCACAAGGTGCAATAACAAGCAGAACCCTTTAAAACATAAGTGTACTAAATTACAAAAGGAATGTTGACACTGTATTTGGAAATTAAAAACATACATAATTCAGTAATAAAATAGAGCAGTCTATGTAAGACTAAGACATGAAGATTAAGACAGTGTCTGGTACAAGATGAGCAGTCAAATGGATGTTACCTGTCATAACCAGTCAGATTATGCACACATTGTAAGTACTTGTCGTGTTAATATGTATGTAAGTCTTTTAATGGAAAAAGTTATTTCTATATTTGAGTTGCTTACACCTATCTACCTGTCCATCAATTGTGGAAATGATTGCTTCAAGCTCTTTGAGAATAAAGCAGGTACAAACACATCAATAAATAAAAGTGATATTTTTGTTATGGAAGAATACTTGCATATCTCTATGTGTGAGTTATCCTTTGTTAGAAAATAGTAACCCCATTCATAGTTCCTTAGGATGAGATAGGCAGAGTCTATGGTAGGCAGAATTCTAAGATGTCTCCCCAAGACTCACACCCTAAAAGACCAGTAATTTGCTTCCAACCAGGAAAGTATGGCAAAGGAGATGGGATATTACACTTGTGATTGTGGAAGAGATGAAGAGATTTTGCAGGTGTAATTAAGGTCCCTAATCTTTGACTTAAGTTAATTAAAATAAATATTATCCTTTGTGCTTTGACTTAGCAGATGAGCTCTTTAAGAGGGTTTGGACATGGCTTGGCATCTGTAGCTCAGCGGCTAAGGGCGAGCCACATAACACCAGAGATGGTGGGTTCAAATCCAGCCTGGGCCTGCCAAACAACAGTAACAACTAGAACCAAAAGTTAGCCAGGCATTGTGGCAGGTGCCTGTAGTCCCAGCTAATTAGGATGCTGAGGCAAGAGAATCACTTAAACCCAAGCATTGGAGGTTGCTGTAAGCTGTGATGCCATGGCATTCTACCGAGGGCAACACAATGAGACTCTGTCTCAAAAAACAAAAACAAAAACAAATAAACAAATAAAGAGGGTCTGGGCGTCAGAAACAGAAGAATGAAGAAACTCCCATGGTAGTCTTGAAGCTGCAAGCTACCCAAGTTCTACATCTGTAAGGAAATGGATTTCCTAACACAATGTGCATTTGGAAGAGGACCCCATGTCTCTGGCCAATACCTTGATTACAGCCTTCTGAGACTCTGAGCAGAGGACCCAGCTAGGCCACACCTGGCCCAAGGAAACTGTCAGATAATAATTGTGTCTTATTTTAAGCCAATAAATTTGTAACAATATATTACTCTACATAGAAATCATAAGTCATAATTTAAGCCTCCTACCTTCTAGGTCCCTGCTATGGACTGCATTGTGTTCTCCCAAAACTCGTATGTTAAAGCCCTATCCACTAATGTGACTTTATTTATGTTTTTTTTTTTCTTTGAGGCAGAGTCTCACTCTACCCCTGGAAGTGCCGTGGCATAATAGCTCACAGCAACCTCAAATTCCTGGGCTCAAGCGATTCTGTTGCCTCAGCCTCCAGAGTAGCTGGGACTACAGGTGCCTACCACAGTACCCAGCTATTTTTATATTTTTTAACTTTATTCAAATTAATATGAGGGTACAATATTTAGGTTACATTGTTCTCACTTCCAGGGCAAAGTTCCATTTGTGGAAGAGCCCTTTACCCAGGGCCTGGCTATTTTTAGAGACGGGGTCTTGCTCTTGCTCAGGCTGGTCTTAAACCTGTGAGCTCAGGCAATCCACCTGCCTCAGCCTCCCAGAGTGCTAGGATTAAAGGTGTGAGCCACTGCACCTCATGTTCTCCCTCTTTCTTCCTACTCCCACTCAAAGGAAAGGTTATATGAGGATAAAATGGCTATCTGCAACTGACGGAGAGGATCCTCACCAGACACCAACCTGGCTGGCATCTTGGACTTCTAGTCCTTAGAACTGTTAGAAAATAAATTTCTGTTGCTTAAGCTACCCAGTCTAATATTTTGTTATGGCAGCCCAAGCTGTCCAATACAGAAACAGAGTCAAAAATAGCTTTATTGAAGCCTAATTGATTCACAGTTAGCTATACATATTAAAAATGTACAACTTGATATTTTTCATTTTTGTATAAGCCTTGAAATCATTGCTATTATCAAGATAATTAACCTATCCACAACCTTCAAACATTTCCTTGTGACCATCTGGAAGACCATTCCTAAGTGCTTTCCCACCACCCAGCTTTTCTTTTTTTTTCTTTTTTAATTAATTATTTTTTATTAAATCGTAACTTTGTACATTGATGCATTTATGGGGTTCAGGGTACTTCGTTATACAATATGAAATGTTTACATTGAACTAAGTAACACATCCATCACAATTATACTCATTTCTTAATAGTTTTGGAATGTTACCACTACATCATGCACATTAGGTGAGGTTCCCCAAATGCCCTCCCTCTTCCCATATCCCCGCTCCCCTCCCCTCTCTCTCCTCTTCCCTTCTAATTTCTTCTGGACTATAGTTATGTTTTGCCATTCCTATGAGTGTGTAGGTGGTTATATATTGATTTCATAGTAGTATTGAGTACATTGGATACTTTTT
>NW_003852500.1:5025622-5026827 GCF_000181295.1 Otolemur garnettii
GCCTTAGCCGCTTGAGCCACAGGCGCCGAGCCTTCAGCTATTTCTTTTCTCAGAGTTTCATAGTTCTCTTTATAGAGATCTCTGATGTCCTTTGTTAGGTAAATTCCCAGATATTTTATCTTCTTTGGCACTATTGTAAAAGGAATAGAGTCCTTGATTGTTTTTTTTCAGCTTGACTATTGCTGGCATATATAAAAGTTACTGACTTGTAAGTATTGATTTTGTATCCTGAGATGCTGTTGTATTCATTGATCACTTCTGAGAGTTTTGAAGTTGAGTCCTGGGGATTTTCCAGGTATAGGATCATGTCATCAGCAAAGAGTGAGAGTTTCATCTCCTTTGACCCTTTTTGGATACCCTTGATCACCTTCTCTTGCCTGATTGCAATAGCTAAGGCTTCCATAACTATGTTAAATAGCAGTGGAGACAGTGGGCATCCTTTCCTCATTCCTGATCTGAGTGGAAGTGTTTTCAATTTTACATCATTCAATATGATATTGGCTGTGGGATTGCTGTAAATGGCCTCCAGCAGTTTAAGAAATGCCTATTTTCTTAAGAATGCCTATTCTATGCCTATTTTCTTAAGAATTCTGATCATGAAATGATGCTGGATATTATCAAAGGCTTTTTCTGCATCAGTTGAGAGAATCATATGGTCTTTGTTTTTTATTTTATTGATGTGATGTATTATATTTATATATTTGTGTATGTTGAACCAACCCTGTAACCCTGGAATAAAACCAACTTGATCATGGTGTATAATTTTTTTGATGTGTTGTTGAATTCTGTTTGCTAAGATCTTATTGAATATTTTTGCATCAATATTCATTAATGATACTGGTCTATAATTTTCTTTCTGTGTTGGATCCTTTCCTGGTTTAGGTATCAAGGTGATATTTGCTTCATAGAATGTGTTGGGAAGTATTCCTTCTTTTTTTATGCTTTGGAAAATGTTGAATAATATACGTACTGATACCTCTTGAAGGGTTTGATAGAATTCTGATGTGAAGCCATCTGGTCCTGGACTTTTCTTTTTAGGGAGATTTCATATTGTTGATGCCATTTCAGTGGTTGATATAGGTCTATTCAAGATTTCTAATTCTTTCTGGTTGAGTCTAGGAAGATGGCACGCCTCCAGGTAGGTATTGGTCCATTTCCTTCAGATTTTCATATTTCTGGGAATAGAGATTTTTGTAGTAATCATT
>NW_003852500.1:5031029-5037624 GCF_000181295.1 Otolemur garnettii
GAAGAAGCCCAAGAGCCCATCGAACCACAAATAAATCAATAAATTGCGGTATATGTACACCATGGAATACTATGCAGCCATTAAGAAAGATGGAGACTTTACCTCCTTCATGTTTACATTGATGGAGCTGGAAAATATTCTTCTCAGCAAAGTATCTCAAGAATGGAAGAAAAAGTATCCGATGTACTCAGCCATACTATGAAACTAATTTATAGCTTTCATAGGAAAGCTATAACCCAATTTTAGCCCAGGAATATGGGGTGAGGGGAGAGGGATGGGAGGAGAGGTTGGGTGGAGGATTGGTGGGATGACGCCTATGGTTCATCCTATAAGGGTACATGTGGAATATAAATGTTTTAACACAATAACTAAGAAAAAGACATGAAGGCTATGTTAACCAGTTGGATGAAAGTATTTCAAATTGTATACAGAAACAGTACACTGTACCCCATGATAGTATTAATGTACACTGCTATGATTTAATAAAAAATAATAATAATAATAAAAATTTCTGGGTGAGTTTACTTTGGAGGTAGAGCATTGTGCTTGTCGTTGTGGAGGATGGGTCTGAGAATATCCAAGAGAGCTGGTTTAGTCATGGCAAAATTCTTTAACATGTTTATGTTATTAAAGTATTTGATTTCTCCATGGCAAGGGAAACTCAGTTTAGCTGGATAGAGGATCCTGGGCTGAAAGTTGTTTTGTTTTAAGAGATTGAAGGTTGATGACCATCTTCTTCTGGCTTGAAACATTTCAGCTGAGAGATCTGCAGTTATTCTGTTATTTCTCCTTTGTAGGTGATGCTTTTCTTATGTCTGGCTGCTTGCAGAACTTTCTCCTTCATCTTAACTTTGGCAAAGTTAATTACAAGGTATCTAGGAGATGCTTTATTTGGATTGAGTCTTGCTGGGGTTCTGAAACTGTCTGCTATCTGAAGTTCTGTATCTCTTGCAATGTTTGGGAAATTCTCCTCCAAAATCTCTTGGAGTAGAGCATCTGTACCTTTTGGACCATTTTCTTCACCCTTGGGAATTCCTATAAGACAAATGTTTGATCTTTTGGAGTGATCCCACAAATCTCTCAGGGAATGATCAGTTTTTGCTCTCCATTTGTCTGCCTCTTTGAGTGTTTGGGAATGTTCAAAAGCTTTGTCCTCAGTTTCAGAGATCCTTTCTTCTGCCCAGTCAACTCTATTATTGAGGGATTCTACTGTATTTTCAAGCTCCTCAACTAACTTTTTCATTTCCTTGAGCTCTGCTATCTCTTTTCTCATTGTGTCCATATCTTTGGTGACTTGGACTTTGAATTCTTTAATTTCTTGAGACAACTTTAGAACTACTCCTTGGAATTCAATTTCCATCTTTTCTTCCATTCTATTTATCTTATTTGCAATCCATATTCTGAATTCAGTTTCTGACATTGCTGCCATTTGTCTATGCATGGCATCTTCAGTTGTAACTCCTTTGTCATTTCTTGGGGAGGGGTTGATCTACTCTGGTTGTTCATTTTGCCAGAGTTCTTCTGTTGGGTCTGCACCATGTTTATTTTCCACTGTTTGGTTATTGGAACTGGTAGGGTGAGATTGAATTGGGGTTTCCAGGTAGTAGAGATAGCCCCTTACCAAAGCTCTAATTGTAGCTTATCTCCTACAACCTTACAAAGGCCCCTTTTAGAGTTTTGCCTGGAGACTCTGAGGACCTACTTGGTGAGATAGTGCAGGCTAGCTCTGTTTTGGTATCAGCCAACCTCTACCCTATCCTAAGAAAGCACACAATTAGATATAAATCTCAACTATGAAGAGATACAAACAGCTGCAGTGCCCAGCCCCCACCCTTCAGTTCTTTTCCACTATAGAACTTCAAAGGTGAACCTCAGATTGTTCCTGAGTGGACAGCCCCAGACGGGGATTCCATCCAAATTGTCCCTGACAGTGCAAACCCCGCCCAACAGAGAGGTATTCAAGGACAATTCAAAGCAAAGGGATTCAAAGCACAACTGGAGCCAGGGATCCACACTCCCACCCACCAGACTCAGTTCACACTATTGTCTGCTTCTCTGTTCACAGGCCCAGCTGGAGCCAGGGGCAACACCCCGGCCCACCGGTCTCAGTCTACACACAGCTAGCCTCTGGAATAGGGTCTGGAGTAGTGCTTGTCAGACTAATTGGAGTCAGGGGACCATGCCCCCCTTGCCAGTCTCAGTCCACTGCCTGGCAGGCCTCTGTTCACAGGCTCTGTTAGAGTCAGGGCACCACACTCCGCCAGCAGGTCTCAGTCCTCACCTGGTAAACCTCAGCTCACCAGCCGTACTGGAGGCAGTGGAGCACGCTCTAGCCTTCAGGGCTTGGTTCACACCCAGTAAGCCACTGCTTGAGGGTTCTGTTGGAAACAGATCACAGTCTTGTTCTCAGGTCACAGTCCATGCCTGTCAAGCCTCTGCTCATGGACCCAGCAGGGACCAGCCCTGTCTGCCAAACTCAGTCCACACAGGGCATCTACTCTCCTGCTATGGGTGCCATCAGAGCTGGGGGTTCTGTACCCCATCCTGCCAGACACAGTCCAAACTGAGGGTCAACACTACCACTGGCTAGGCATAGTCACAACCAGGGGACTGCTTCTCCTCCCACCAAGTGTCCCTTTCTTCCCACACCCTCTTTTTTCCCTGTTAGTCACAGATTCTGTCCTGATGGTTGGTGGTTCACACTATGCCCAGGTTTCTCAGGACAAAACCAAACACTTTATGCTCTGCAGGGGGCAGAACTTCAGACCACCACGAGATGGGGAAAGGGTAGACTGGGAGTTTGAACTTCTGGGGAAAAACATCTATTCAATTTTATGCCTGGTGAGGTGGTGTCTAGGTTCATAAGTGGGACCTCCCTGGAGAAAGAGACCTGGAGTTTAGCAGCTCTCTCCAGTGAGGTAAAATGAGAGGCCTTTTGTTCCCTGCTTGTTCGCAGATAGCCTGTGGCAGGCCTCCTGCTTGGGGGAGGGGTCTCTTGTCCTCTAGTCAATAGGCTTTGTACCTGTAATTTGTTTTCTTGAGTGTTCTTCCATGGAGTTACAGCTTGCCGAACTTCTTTCCTGGCTCAGCTCCCAGTCTTTGACTTCATAGAGTCTGATTCCATCCAGTTTTTCTTCCTCTGCTCAGGAGCCTCTGACGAGGGCTGCTACCAGTTGGCCATCTTCCCAGAATTCCCCCACCCAGCTTTTCCACATGCAGCTTCTTTACAGAGAGCAAGAGAAAGAGAGAGATTAAGTAATTGATTTATTATGAAGAATGGGCTCGTGCAATTATGGAGTCTGAGAAGTATCACAATTTGCTATCTACAAGCTTCAGACCTAAGAAAGCCAGTGGCCTAATTTAGTCTGAGTCCAGAGACCTCTGAGCCAATGGTATAAATTGTCGTACAAAGACAGGATAGGATGAAAGGAGATGACCCAGCTTAAGTAGTGAGGCAGAAAAAAGGGGTGAGTTTCTCTTTCTGACATTTGTTTATTTGGGTTCTCAGTAGATTGGAAGGTGCTTACCCACACTGAGAATTCATAGGTTCGAATGCTAATCTCATCCAGAAACACCCTTATTGACAGACCTAGAAATAATGGTTACTCTGGGCACACCATGACCCAGTCAAGTTGACACATAAAATTCACCACCACAAGTATATACTCTTTTGACTGGGTTCTTTCAATCAGCATAAATAAGTTAGTTCTGTCCATTTTGTTATATGTGTCCATAGTTTTGTTTTGTTTTTTTTAACTCCTAGGTAGTATTCCATTTTATGGATACCGTAACTTGTTTAACCATTCTCCTGTGGATGGACATTTGGGTGATTTCCAGTTTTCTAGTTATTTAAAAATTAAAGATGCTACCAGCATTCTTCTATAAATTTTTGTGTGGACATATGCTTACATTTTTATTGGGTAAATAACTAAGAGTGAAACAACTAGATCACGTGATAGGAGCTGTTTAACTTTTTAAGAAACGGACAAACTGTTTTCCACCAGCAATGTACAAGACTTCCATTTGTTTCACATCCTTGAAAAAGTTGATATGGTTAATCTTTTTAAATTTAGATGGCCTAATAGGTGTGTAGAGGTGCCTCAGTGTGGTTTCAATTGGCATTTTTAAATGACAAATGATATTGAGTATCTTTTCATGTACTTATTTGCTATCTCATTTTCATATAAATTTTGAAATAAACTAGTTTCTACAACTAGTTGACTGGTATTTTGATTGAAATTGTGTTAAATCTATGGATCAATTTGGGGAAACTTTGAGCTTAATAATTGAAAATTCTGATCCATGGACATAATGTATCTTTCCATTTATTTAGATCTGTTTTACTTTTTCTTAGGAGTGCTTTATACTTTTCAGTGCATAGGTTCTAGACATTTTTTATCAGATTTATCCCTAATTACTTCATATTTTTATGTAATTATGAAAAGTATTTCTAAATTTCAGTTTTCAGTTATTCATTTCATTAGTGACCCATTGACTTTTGTATATTGATCTTGTATCATGCAAAACTTTCAAATATGTTTGTTCTAGTATAAGAGTTTCTACATATACAATTACATCATGCACAAGTAAAGGTACTGTTTAGACCAGTTCAGTTTAGACTCCTTTTTCTTCTTTTTTCTCTATGGCATTGGCTAGATTGTCCACTACACTGTCCAATAGACATAATAAAAGTACACATGTGTGCTTAATTTTGAATCTTAGGTTGGAAACTCAGATCTACATAAAGAAAGGAAGGCATGAGAGAAGAATAAGTGAAGATAAAATAAAAGTTCTTATTTTTTATCTCATACATAAGCATATTCAAAATAAATATTTCATTAAATAATTATAGCTTATGAATAAGTGAAATGAATAGCAGTAATGATAAAAGAGAAGGGAGGATGGAATTAGGAATATTTTGATATTAGAAGGTACTAACATTACCCATAAAGTGGGTAGTGGTATTTGAAGATGGACTTGGATTAGTTGTAATATATGTTGCAAAAAGTTTTTAAAAACTTTTTGCTAATTGCTTCTCTGCCTTTTGGCTAAGATCAAGTGCAAAAAAGAATTATAATTGATATATTAGGAAAGGGAACAAAAAGGATCCTAAAAAATGCTCAATTAAAACTCCAAAAGGCATAAAAAGTGTGGAAGACAAAAATAGGAACAAAGAACGAGGGCAAAAAATAGAAAACAATAATAAATATGATAGCTATTAATCTATCTTTATCAATAATCACTTTAAATGTCAGTAGTCTTGATAGACCAATTAAAATACAGAGATTGTCAGCATTGATCAAAAAACAACACCCAGCTGTATGTTGTCAATCAGAAACTGATAGAAATTAAAAGTAAAAGGTATATACATTAAAAATTGAATCAATAATTAATAACCTTCCACAAAAGATAGCCCAAGGCCCCATAGATTCACTGGCAAATGCCATCAAACCTTTAAGAAAGAAATGATGCCAATTTTCTACTTTATCTTCCACAAAATAGAAGCAGAGGAAACACTCTCTAACTCATTTCATGAAACTTAATACAGATATTACAAGAAAAAACTACAAGTCAGTATCTCTCTAATGCAAAAGCCCTTAACATGATATTAACAAATTAAATTCAATAATGTATAAAAAGAATTATATACCAGGGCTAGGGATTTATTGTGAGGATGCAAATCAGCTAATGTTATCTTTCACATCAGCAGGTTAAGGAAGAAAAACCACAATCACATCAATAAACAAACAAACAAAAAGCAGTTGACACAATCCAATATCCATTCCTAACAAAAACTCTTTGCAAACTAGAAGTAGAGAGGAATTTCCTCAACTTGATAAAGAACATCTTTAAGAACCCATCATACTTGTTGAGAAAATAAATGTTTTCTTGCAAAAATCATAAGCAATACCTGATATAAAAGGAATAGTGGAAATAACAAAATCAACATTTGGCAATCATCAGTAGTGATTAAATCAGGAGTGGATTTGATGAGGAATATGTGTCAATGTAGTGTGGGAATTAATTTTTCTCAATGATTTGAGGCCAAGGTCAGGGTTAATTTTTTTTCCATACTAACTGTCTTAGCTTGTGGTGGTGTTACAGAATACTTGAGAGGTAATTTATAAAGAACAAAAATTTATTTTCCCTCCAGTTCTGGAGGCTGAGAAGTTCAAGATAAAAGTACTGGCATTTAGGGAACAGGTAAGGTGACCAGATTTTAACATTGGTAAAGTAGGACTCCATTGACCAGGGGAGGGATGTTCTTAATTAAAAATTTGGTCTATATGGAGCAATAAAGATTTTCATAGGATGCAAAAATAGTATTGTAATATATCTTTAAAATTTCAACATAAGTATAATTTACAAATGTAATACATTAAAAAATTATGTATAGTATTATTTTATTCTTTGGCATATTTCTTATTTGAGTGAATTTTTTTTAGTAGATTGCTGTCGTTGTTTAAAAGGTCATGAAATTTTTCACAAGAATTTGTTAAATTATATTTCACACATAAAATGGCTTTCAAAGTCTCAACACTTAATTGTGATTTTTCTGATGTCCACACTTTATTTACCGTAGAAAAAACGCATT
>NW_003852500.1:5037644-5039737 GCF_000181295.1 Otolemur garnettii
GTATGGAACATGGTTTGTTTTAAAATGATGAAATATTTCTAACCATTTGTTCTCTATTGTGATTTTTGCTGATGCTCAAGATTTAACCTTTTCCTTATCAATATACTTTTTAAATCATGATACCTCGTAAGTTGTAAGTGTCAGTTTCAAGGCCAGCGCTAGACTTTTTGCTGCCACTATAAAATATAAATGATACAAGTACTGTCTGCTAAATTCATGAAATAAATAAATAAATTACTTACCTAAATTATCTGAATAGCTGATTTGTTGACATCACTTGTTTAACTAGCAGTAGCACACAGTATGATGTGTATAGTCTGAGAGACAGTTACAAAATGTTTTCATTGTTGCCAATGCCAAAAAATGCCAATGTTTATTAAGTCCAAACAATGGTGGTCAAATTCTAACAACTGATCAACAGTGCAAACTTTGATAAGCAGTTCTCCATAATCAGTTCTCAACAATTACTTGTTATTATTAAAGTTTAACATTATAAAATTAACAAAAATAATATAAAACTCATATCTTGGTGAAATAGCCACATGGCAGCCAAAAACCATATATTCCCTTCCCGTTCTCCCACAGTTCCCTAGCTTATTGTGCATTCTTTCCAAAAATCGAGACTTTTTAAAAATGCTGTGGGACACAGGACAAATTGTTAAAAATCAGGACTGTCTCACCAAAAGCGGGACATCTGGTCACCTTAGGAATAGGGGGTCTTTTTGTTGTATCCTCTGTAGGAGACAAACACTGTGTCCTCTTGTGGTGGAAAGCCAAAGGGCCCCAACTCATTCTTCTAGGGATTCTATTTGATTTTCTATTTATAAGGGCATTAGTCCATTCATGAGGGCAGAGCCCTGATGATTTAAAAACCGCCTATCAGGTTCCTACCTCTCAACACTGTTGCATTGGGAATTAAATTTCAACATGAATTTTAGAGGGGACAAAAACATTCAAATGACAGTACTAACTAAGCCTGGCAGACACTAACATGATCAGTTTATTAGAGTTAATGTCACCAATGATGGGACACGTTAATATCCTGATTCAATGAGTTCAGCAGGGCAATGCATCACTTTAGTGCTATTTCTGCCAGGAATGTATAATCTGATGCTGGCCATGAGGAATTACCCTCAGATCCAAATTTAGAGTCAGGCTACAGAAAGAGGCCTGTACTGTTATTTAAAACTGTGTAGGACCACAATACGGACAGTGGCCATATACTGAATACTTAAAAATGTGATTAGTCTAAACAGAGATGTCCTTTAGGTATAAAGATGCTAGATTTCAAACTCTTAGTGTGGAGAAAAAAAAGAGTGCAAAATACCTCATTAATAATTTTAATATTGATTACATACTAAAATGATAATATTTTGAAATATTAAATTAAATATATCATTATCTTTTTTCCTTTTTATTTTGTCTTTAATGTGGCTATTAGATAATTTTAAATTAGAATTATATGCAGCTTGCATTATATTGCTGCTGGATAATTCCTATGTAGGATAAGAGGGACAAGGAAGGTCTTAGTTATCATTCTAATGTGGCTATTAGATAATTTTAAATTAGAATTATATGCAGTTTGCATTATATTGCTGCTGGATAATTCCTATATAGGATAAGAGGGACAAGGAAGGTCTTAGTTATCATTCTGGGTTATAGAATGAGAAAGAGACCTGAAAAATGACTCGAAACTTTTTCCTAGATAGGAACATACACGGAAAGAAAAAAAAATGACATGTTTGTGATGGACAGTGAGATTTGAATAGTGTCTGGATATTAAATTAATCATGAATTAATATCAACTTCTTGACTTGTGGGCAATACGGTGCTTATGTAGGAGTATGCTTTTGTTTTGCGGAAATGCATACTGAAATGTTTGGGGTATTATTTCAAACAGTTAAAAGGACTTCCATTAATGTGTTCATACATATAAGGGTGCAATAAAAGAGGTTCCTTGGGCTCGGAGCCTGTGGCTCAAGTGGCTAAGGGCCAGCTACGTACACCCAAGGTGGCAGGTTCAAATCCAGCCCCGGCCTGCCAAACAATGACGGCTGCAACCAAAAAATAGCCAGGTGTTGTGGCAGGCACCT